>NW_024097146.1:0-472478 GCF_016545835.1 Crotalus tigris | reverse complement strand
CAGAAGCTTTTCCACCCCAAGAATAAAACACCCAGACACAAACTGAGCAATGTTGTGTATGCAGTACAATGCAGTGAGCCATGTGCAGATCTGTACATTGCGGAAATAAAACAATGACTTCATAAATGCATGGCGCAACATAGGAGAACAAACCCATCAGGACAAGATTCAGCAATCCATCTTCATTTGAAAGGCAAAGGCCACTCTTTCCAAGACAGTAAAGTCCACATTTTGGATAGAGAGGACCATTGGTTTGAAAGAGGGGTCAAAGAAGCCATCTACGTTAAAATTGAACAGCCCTCTCTCAACAGAGGGGGAAGGATCCGACACCACCTATCTCCTGTTTACAACACTGTCCTTTCAGCAGTTCCAAGAAGGCTCCACACCCATTTGCACTATTTAGATGACCCCGAGGGCAGATAAGCCTCCAAGTGGCCTCAATGACTCTCAGAAAGAGTACTAATGACCAGATGACTGCAAGGAATATAAATCCTTCCATTCCCCACCATTTAGTCAAAACTGAAGAAGTTTCTTGGATGAGAAGTGAAACATCTTCAAGGAAAAAACAAAGTCCAGTTGCCTTTTGAAAAAGGACTTTGGGACATCTTGGAATGTAATTAATCTGCCTACGGAAACATGTATTCATTTGTGGGAGGAAGGCAGATTCTTGCAATATTTTAGTGTACCTTTGCAAGGAGAACGCACTTACTTTGGGCAGCTACATTAGCTGTAGGACTGCAGACGGTGGAGCTCAACTTTGGCTTTGGGCAAGGGTTTCTTGCCTCATTTGCTCTCTGCTGGGAAGCTGCTGCAAGAGGTGGAGTAGACCCATGGGATGGAAGAGGCTGTGTCCTTCCCTGCATCGGGCAGTGGGCTCCGACAGGGGAACTGGCCTCCGAGGAACCAGACGGAAGATGATCTCGATGGAGGGGCTGCTGCTTCTGTGCTTGGCTGCTGGCCTTCCATTCCAAGATCAACTGGAAAGAAGAGAGAGAAGGAAGGAAGGAAGGAAGGAAGGAAGGAAGGAAGGAAGGAAGGAAGGAAGGAAGGAAGGAAGGAAGGAAGGAAGGGTCTCAAAATTTGTTTTTCTGGCCAAAGGAGCCAAGGTAACATGACAGGGAAGACTAAAACTGGAAATTCTAGAGTGGGAGGAGAAAGCGAAGGGAAAAAATTCCTTTTAAGTGGAATCCAGCCAGTGAGTAAAATACTAACTATGGAGGGCCTCCCAACTTGATTCACCCAAAAGCTTCCTTTTAGTCCTTTGAAAAACTTCCCGGGGGGGGGGGCTCTTTTCATGCACTCTGTGAATGACAGGCAGGCTCAGAGCTGTGTCTCCCCCCACCTCACACCTGGCCTTTATGGAGAACAGCCATTTGTCCAGAATGACATAACGTCTCCTGCTTCAGACCTCCAAGATCCCCTCCAACTCTTCTGTTATGGACCATCCCTATTTGCCTCTGACATCGCTTGGACAGACTTCTGTTCTGGTGTGGCTACAGCCATGGCATCATTTCCTTCAACAACAGAGCAAATTCAAACTATGCTGGGTAAAAGAGCTTCTTGGCACATACAGACAGGGAATTTTGTAGCGACATGTATAATTGTCTACATTAATTGACTCTCCCAAATTTCAGGTAGAAGGAGCCCTTTCTTATTCAGACTAATGGCACCATTTGTTTGTATAACATAGAACATAAAATCATAGGCTGGAAGGGACCTCAGAGGTCTTCTAGCCCAACCCCCTGCTGAAGGCAGGAAACCTTATTCCATCCCAGTCAAATGGCTGTCCGGTCTATTTTTGAAAACCTCCAGTGCACGAGCACTGGAGGCAAAATGTTCCACTGATTCAGTGTTCTCACTGTCAGAAAATTTCTCCTCATCTCTTTAACAAGCTTCCACCCATTACTTTTTGTCCTGAAGGCTTCTGAGGCTTTGGAGAATAAGTCAATCTCTTCTTCTCTCTGACAGCCCCCGGAAGGCAGTTATCATGTCCTCCCTAATCCTCATCTTCAAAAGGCCAGACATACTTTCCTCCTGCTCCTTATATAGAAACCTTTTGTAAGGACCCACCCCACTTTGCATCTTAAGAAGACAGAACTCTTGGAATAATTCTTCCAACAGGAATCCTTTATTAAGAGAAAATGGTTGTAGGCATGCTAGACAGGACTTGGGGTCCAAGCTCTCCCATTCAAGGTTTTAAGGGGTTCCCCAGTAGTCCCACCCACTCAACCCCCCTTCCAGTGATAGTTTCAAGTATCACAATTCCACTCCCTTTCTTCTTTCTTCCGTCTGGATGGAGACTTCAGATAACTACATGAAAGGAAATTACTCTCCTTTGGTATGCTAACACTTCGAGGTTACAATAAACACACATTCAGCATTTAGCTCTTTGAAGTGTAAAGAAGGAAGTGAGGGCCATAAAGCCCCTTTGTTCTCCCCCTTCTCTCCCTCTTAGGGCAGAATCCAGAGAAGGCAGAATTGGGAGTTTCTATATTTGATAATTTAAAGATGAAATATAATTGGATTCTGACATCCGGCCCCTCTTAACAATAAGAGAGATCCACCTGAAGAAAACACAAGTATAAAATTTATTCAGGCTTGTTAGGATACTCTGTGTGAAACTTCTTCAATAGCTTCGGGGCTCTGACCTGACGTTTATGGACCCACTCATTTTGTGAGGGAGGGAGGTGTTTCCAGGCAACTAGGTACTGAGTTGCTCCATGATATCTCCTAGAGTCAAGGACTTCCTTTATTTCGAAGTGTTGTTCACCCTCCAACATGATTGGAGGTGGTGGGGGGGGATTTTTGGCCGTAGAGGTGACTGATGCTCTCTTTTCAGCAAGCTGCAATGAAAAATTGGGTGTATTTGCCTGAGATTTTTGGGTAATTCTAATTCTACTGTTACTGGATTTATGATTATTTTAATTGGAAAAGGTCCTATGTATTTTGGTCCAAGTTTTTTACAGGGCTGTAGGGACTTTAGGTATTTTGTAGATAAGTACACCATCTCTCCTATAATGAATGGTGTAGGCTCAACCCTTTTTTATCGGCTTGTGTTTTGTAAGCCTGCCTAGCTTCATCTAGTGCTTTTCTGACTATTGGCCAGGTGTTTTGTAATTTTTCCATCCATTCTTTCAGCGAGGGGATCGTTGGTTCGTTTGGGGTTAATTCTGGCATTGGGTTGAAACTTTGACCGGTGGCTATTTGAAAAGGAGTGTAACCTGTGCTGGAGTGGACTGCATTATTGTAGGCAACTTCTGCAAAAGGGAGTAAGTCTGCCCACTCGGTCTGCTGGAAACTAAGAAAACATCTTAAATATTGCTTAAGTACTGAGTTCATTTTTTCAGCCCCCCCATTTCCTTGAGGGTGGTGGCTAGATGTCAGTCCCTGAGAGGTTCCTAAGAGGGATAAAAATTCCTTCCAAAATGCAGACGTAAATTGCACCCCCCTGTCAGAGATGATGCGTTGGGGTGCCCCATGCAATCTGTAATGTGTATGGTGATGAAAAGTTTTCTAAGGCTTTGCGTGGATCTTTGGCAAGGGAATCAAAGTGCCTCCTTTTGGAAAACATATCTGTGGACCGTCCCGACCACAGTATGCTCCATTGCTTTCTGCAATTCCACTATAAAATCCATGGCTATTTCTTCTCCATTGGGTCGGAGGGAACTTGCCGGCTGTTTGCAATAGTCCTGGCACTAGTTCCGCTTTGCAATCCCTCTTTGCCGTGGCCACATTTTGTGACAACTGTGGCTATATAACTTTCAAGTCCCTTTTTCATGTGTTGACCCCAAAATTGCCGTTTATTAAATGTAGTTTTTACAATCCAAAATGCCTGCTGATGTTGTGTCATGGTCAAAGGTGCATGAAATAGTTACTCTTGAGTTGTTGGTATATAATTTTTCCCCTACCCAAGACAACCCGTCTGTCATTGTGCACACATTTTTGTTTTTTCTGGAACCATTCATCTGTTTCCAAACTTTTTCTGAATTCAATTCCAGTTTGGCTGTCCAGTTGTGGTTTTAATTTGGCTTGGGTTCTTGTGGTTACTGGTGCTGCCAGTTTTGACTCTGCCATTATTGGTCTAGAGTCTGTGGTTCGTGCGCTGTTATATTGGGGCATGCGAGATGTGCGATCTGCCAGGAAGTCTCTTTCTTCCTGGTAAATGTTTGAGCTTAAATTGGAATTGGTGAAAATGCTGGGACCAGCGGGCTTGGTTGGGATTGAGTTTCCTGGAAGTTTTCAGGGCTTCCAAATTTTTGTGATCAGTCCACACCTGGAAGGGGATTTTGTTGCCTTCCAGGAACTGTCGCCATGTGAGTAATGCCCAACGTATCCCATAAGCCTCCTTCTCCCCTACGGGCCAGCGCTGTTCTGTTTCCGTGAGTTTCTTGGATGTATATGCACAGGGTTGCAATACTGCATCATCATTTTCTTGTAATAGCAACAGCCCCCACTGCCACATCACTTGCATCTGCCTGTATTATGAAGGGCTTGTCCTAGTCTGGGGTGGCCTAGTATGGTTCGGGCAGAAAAAAGTCTCTTTTAGTCTCTCAACGCTGCTTGGGCACTCCCATTGTCCCATGTTAGTGGCTGGCTAGGTTTTAACTGAGGATGTTTCCCTCGTTTTTAGTAGTTAGTGAGGGGCGAAGGCTGATCTGTGGGCAAATGAGGGGATGAATTGGCGGTAAAAATGTGCAAAGCCCAGGAAGCTTTGTAGTTGCTTTCTTGTGCGGGGTGGTGCCCAATCTAGTACTGCTTTGACCTTCTCCGGGTCCATTTCAATGCCCTGTGGGGATATGCGATAGCCTAGGTAGTCTATCCTTTCCTGGTGGAATTCGCATTTTGAGAGTTTGGCATATAGGTGAGCCGCTCGCAGCTTCTTTAAAACCGCTCTGACAAGTTTGACGTGTTCTTCTTTTGTTTCAGTAAAGATAAGAATGTCGTCCAAGTAAACAAGGACCCCCTTAAATAGGTGCTCCCTTAGAACATCATTGATTAATTGCATAAAGACTGCAGGGCCCCCTTGTAATCCAAATGGCAAGACTTTGAATTGATAGCACCCCATGTGGCAGTTAAATGCAGTCTTCCATTCGTCCCCTTCCTTGATTCTCACGCGATAGTAAGCTTCCCTTAAGTCTAGTTTAGAAAAAATTTTCCCTTTCGATAGGTGTGACAGCATGTCTTTCATGAGGGGCAGCGGTATAGGTTGCTTTCACTGATTGTATTCAGGGCCCTATAATCCACGCATAAACGTAAAGAGCCATCCTTCTTCTCTCTAAAAAGGACCGGGGCAGCCACTTTAGGCTTGGCTGGCTCAATGAAACCTCTCTCCAGGTTTTTTTGTATAAATCTTTCCATTTCCTCCTTCTCCTTTGGGCTCATGGAGTATAATCTGGGCTTCGGGAGTTTTGCCCCAGGCTTGAATTCAATGGTACAGTCTGTGGGTCGGTGGGGGGGAAGCTCATTCGCCCTCTCCTCACTGAAGACTTAGCAAGGTCCCCTATATTCCTCTGGTATTTCTGTTTAATCTTTTTTCCTCCTCCTATGGATGCTTTTTCTATTCTTGATTCTGGTAGCCTCCCTTTGGGGTTTAAGTCCATAGGGGCCCCCTTCGGGAGATTTGATTTCTGTCGTCCTCCAATTTTACCCAGGGGTTCCATTTTTATCAACCATGTCCATCCTAGAATCATTGTGCTTCCATATCCTGGGGTTCACCACAAGGGGAAAACGTTAAGTTCCTTCATGGTTGCCCAGGATAGGTGTAATTGGGCAGAGTGGCTAGGGTAGCTGTGCACCACCCCCTGCTATGGATCCCATCTGAGCTGGCCAATAGATTGTTGTTCCAGTCTCCTGGATGGTATCACCAGGATTTCCCCACTAGTGTTGGGCTAATGATGCAGCGGGTGCAGCCAGAGTCTATTAAGGCTTTCACCTTCACAGCTTCGGGCATGGGGGGGATTAATATAGTCACTGTTTTGAAGATGGGTGTGATGCGTCCACTTACCAGGGGTTCGCCTTCCGAGCTGTCATCTGAGGCATCCACCGTCCCTGTGGTGTAGGCTGGAGTTCTTTCCCCTTGGTGAGCAGAGGTGGGGTTTTCTGCAATTTCCATCATTTTCATGGTGTTTCTTTTGGCTTAGCTGAATACCCTCTGGGTTTGTTGATTGGGGATCTGTCTGGGTTGTGCTGGGGGGCCTTTGAGCGGCATTCTACAGCTCGATGCCCTTCTCTTCCGCACTTGAAACACCCCATTTGCTTCTTGGCTGTATCCGATGATTTCACCGGTTGGTGTGTCAGCTCAGGCGGGGGGCGGCTCCATTGTTTTCTCGGCGGTTGCCTCTTCAATATGTCGATCTCTGCTTCCTCTGCCAAGACGTACCATTCCTCAAGTCGATGTGGGTCCCCTCGGGGCAGGCAAGCATCATATAGATCATAGTTTAGTCCGTCTTTGAAATGGCCAAGGAGGATGTCTTCTGGCCAATTCAGTTTGCTGGCAATGGCACGGAATTCTTGTGTATACTCGGCCACTGGGCGTTTGCCTTGCCTCATCGTTGTTATTCTTTCACGGGCTTTGCGATCGGCCAGGGGGTCTTCAAATCGTCTTCTCAAAGAGGACATGAAACGGTTGAAGTTACTGAGTTCTGGGGCATTGGAGTCATGCAAGTTCACTACCCAATCCGCAGCTGGTCCGTCCAGGGCAGATTGCACGATCCGGATGCGGGCTTTGTCGCTGGGAATGTCCTGCCCATATTCCTCCATGTAGCTGAGGACTTGGGTTAGGAAAAACCCCAAGCATGTTGGCTCCCCTTTGAATTTCACCTCCAACGGTGGACGTCTTGGAATGGATCGATGCCTCCATTGTTGGTGGTAGTGTCTTCCATCCAGATCGACATCTGTGGTTCGGTAGGGGGTGGGGACTACTGGATCAACAGATGTCCCCGGGGCTGCAGGTTCCACTTCCCCCTCGGTGTCTCTCCCTTTGCGGCTCCAGGAGCTGGGGCGGCCATAGGGCTCATGATTCTCCTCTCCTAGGGAGCTGAGAGTTCTCTTCATCAGGTCAATAGCTTTCTCTAGGATCCAGTCTGAGTACGGTACCCAGCTTCCTCCCTCGTCACTTGCGTGCAGGGATTTCTCCATCTCCTGCTTCCATTCTGGTTGTTTGGTCCCCCGTCTCAGGGTCACCTTTCTTGATTCCTTTCTCCACTCACTTTTCTTTCCAACGTTCATCGACCAGCGAGCTTGTGGTCCTGTGTCTCCACCACTTCTTCTCCCGAGGAATCTGACCTCTCAGATCCCAACATCTGGCAAGGTTCCAACTGGGTCAGCGGCTCTCTTTCCAGGGAGTTTTCCCCCTCTCTTGCTCCATTGTCTGACATGGTAAATTTTTGCAAAATCCCCCGGCAAGGGTCTTCCTTCCAGGTGGATTAATTTTGCAAGTCCTGTCTAATGTAAGGACCAACCCCACTTTGCATCTTAAGAAGACAGAACTCTTGGAATAATTCTTCCAACAGGAATCCTTTATTAAGAGAAAATGGTTGCAGGCATGCTAGACAGGACTTGGGGTTCAAGCTCTTCCATTCAAGGGGTTAAGGGGTTCCCCAGTAGTCCCACCCAATCAACCCCCCTTCCAGTGATAGTTTCAAGTATCACAATTCCGCCCCCTTTCTTCTTTCTTCCGTCTGGATGGGGACTTCAGATAACTACATGAAAGGCAACTACCCTCCATTGGTATGCTAACGCTTCGAGGTTACAATAAACACACATTCAGCATTCCGCTCTTTGAAGTGTAAAGAAGGAAGTGAGGGCCATAAAGCCCCTTTGTTCTCCCCCTTCTCTCCCTCTTATGGCAGAATCCAGAGAAGGCAGAATTGGGAGTTTCTATATTTGATAATTTAAAGATGAAATATAATTGGATTCTGACATCACGACAGTGTTGAAAAGTAGCTTTGCTACCAATTCTCACATTTATCATATGATCACTGTTTGTATGCTTCTCAAACAACTTCTAACAAGCAGAGTTAATGGAGAACTTGGAAGGAAAATCACATTCACATGATGTCTCCCTTACTGTCCAAATGGAAAATAATGTCATAAGCCCTTGTTGATTGTGAT
Organism: Crotalus tigris; assembly: GCF_016545835.1. Classification (NCBI taxonomy): domain Eukaryota; kingdom Metazoa; phylum Chordata; class Lepidosauria; order Squamata; family Viperidae; genus Crotalus; species Crotalus tigris. Next base: position 464,366 of record NW_024097146.1, on the reverse strand, counting down.
TGTCTGCATAATAACTGTAACACTAAGAAATGGAATTGCCAATCCCAATTGTGGTCGCGAAGTAAGGATGTTCTAAACAGAATTTATGAAACTATACTTTTTCCATTTCTGAACCCATGTAATTGAACCCAGTTTGAATGAAATCCTGTTGTTAACAGTACTTGTGAAAACTATCTTGGAATGTGAATTAGCATATGTAATGTAGCTTAAAAAAGAGGAAAATACAGTTTTAGGCTTCATCAACAGAAATCATGGGAAATAATAGCTGTTTTATTCAGTTGGCAAGATCCCATCTTGAACAATTTATCAAAGAAATTGGAGCAGGCCCAGGGAAGAGCAACAAGAGACTGGAAATTAACACATAAGTAACAAGACTTGAAGAAATGGGAATATTACACTGTAAGAGAAGAGAAAAAGATTGAAGGTAATATGGTAGCATCTTGAGGTGTGTACAAGTATGTCACACAGAAGGCATTTCAAACCTAATTGTCAATAAAACAGAATGGGCCAATGCGTTATTCAACATATGATGCAAGGTATCATCTTTAAAGCACTACATGACAAAACTATTTACAGTATCTCCTGTTTCTTTGGTTTCTGCTTGTTTTGGCAAGGTAAGCGGGCTTCGGATACTCTCAATTAACAAGTATTGTCTTTTGGAATCCAGAAAGTACATCTTTGTAGCAATGCAAGCCTCTTGGAATGAGGTGTCACCTGAGATCTACATGGCTCCTATTCTGCTATAGTCTGGAAAACCTGGCTATTTACTCAGGCCTTGAGCTGTTTGCGATATTTCATATTTTCTTTGTTGTTGAATTGCCATCTTGCGATCATTTTAATAGTTTTTTGTGATTGGTCTGGTTAATTTTTGGTGTTTTATGTTATTTATTGCTGTGAATTGCCCAGAGTCAGTTATAATTGGCTAGTATTCAAACTTAATAAATAAGTAACTAAGAAAGTAAGATAACAGGAAGATAGATTCACACTGAACATTAGGGGAAAGAAAAAATAACTTCCAATGCATAAGACCAGTTTGAGTCATGTAACTCAAACAGATGGTGGGGCTAGCTTTCAATGGACATGTACTTATGAAAACAAACATAATCATTTATAAGGAATTATTTGATGCGGATTCCTGGCCTGAACAAGGGATTCAATTCAGTGGCCCAAATTTTGCTATAAATTATTTTATAAATATATGGAACCACTTTAGAAGCAACTTCTATGCAATGATTCTTAACAACCTACATGATAACAAAGACAAATACATCAAAATATGCTCAAAGAAATATTTCATTATTTCTTCATTCTTTCTCTCCTTGAATATCCCAACAGATTTCAAAATACTTGTCTTATTTGGTGCTCATACAGTGGATAGTGGGAGGGATGGAGAGGAGTTTGTAAGATGAGACAAAGTAGTCATGAAACAAGCATTTGACCACATGTAGGTTAATAGTTTGATTTACAGCGGCTTCACTCTGGAATCTGTGTGTGTGGTTTTCTTTTTCCTGCTGACTTTAGTTTGCTGTATCAGTTTGCAATCTTGGCAAACCTTGAGAACATTCCCCCCCCCAATAAAAGTAAATGTGCTCAGTAGGCAATTTGCATCTCGCTTCTGTCTAGTCATGAGATCATGATAATCAAGAAACAGGGTCCCTAGCAGAAATCTAGGTCACTTGGATGCAATTTATTTTTTCCAGCAAGAGGAATAAAAGAATGGCACAGCATCTTTTATTGCAGGCTGCAGCTGTAGAAACACAGAGTCTTTCATACTTTCAAGAGCTAAGTGCCACTATAAACCCCCAAACACACTCCCTTTGAGTGATCTTATAATCACAGCATTATTTAGATTAATTGCCTTGAAACTGCACAGATTTAGCAGAAAACTTGATTAGGAAACCAAAATTGTTTGAAAAACAATTGTAATGAGAGAGATCCTAGTGTAGTTAAAATACGTTTTGGTATCCTGTTCCAAACAAAGGAAGGAATATGTTTTAACTGACCAAGGCCTATAGTTTACTCATTTGGTCAAGAGAAAGAGTACATGAATCAGAATAAATCTATTCAAATTTAGTGTCCGTATTATTGAGGAATTATTTTGTTTCTGGATTTAGATTTGTACGGTTTTTATTTTTTTATTTTTTTAAAAAAATCATTATTCATTTATTCATACCTTTTCAATTTAGATTGTTTTCCTTTATACATATTTTTACATTTTAAATGTAAAACCTACTTATCTACTACACACATACAGAATTTTAACAATCACAAAATATATTTTAATTTTTTGCACAGAACTGATGTATATGTGTGTGTGTGTGTGTGTGTGTGTGTGTATCAGTTCTGTGCAAAAAATTAAAATATATTTTGTGATTGTTAAAATTCTGTATGTGTGTAGTAGATAGGTAGGTTTTACATTTAAAATGTAAAAATATGTATAAAGGAAAACAATCTAAATTGAAAAGGTATGAATATATATATATACAGTATTTATATCAGTGGTTCTCAACCTTCCTAATGCCGCGACCTTTTAATACAGTTCCTCATGTTGTGGTGACCCCCAACCCTAAGGGCTCTCCAAGTGCACACCGATGCCGCCCACTCACCGGCCACGCCTGGGCTCAGCGTGCCTCGCCTGTCCTCGCCTCACTTCTGAAGGTTGCTGGCCTGCCTGGCTCCAGCTGGCTGGGGAGGGGGGCAGGAAGGCCGCTCTGCTGGCTCCACCCAGCCTGGTTGGAGAAGCGCCCAGGTGGGGAGAGGGAGAGAGAGAGAGACAAGAGGGCGACAGCACTGGCAGAGCTTAGTTCAGCCTCCTTCGTGGAAAGGGCCATGAAGCAGCGCAGCCTCCCTTAGGAGATGCTCAATGGAAACGAATATGGCACTGCAATGGCCCCCAGCTTGAAGCCGTGCAGAGACGGATAGAAGAGCGGTGTCTCGGTTCCTAAGACCATCGGAAATATGTGTTTTCTGATGGTCTTAGGCGACCCCTGTGAAAGGATCGTTCGACCCCCAAAGGGGTCGCAACCCACAAGTTGAGAACCGCTGGTTTATATGCTCATCATTGTTCATAATAAGAAATTTTAAGCAAAGTTTAGAAAAAATAAGAATTATAATAAAAATCATTAATAAATAAGAAAAATAAAAGCTAATGTACCTATATTTAATTTACACTAAACCTTTTACTTTATCTTTGCAAAAGTTTTGTCTTTGCAAACAGCCCTTACTTCTGTGAGATTCATATACAACTTCATACATTTTGCACCTTATTCTATGGAAATTTGCCAAGAAACATTAGAATATTATAAATTGATTTAAAAAGGGAACTTTATACAATTTTCCCTTATCAGGAATCTTTAAACAATAGTATTTTCCCAAAAGGTTTGGAAAATCTAAAATCTAAATCTAAATTCTGTAAAGAATAACCCAACACATATATTGCAAATAATTAGATAATGATGATTTGTTTACAATAATTCCCAAAAAGTTCTTTTTTATTCTGATGCATTTTATTCAGATCTTTATTAGAATGCTTACTTGATTACTCACTCAATATTTTAAACAAATTATTAAAAACAGTGACTTGTAAATTGGCAATATAACACCATTCTTTCTAGCTGAATTTATATTAAATATTAATATTTTTAATGTGGGAGATCTAAATGTGTCTGTTCAATGAATAAAAGGTCCATGATAATTATAAAACTGATCAAACTGATAGGTACAGGTTTATTATTTGGTGCAAGACTGATAAATTATTCATAGAAAATATCCACCGAAGGCATGGAATAGGCTACAGATATGATGTAAAGAAGAAATACCATATATACATATTCGTGAACTACAGTCCTATTTGTTGTAAGACCACTCAGGAAAATACTGCATTCAGTTTTATATGATACATGAAATATAATACTAATAATAATAATGATGATGATGATAATAATGATAATAATAATAATAATAATAATAATAATAATAATAATAATATTAATAATAATAATCTGTGCAATCTTCTTGGACCACCTGGTAAACGGTTGCAAGAAGATTGCACAGACTGACTACAAGCAGCGGCATGACAAAGTAGCAACAATGGTGCATTGGAAGGTCTGCAAAAAATATCATTTGCCTGTAAGCAAAAACTGGTGGGATCATAAAATAGAGAAAGTCATAGAAAATGATAAAATTAAACTGCTCTGGGACTTCAGAATTCAAACATAACCTGCAACATAACACCCCAGACTTAACAATTGTCGATAAGAAAGACAAAAAAGTCTGGATAGTGGATGTGGCAGTGCCTGGAGACAGTAGAATAGATGAGAAAGAACTGGAGAAGATAACAAAATACAAAGACCTACAAATAGAAAGACTGTGGCAAAAGCAAGCAAGGGTAGTACCAATAGTAATAGGCTCCTTGGGTGCAACCCGAAAACAACTGGCGCACCACTTGAACACCATTGGCATTGACAAATTCGCTATTAGTCAATTGCAAAAGGCGGCCTTACTAGGAACTGCGACGATATCTGTAATACCATCAAACATCCACATCTGCCTATCCCAGGTCCTAGGTAAGGACTCGATAGGTAGAGAAAATGCCAAATCCAGTTTGAACATCTGGTTGACTGTGCGATGATCAATAATAATAATAATAATAATAATAATAATAATAAATAACCCCCAGTGAGGCACTACCTTGACGTGGTTGTGGGGCTTGTGTACTCTGAGGAAGATGAGAGCTATGCCAGAGGTTCAACCATACTGGACAGGTCTCATCAGAGGAGTCAGACAAAGAGTGTCTCTCCCATAAAAAATATGGTGAGAAGTAAATTTCAGAATGCCATACCGGCTCGGACGTCGCCCGGGTTAACAAGGTCCGCACTAGATATTGGAGTTCCTGGATATCTGGTGAAAAATGGGTTACAGGACTCAGGACTGTTGGCTGAGCAACCAGGGCCAGCAGCTGCAGAACTACTGGAAGAAAAGGTGTTTACCCGTCGCAGATACACAGTGATGGAAAACAAAGAAATAATGATCTGTTACTACAGATCAAGTCCAACAAGAAGAGGATATCTAAAACGAATGCACCAGTTCTGGAAAGAACAACATCCAGAATCAGAAATAACAGAACAGAGACTAGCAGATCAACGCCGATTTATAACACGAAATAAAGTATTCACAGAAACAGAATTGGACGAACTGCAAAGGTTTACCCAGGGCAAAGAAATCAAAGCCTTACCAGAAGTAATTCAGAATGTAGAGGCAAACCAGGGGGAGTTGGCAGTGAAGGAATCCAGCAGAGATATACAACTGTTCTCATTTGGAAACCAGGCACCTCTTCCTCAGGAAGAACAAAACCCTCTAACTAAAGAAATAAAAGAATTGAAACAAAGAATAACTGAGCATCTAGAACAGCACAAAAACAACAGAATAAGGCTGCCTGCATTGAAGCTTGTTCCAAAGAAACAGCTAGCACAAGCATTAAAAGATGCAAATACTGCAATATCAAGTATAAGCACCAATTCACTGCAAGAAACAAACCAACTAATGTACAGCACAGCTGCAGTTATAACAGAATACCTGGGATGCAAAATCAACAAAGAAGAAAAACAAACAAACAGTGCACCAGAAAAATGGAAGGTTAGACTAGAAAATAAGATCAGCAAGTTAAGATCACATGCAAGCAAGCTAGAACAGATGAAAGAAAAGAAGCTGAAGAACAAGAAGACCAAAGAATACCTAATCAAGAAATACCACTTAGAAACAAGGAAGATCAAGGAAGCACTGGAAATAATAAAGCAACAAATAACAGCTATAGCCAGGAAAATCAGTAGATATGAAGCTCGAATTGCAAACTATAGGCAGAACCTCCAATTTCAATCCAATCAGAAACGTTTCTACCAATCCATCAATGGAGAAACTGCAAGGAATCAGTCAGTACCTGACAAGGAAGAAACAGTGCAGTTCTGGAAGCAGATATGGGATAACCCAAAGAAATACAACAAGGATGCGGCTTGGTTAAAAGAGGTGGATGCAAATAAAACAGAAGTTGAAATGAAAGAACTAGTAATAACAACAAAAATGGTAGAAAAAAGAGCAAAGAAAATCAAAAATTGGTCAGCACCAGGTGAAGATGAACTGCATGGGTTTTGGTTGAAACATCTAACTGTTATACACCCACTCATTGCCAAGCAGTTCAACAATATACTACAAGGAGGAGAAATTGAAAAGTGGCTAACAACTGGGAAAACCTACCTAATAATGAAAAATCCAGCAAAAGGGGCAACACCAGGTAACTACAGGCCAATTACCTGCTTACCAACAACTTTCAAATTACTAACTGGTGTAGTAGCTGATGCAGTGCAACAGCATCTAGTTGAAAACAATCTCTTTCCACCTGAGCAGAAAGGAAACCGCCCCAATAGCAGAGGAACAAAAGATCAACTCCTAATAGACAAAATGATCTTGGAAAACTGCAAGAGAAGGAAGACCAACCTGAATGTGGCATGGATTGACTACAAAAAGGCATTTGACTCTCTGCCACATGATTGGATAATAAAGTGCCTAGAAATAACAGGAGTCAGTAGAAACATCAGAAAATTTGTGCAAAGATCGATGGCACAATGGAAGACACAGTTGCAGATCAATGGTGAGAGGCTGGGAGAGGTTAATATCAAGAGAGGAATATTTCAAGGAGATTCATTATCACCATTACTATTTGTTATTGCACTGTTTCCTCTGTCAACAATACTGAATAACTCAGGACATGGCTATCAAACATCAAAAACATCTGCCAGACTATCCCACCTCCTTTATATGGATGATCTGAAGCTGTATGGAAAAACATCATCTGAAATAGAATCGCTGCTCAACACTGTCCGTATATATAGCCAAGATATTGTAATGGAGTTTGGCTTGGACAAATGTGCCACACTTACTATCAAACAAGGAAAAATAATGAAAACTGAAGGAATCAAGATGCCCCACGAAAATAACATTAAGAGTCTGGATGAGGAAGAGTACTACAAATACTTGGGTATCCTTCAAGCTGACAACATCAAGCACACTGAAGTCAAGAAAAAGATTAGAGGTGAATACATCAAGAGAGTGAAGAAGATCTTAAAATCCAAACTCAATGGAGGAAATACCATAAAGGCAATCAACACCTGGGCAATCCCAGTCATTAGGTACACAGCTGGAATAGTGGACTGGACTCAAGCAGAACTAAAAGCAATGGATAGGCAGACCAGAAAAATAATGACAATGAATCATGCCCTTCATCCACGCAGTGACATTGATAGACTTTATCTACCAAGGCAAATAGGTGGGCGTGGAATGCTACAAGTACATCAGATGGTTGAAGAAGAAAAAATGGCTTTGGAAGAATATCTGAAGAACAATGATGAAGATGCACTGAAATTAGTATATCAGGAAGGCTTACTAACTACTGGAGAGACCAAACTGGCCTTCAAGAAAGACCAAATGAAGAACAGAATAGAGGCATGGGAAGACAAAGCACTACATGGCCAATACATGAAAAAAATAGCTGGGAAAGCAGATAACAATAAAACCTGGCAATGGCTAAGAGCAGGAAAATTGAAGAAAGAGACCGAGGGACTAATTCTGGCTGCACAAGACCAAGCCTTAAGGACAAATGCATACAAAGTCAAAATTGAGAAGACAGCAACAGACAGTAAGTGCCGCCTATGCAAAGAAGCTGAAGAAACAGTGGACCACTTGGTAAGCTGTTGCAAGAAGATTGCACAGACTGATTACAAGCAGCGGCATGACAAAGTAGCAACAATGGTGCATTGGAAGATCTGCAAAAAATATCATTTGCCTGTAAGCAAAAACTGGTGGGATCATAAAATAGAGAAAGTCATAGAAAATGATAAAATTAAACTGCTCTGGGACTTCAGAATTCAAACAGACAAGCACCTGCAACATAACACCCCAGACTTAACAATTGTCGATAAGAAAGACAAAAAAGTCTGGATAGTGGACGTGGCAGTGCCTGGAGATAGCAGAATAGAAGAGAAAGAACTGGAGAAGATAACAAAATACAAAGACCTACAAATAGAAATAGAAAGACTGTGGCAAAAGCAAGCAAGGGTAGTACCAATAGTCATAGGCTCCTTGGGTGCAATCCCAAAACAACTGGAGCACCACTTGAACACCATTGGCATTGACAAATTCGCTATTAGTCAATTGCAAAAGGCGGCCTTATTAGGAACTGCTTCCATCCTGCGACGATATCTGTAATACCATCAAACATCCACATCTGCCTATCCCAGGTCCTGGGTAAGGACTCGATAGGTAGACAAAATGCCAAATCCAGTCTGAACATCTGGCTGACTGTGCGATGATCGATAATAAATAAAATAATAAATATTTTTAAAAATAATAAAATAATAAAATAATAATAAAAAGTTGGAAGGGACCTTGGAGGTCATCTAGCCCAACCCCCTGCTCAGGCAGGAAACCCTGTAACATTTCAGACAAATGGCTGTCCAGTCTCTTCTTTAAAACTTTCAGTGTTGGAGCATTCACTGCTTCTGGAGGCAGGTTGTTCCACTGGTTAATTGTTCTAACTGTCAGGAAGTTTCTCCTTAGTTCTAGGTTGCTTCTCTCCTTGATTAGTTTCCATCCGTTGCTTCTTGTCTTGCCTTGCCTTCAGCCGCTTTGAAGAATAGCTTGATTCCCTGTTCTTTGTGGCAGCCCTGAGATATTGGAACACTGCTAACATGTCCCCCCTTGTACTTCTCTTCATTAAACTAGAAATACCCAAATCCAGCAACCGTTCCTTTTATGTTTTAGCCTCCAGTCCTCTAATCATCTTTGTTGCTCTTCTCTGTACTCTTTCTAGAGTCTCAACATCTTTTTTACATTGTGGTGACCAAAAGTGAATGCAGTATTTCAAGTGTGGCCTTACCAAGGCTTTGTAAAGTTGTATTAATACTTCACGTGATCTTGATTCTATCCCTCTGTTAATGCAGCCTAGCACTGTGTTGGCTTTTTTGGCAGCTGCAGCACACTGCTGGCTCATATTTAAATGATTGTCCACTAGGACTCCAAGATCCCTCTCACAGTTACTACTATTGAGCAAGGTACCATCTATACTATACCTGTGTATTTGGTTTTTCTTGCCTAAACGTAGAACCTTACTTTTTTCGCCACTGAATTTCATTTTGTTAGATAGCACCTAGTCTTCAAGTCTGTCCAGATCCTCCTGTATCTTCTGGAGTCTTGGCTATTCCTGCCAGCTTGGTGTCATCTGCAAATTTGATGAGTTCCCTATCTTTTCCCTCGTCCAAATCGTTGATGAAGATGTTGAAGAGCACCTGGCCCAGAAAAGAGCCTGTGGCACCCCACTACACATTTCTTTCCATATAGATGCAGTTCCATTGAGGACCACATGCTGAGTACAGTCAGTCAGCCAACTACAAATCCATCTGGTGGTGATGCTGTCTAACCCACATTTTTCTATCTTATCGAGTAGTAGGTTGTGATCTACTTTATCAAATTCCTTACTGAAGTCCAAGTAAATTATATTCTTCTGATCCACTAATTTTGTCACTTGGTCAAAGAATGCAATAAGATTGTCTGGCATGATCTGTTTTTGACAAACCCATGTTGGCTTTTAGTAATGACTTTAGGTGTTCGCTGATTCATTGTTTGATTATCTTTTCCAGAATTTTCCCAGGTATTGAGGTCAGGTTGATAGGTCTGTAGTTTCCTGGATCTATTTTTTTCCTTTTTTGAAGATTTGTACTACATCAGCTCTTTTCCAGTCCTCTGGTAGTTCCCTAGTGCTCCAGGATCTTTGAAAAATATAATTCAGTGGTTCTGACATCACATCTGCCAATTCTTTGAGAACCTTGGGGTATAATCCATCTGGTCCTGGTGATTTGAACTTGTCTAGGCTGGACAAGTGCTCACTTACCATTTTCTTGCCTATGTTAACTTGCGTTTTTAATGTTTTTTATGGTACTGTTTTTGAGAGGTTGCACTGTTTTTTCCCCTTTGTATAAAGATAGATGCAAAAAATGAGTTAAATAGTTCTGCTTTCTCCCTGTTGCTTGTCACCTTCTTGCCACTTTCACCCACTAATGGACCAATCATTTCCTTAACTTTTTTCTTGTTTTTTACATGTTGAAAGAAGCTTTTTTTTTGTTATTTTTGACTTTGGTTGCAAGTCTTAATTCATTTTGAGCCTTAGCTTTCCTCATTTCATCTTTGCAGGCTTGGGCTATTTGCTGATATTCTGCCTTAATTATGTACCCCTCTTTCCACTTTTTATATTTGTCATTTTTATCTTTCAATTTATCAGAGAGTTCTTTATGCAGCCAGGCTGGTTTCTTTTGAGAGCTGTTATTTTTCTTCTATGTTGGTATTGTGCTAGATGGTGCTATTAAAGCTAATAGCTAATAAATACATGAAATATAATTAAAGCCAAAACATTTAATTATGTTTTTGAAAAATCCTTATACTATACAAGAATCTAATGCAAAACTCAATATGGATAAACAGTAAAAGGTGTGAAACAAAGACACATCTAATTAATTTATTCAACAAACAGATTAAAAGACAGAATAATTGGAAGAAATAATGGTTTGATTCAAAATTGGAAGTCTACATGTTAAGAAAACAATCCATGCAGATGACACCATTAGTTGAAAGTTAAAACATGTTAGTTATAAAAGATAATTATGAAAATAAAAATGTGTTAATGTTAAATGTTAAAAAACAAATATAATGGCAAGAAAACTTAAGTTAAGAACAAAGAAATAAAGAATGGTTTCTTTTGTCTCTGGAATAAATATGATATGATAGAAAAGTAAATCTAATATTACCTTTCTATGACAGAAAAATAAATTGAATATTATTTTCTATGATAGAAAAGTAAATTGAATATTAATTGTAGGAATGAAAATAATGAAAAATGTATGCAGGATAATAGAAAATAGAGCTATTTTTATCACAGCACAGAATAATTAGAATAATAACAATAATTCAGAGTTGTGAAAGTGGACTCTTAGGAAGAGGACAAGGCAGACATGCTTTTGAATAATGGACATGGAGATAGACAATACCAAGGAGTATAAGAAAAAAACAACTAATCAATCAATCATGGATCAAGTAAAGACTGACTACCCTATTGAGATTATGATTAGCAAGCAGAAATATACTATCTTTGGACAAAAAATATGACCAGACAAGTTTGACAAACTTAAGGGAAGTAGGAGAGTTCTATTGTTGTCAGAATGATAGACATAACTGAGTAATTGAACCACCAGTCCTATCAACGTGCATGTAGTTACTGCTAAAAAGGAATGGAGCTTTGCCTAATCACACTCATATCTCCTTTGAAGTGAGAGAATACTGCTGCAAATATCTCTGGGAAAAATGGCATAATAGGTAAAGTATATAAATAGGATCGAAGTATTTATTAGACTGCCCTTGGAAGAGCTACAATTTTACAGCCAAAGGCAAGTTGAGAAAATATTTGTCCATGCAGTTATCAGAAGATTAGGCCTAATTTAATGACACTAATTATATCTGTTGTGTATTTATTTTTCAGACAATTGTTCTGAAACCATTTGAAACAGTTGCTTAAATTTGTGAAATTTAGCTGAAGAGCTAAATGTTTAATGAATTCCCAAAATATCCTTGTCTTCCTTTCCTACTGCTAGTATGAAGGCAAAAAAACTAGAGAACATTACTATAGTGGTTTGACCTTTAATTTCTGGATTAGTTACATGATTTTTTACTAGAAGCAGTGATTACATGGTATCAATCACAAGGTATCAAATACCTCCTGTGAACTAATAAAATTATTATTTAATAAAAAACTGCTATAGCTAATGATAGCCACTGATCTTTGAAAATGGAGGAAGACATAGAATATATTGCCTTATATCACTTAGATAACTGCACATTCAGTTATGTCATAAGTGGAATGAAAAGGATCGTGTTTTCTGATGCACTTGCTGTCCTTTGTTGCTGGCTTCTTTTTAGTATTAAATGTCATTTGAAACACAACAAATTGCCTAGTGTGTATCCAATTACAGCTATCATGGGAAATCATAAAGTCAAAACAGAAGCGGCTAAAATCACGAGGCAAAGGAAACTTCAGTTGCACTGAAAAAAAAAGAAACTCTTGTCAGACTTAATTATTTAGGGCCTCAGAAAATTGTGCTCCACTAGACTTTTTTTTTTTTATTGCACAGGAGAAAGTAAGGAGGGGAAATGAATTTTTGCAAAACAGGGCCAAAAAAAAATCTTTTCACAAGCTATACAAAAGATACAGATATACATGCATGCATATACACCTCTGCAATCCTTTGTACTTGTATTTAAGAAATATACATGAAAAGGATAAAAGATAACATAAAATATAAAAATATTTGGAGTAGTAAAAAAGGAAGATTTAGTGTTAAGATTAAAACACCCTTCCCTGCTATGATTGCTCTTGGGGTTACAGAAATACTTCCCAATCCTGCCAAGTCTGTATTTAGAAAAGTGAATATTAAATACCAAGCTGCATAAAAAAATAGAGGAAAAGGTGTATCAGAGGCTTAATATCCAAAAATGGATAAAAGAACCATGGTATAATAGCATTGTGCTAATCTTCAAAGGGGGGGATTGCTTTTGGTAAAAGTGATCAGAAGAGACTTCTGCATAGACAAAAGTCTTTTCCAATTCTTCTAGTCAGCTTCCAGACAGAAAGCAATGCAAGGACCCTGAGAATCATTTTGCCGTCTTACCTCAGTGATGAGAATATATCTCTTTGGTGATAAAATGCCTCTTCATGGCTAAGTTCATTCACCTTGTACAGGATTTTTAATTAAATAAACTGTCTTTTACTATTTGGCATTGTTTGGCATGGTTCTAGTTTTCTCTTAGAAATCTTGATGTCTAGTAGAAGAAGCCATAATAACAAGGATGAATGGGAAGTGAAAACTATCACTATCTGAAAATATAAACAAAAACTAACTTATCTGTTGAAACCCACATTTTCTCTGATTTTCTTAACTGACTTTCTTATAGGGGGACATCTTGAAGAAGACATATTATAAAAGTAAAATTAGTTTCCTTTCAATAAAGCTCAACTATTCTAATTTAATGAACTTGTACTGTAGTTTTCCAGGCAATAGTATGAATGTGATTTGCCCCTTTCTACAATGTAGTCCTATATGTATTCAGAGATTTTTTCTTTCTTTTTCTTCATACTCCAGTTTACAGCCTAATATTTTCAATTTGTCTCCCATCCAACTACTAACCTGCTTCACCCAGCTTAGCTTTCAAGCTCAAGCAATGCTGCCAAATGCTGCCATCTGCTGCCTGTGTAATGCAATATTGAGAAAAATGTCCATTTTTTTGTTTTTAAAAAATCAGATATTAATACACTTTCCTGAACATATTGTTACTATTCTGATACTGGGAGCTTATGTTGGAGTTATTGTACATGAGAATAGATACAATGTACTATGGCTACTTTTGTTTTCATTGTGGAACTTACTGGTTCCTTTATTCTTAAATGACCATCAAATGTTTTAGGTGTAAAAAACAGATTTGTCAAGGCCATTCAATATGGGGTTTTCTCACATATATATATATATATATATATATATATATATATATATATATATATATATATATATATATATATATATATATATAAAACTATGGTGAAACCAATATGTAGGTTGCAAATCAGAAAATGAGTTTCACATATTCCCTTCATCTTTTAAAACTATTTTTTTTTAACTTAAATCAATTTTTTTTGGCAATCTTCTAATGTTTGTTCTATACAGCATGTTCAGTTGTTTTCACAAATTGTAAAACACTATTAATGCATATGATGTATTATGAATCTATTATCATGATATTTAATATTTACAATAATTAACCACATAATATATGATATTTTAGGAAGTGTACTTTTAGAGATTTTTAAGAGTGATCTTGATCATTTTGTATTTTCAGTCATCTTTATAGCCTAAAAAAGCAAAATTATGAAAATAAGCAAGGATTATAAAAGAAGAGGGCATTATATAATCTTTCATATTGATCAGATTAGCATTGGAATTGAACTTATAAAACTACTAGTTTGAGTTAGGAAGATTAAATAAAACATTCATTCTTTTCTCCAGGTCTAGTGTAAACTGTTGTTGGAATGCACATTTGAGATTGGAGAACACTGAATGCAACAGATGAAAACTTTCACAACAGATGACACTAGCAGCCACATATATGTCTGCTCTTTGTCTTTTAAATTAGTGCTATTACAGAGAGGTAACAGATTTGGAAATTTTTCCAAAGGAAATTCTGAGTTCGGCTTTTTTTTTTTAATGCATTTTTCAAGAATTAAAAGAAGTTACTTTCACTGGGCAGTTCAATGGCAAAATTATTTTTGGTTTACAAAAGCCAAGAAGAGAGACAGAGATGTATCATGAATGCAAAAACAGAAACACATTTTATATGGACAGTACTAGCATGAATAATTTTCCTATAACAAAGTAAATTGATAAACTTAGGTATTTTCTCCAGCACACTGTATGGTATATTTTAGGTCCACTAAAGTTGAATAGGAATCAAACAATAAAATATATATGTACCATAGCAGCAGTTCTACCAGTACCTAGCATTTGGTCAACCATGAAACAGGAGGCACATTAGATGACCCATCACATTACAGGTTTTAGATTAATTGTCTGATACCTCATTCTTTGCCAAGCATTTGAACAGGTCTTAAAAGCTATCATTCATGATGATAAATTTATACTACAATATAGTATACAATATACAGTCACGTGAAAAAGAAAGTACACTCTGTTTGAGTTCTATGGTTTTATGTCTTAGGACATAATAAAATCATCCGGTCCTTAGCAGGCTTTTTTTTTTTTTTTTTGTAAAATAAATGATGACATGGTGCAACATGTCATGTGATGTTGTTCATCTGAAATTTTATTTATCTACTTTTAAGAACTCCTAATGCTTTTTATGATTTTTATTATATCCTGATATGTAAAACCAATAAACTCAAAGAGGCTGTACTTTCTTTTCCACATGACTATATATCAGATGACACAGCTAAGAAATAACTATACTAGTTTGCTATTGACTTAATTGATGCCTGGAAGCAGGAATCAAAATAGTTTATTTCAACAACTAGACCAGTGATTCTCAACCTTTCTAATGCCGTGACCCCATAATACAGTTCCCCATGTTGTGGTGACCCCCAAGTGGGTGTGGCCACCAATAAGAAGGAGTAGGACAGCTAGGGAAAAGGGAAAAAAATGGCAGACAGCATGGTTTGGCGACCCCCGTGAAATGGTCATTCGACCCCAAATGGGGTCCCGACCCACAGATTGAGAACCACTGAACTAGACAGATGTTCAAATAATTTAGATTGAATACACAGAAAGGTTGCTTCTCTGCTTTCCACTGGAAATGCTCACCTAAAGGATATGCTCCTGCCTAGCTCAAAGTTTACATATTTCTTGTAATTCCAGGTGACTCATCACAGTTTGTGATTGGTTCAGAATGTGTATATATAAACTTGCTTTCTATCCACCAATATTCTTTGCATGTGGATGTTGCCCAAATGAGTGAATAACCACTTATTGTCTGGAATTTTGCCATAGACCTTTTTTTTTTTTTTTCCTTTGAGTCGGTGTTGACCCCTGATGACTGCTTGGACCAGTCCTTCCACTTTTCTTGGCAGGGTTTCCCAAAGATTTCCCATTGTCTTCTTCCTAGGATTGAGAGTGACTGGCTGAAGCTCTTGGGACCAGAGCTTTGGTTTCTAGCCAAAATGACTCTTCCACAATTTAGTGGTCTTTAAATATGCTAGAAGTACCATATTTGTATTGTACAATTGCATTGGCATTTGTTTCCATTACTGCACACAATATATTTTAAATAAATATTTTAATTTTATTATTGGCATGTACACTCAGAAAGCATATGGTCTGTTACAATTTTATCAAAATGTGAAAAAATGAATGTTACAGAAGTAACAAATGTAAAAAAGAGTTTTTTCTTACTTTTCCTGAAAGTAAGAAAGCTATTCTGTATCGGAAAACTATTCTGATACCAAAAACAGAATTTAGGTTAAGAAACAAGTAGAAATAAAGGGAGACAAAATATTAAGAAGAAAAAACCCCACTCCCTCAAACCCCTACATTTTTCACACAGTATAATAGAAGCTTCATGGAAACATAAGGGCATTGTATAAATCCCCCAAATTAAAACAAAGGTGTTTAAAAATATTATCTTTTATAAGTGACATTTAGGATTCCCCTTATTACAGGATCAGTTCTTAGGATAAACTTCTTAGGATAAACTTTATACTCAGATATGAATACCTGAGCAAAATAGATATATGTATCATACAAATAAAGAATGTTGCATGCAAATACTCATAACTTTCTGCTTTTGTCTTTAAAATACATAAAAGTAGCATCAGATAGAGATTGTGCCCCCATATTTTCACAATGCATTTTAAAGATAAAAGTTATTTCTGCTGTTCAAAGCTGATTCCATATGTGCATTTTTCATACTAGAGTATCTGTATTGCAATACTAATAGAGCAATCATACACATCTACTCAAAAGCAATTTTAGTCCCTGGGCTAGGAAGTGAAATTACAACCCAAGCTTCAACTTTATACATGCTGAATTTGATGGAACTTGATCTTGAGTAGACACTTCTAGGATCGCACTATAAGTACATTTTTAAAACTGGTCTCCTGTTCCAAGAGTGCAGCAACTTATATTTTTAATAAATATGTTTATTTCAAATTCTTCTTTCATGGAATATTCTGTAGTGTAACAAAAAGATCACTCAAAGATCCTACAGGAAGGCAGTGCTTAGAATAATAACCATAATAATACTTAGTATAGTGCTATCTGACTTTTTAACACTTAGGCAAACAATCCTCACTATGCCCCCTGTGAGTTAGAGTAATCATTTTTATTATTTATAGTATCTTCTAATTTCTCCAGATGACAGAACTGAAATTTCAGTAGGGTGGTTTGTCAAGCCAAAGTTATTATTCAAGTTGGTATTAATTTGGAACTAAAAGAGTTCAGTTTTCTATTCTCACTTTGCATTCAACCACATTATCTGTTGTACAAATTCTGTTGTTTGTTCAATTTGACAATGTGTATCAGTTTCCATACAAGCTAAAAATACTGCAATTTCGGAAAACAAGGAAAAAATCATTCAGAAGTTCTCACACATCCTTGTAAAAAATAATGTAATCCTAAAGTGCTCATGAACTAGTTAACAGCACCCCTTGAACATAAAACAATAAGCTTAAGCTTATCATTCTTTGAAATATTCAGATTTGAGCAACTGAGGGATAGGAAATATAGTTTCAGGAAGAATACAATAATTTCATTCCTTCATTTAGCATCTGCAAAATTGGTTCTCACAACAAATCAACATAGTTGATATTTTTACATTTCAAAACAACATATTCAACTTGTGTACAAACACACCCCTCACAACAAAACATTTTGCAGCCATTTTTAGAGCTAATCATTCTTAATTTAAAAATCACAAATCAAACAACATATAAAGGATAAAAATCCAAATACCACATATAAGATATCTTGCTTGAAAATATAATGCATGCAGTAGAAACAAATTTAACCAGTTGTAATTAAATAAAACAAAAAAATATTTGTTCTTCTCAGCAGCATACTTGTGATTATTTTAAATGTGTCTAACCTCTGGCCCTGGCTAAAACAAAATGTGTCCTTTTTTATCTACACCGATAAAATGGCTTGAGTATTTTATGCATTTTGTATTTTGACAATGTCAATATGAAGTTCTATACATACTGTTCAGCTTCTCCATCTTTTGGTTGCGTTGTACCATTTCTGCACTCTTCACTTACATTTGCTGCTGTCTTTTCTGGAAGAGATGCTAAATCTTTAAAAACATCCACATAATGCCCAAATCCAGGGCCCCAGTTCAAAAGGTTGTCCCAGTTGAAGTTCCCCCCTTGTGGTCCAAGTTTTAAAGGGGAACTATCATTAATGCTGGATGCAGGTGCAGGCGCTTGTGCACCCACGGGACCACCACCCTCTCCTCGGCGGCCTGGATATCTCCTAGGCTTAAGTCTAGCGCCATAATTGTCTTCATCATCAGCATCTGATTCATTAACTTGAGATAGTTTGGGCATTCTTGAAGTATACACCATGGGTTTTTCACGATCATACTCCATCTCAGAACATGTAAAAGAGTCATGGGAATCACTGTCAGATGATGATTCTGGAGCTGGAATACCATCAGCTGGATTTCTTGTTCTTGACAGAGGCCTTCTGCAGTCTTCCTCAGAAGAAGATCTTCCATGATCAGCACTACAGATGCTTGGATTTCTAGGGCGTGGAGTGTTAAGTCTTTCCACCTCTTCAATAGAAAGCCCTACAGGAGGGCCACTTTCGAGAGGAATTTGTCCTATTGGTTGCTTTAAGCGACTTCCAGGCCTGGAACTATGACCTGTCATCATTTGAGGACTCTTGCTTCTTCTTCCTAGTCTACTAGGATAATTAAAGATACCAGTTTGGCAGACTTCATTGTGCATTTCTAAAGGGCTCCCTTCTCTTATAGAAAGATGCATTTCCCTTGCTGGACTATTTCTGTAGAAAGTGGATGCTTTGGAGAATGGAGCAGGACTATGACGAGAAAGATGGTTTGGTGTAGGGCAAGCAGAATGATTTAGTGAAGTCGTCCTTAGACCTTGACTATATGAAGGCTGGTAGGTTAAGCTACTTGCTCCCAAAGGCATAGGCGACTGTCTTGCAAACCCTAATGGACTGTGCCTCTGAATAGAAAATTTAGAAGTATGACTTCGGAACTGCTTATAATGCTGAATGATGTCTGCATCTGAAGGAGCTATACTGCTTGCATTATCAATGTCATAATGTTCTATCTCTGTTTCTGGGGAAGCTAGAGGAGCACTGGGTATAGTCTCTGCATTGTGTGATATATCTGTTTCATCAAATATGAGATAAGGATTTTCTCTTTCAATTATATCAGGTTTTGGGTTTCCTTCAGGTTGCTTCCGGATGGTCATATCATCACCATAGGGCGGTATATTATCAGGATCATCAAATGCATCATTTTCACTGCCCTTCTTTTTCTTTTCCTTTGTTTTCTTCTCTTCTTCTGGAACTTTTGCCTTCTTTCCTTTGCACTGATTGCACAGGATCAAGCTAAGCACAAGCAATGCCAACAGAGTAGCACAGCTGCACACAATGGCTGGAACAGCCCACAGTGGTAAAGAAAGTTCAGCTGGATAGAACTGAGGGATACAAATATAGGCACCATTTATTCCTGCCTTGCATACATGTCCCTGGGCACATATGACACCAAGGCACACTACTATTATTTCACATGTTGTTCCAGTATGTGATTCTGGACAACTGCAAATGAATCCAGCTCTTTCATCAGGTTCACAGGTACCTCCATTCTGACAGGGATTAGATGCACAAGCTCCAGGATGAACACATTCATATGTATACCACTGGTTAATGCACATTAGCTTTCCTGTACAAGGATTGCTGGCACAGATGTTGGGACCTCGACAGCCAATCTTCACAGAGGGATCTGATCTGGAAATGGTGGCAAGGCTATGTTGTCCTGTGAAGGGAAGGCTTTCTTCACCATATTTCAGGTAGGCAATGCACCCGTCAAAATCTAAGACAATAGAAAAAATGGATTTCAAAGTTACAGCTTAACAAATTTAACAATTTTAAATGACAATCTAATGGATAAAAATAGCCTTATAAAGCAATAATCATCAAATGAGATTTATGTCACATCCTAAAACAAAATAAACCTACTAAATACCTGTCATATAAACTTTATATACCTGTCATATAAACTTTATTTCCTACCTTTATTATTTTTTCACATAACTCAATGTGGCAAACATATCCAAGATACCTTTGTTGTCCTATTTTCCCCACAATAACAACCCTGTGAAATGAGTTGGGCTAAGAGAGACATTGGGCCAAAATTACCCAGCTGGTTTTCATGGTGGGACTTGAACTCACGATCTCCCACTTTTTGCCTGGTGCCTTAACCACTATACCAAACTGGCTCTCTATTTATATCAATTAGGTAGGGATCGGAACAACTTTAATCAAAATTAAATTTAGAAAAAACCAGGAAATTTTAAATTATAAAATTTATTTTTTTAAAATGTGGGCATATTAAACAAAGAAGAGGGATATGAGTAATCGTGTCTGCCTGGTGTGCTTGATGAATGTCTCTGTGGGTGAGGACCTAAGAAGCATATAGAATCATATTCCTACAGGATTCCAGCATCAGTTAAACATTAGCTGTGATGTAAACAAAGATTTAATGCTTTAGGATCTGTAGTAATTCATCTAAGATAGTGATAATCCATTCACCCTGACTCTACTGTGTAATGATGCAGGAATGGTTTTCTGCCTATCCCACAAGTTGTAAATTATATGGGGCCAAGGACCATGGGAAAATAAACACTATTTGGAGTGAAAGTGTGAACTGATGAAGATAGTAAAGTTACATAATTTTGGTAGATTTGTTATTCTAAATTGACTTTCAGTGCTTACTCTTTCCTGTAATGATAATTATGGGCCTTCAAGTCATTTTTGTGGTCATCATATGTGATCACAAAATTAGATTTTCTCAGGATGATGTATTCCAAGCCTGGCCCTTCATATCTTCCAGCAGAGCCCTCAGCATTGCTATAACTGAATCCATCCATCTTACTGCTGACTGTCCTTTTTTTGTTTTTTTCACAGTGTTACAGTCATTTCTACAAAGCTGAGTCTGTCCCAAGCATGATCATGTGAGCCTGGTCTTTATACTTGCAGTCAGACCTCTAGATTCACTTTTAGATAGTGTTTCAGGAAAAACGCTAGTCTGCATAAGCTGATCTTTGCAGATATAATCATGGCATCTGAATTTTTCCAAGCTATTTTTTGCTTCTTTTTTGCCCAGTGCTAGTCTGCGGCACATTTCTTTGACTGTTGGTTTTTAAACTATGGAGTCCTTGGTGTTCCTTTAATTTGGTTGTTTTCTTGTGATAGTTTCACTACCAAACTAGGTAACCTCATCTGTGCTTGTGGAGAAAGGGGTTTGCTCTCATTTAATACACTACTGGCTTGCCCTGTCAGTGTTGGTAGGAATGACAGTACTAGCACACAATTTTCTTAGAACACATTCCTGGTGGCTTCAGTTAAGACAGATAGTTCTGTTTGTTTTAGTAAGGAAGCACCATTGATCATGGCTGGAACATCCTAGGGTGCTGATGCTAATACTCTACAACAACAGTTTTGGCTTTGGTTTATTCCACAGCCAAATATTGTGCCAGTATGTGGCTTAACAGCGGCCACCTCAAATGGTCAATGTCCAACTCTGTCAGACAGTGCATATCATCTCTGGCACATTGCATTTCACTCCTGGGCACTGGTTACCAGTACTTAGCAATCTCATACCACCCCACATTAGAAGACAACAAGCTCTCAACCAGCTATGGTGAAGGATGATCAACACAAAGGTCCTCCCTATTCACCAGAATACTGTACAGTCTGTCACAAGGTTGAAATCCCATGGGCCATCATGGAAATCAGCTACTCATTTAACATCTACTCAGTATAAGTCTGACAATGTCTAAAGAGAGGAATGGTCCAAGTTACCTTCTTGTGGCTTGCCATTAGTGATCCCTTTACCAAACTACATGCCATTGATCTGATGATCAGCCATGAATATCTCTAATGATTTGTACTAAAATTGTATTAAAGGAGTACATATAGATCAGACTTACTCAACTTTTTCATCTTTGTGGACCAGCTGGGGGGGGGGTAGAGGGGATGATTCCATGTAAGCATGCGTAAATGCAGCTCCATTTGCACAAGTGACAGGCAAGTACGCTTGCCCCCAACCAAATGGAGTATGCATGCACATGCTCACCCACGGTTTGTGCAAGTGGGGATGCATGCAAATATGCACTCACCCACCATGTCCACAGCCATTTCCCAGCAGCTCAAGGCCTGGAGGTGGGTTGCGGTCTGGGGGTTGGGGACTCTTGTATTAGATGAAGGAGTACATATTATATTAGGATTAAATAATAAAGCTATGCTGCTGCTATTGCCTCTTGTGGTTGCCCTCAGGGATAAGTATCATAATTAGTTCACAACTAGCCAGCCCAAATGGAGTAGTCTTTATCTCAAACACTAATACAGGTTAAGCAAAGGAATCTGAGCTGAACTGGGAATATACTTTGGCAGAAAGGTATCTAGGAGTGTCCACAATGACAGCTATATACAAATAAGCATTCAATATGCCAACAAATAGAAACTAGATAATAATTGAGCTGATATCTGCATATATGTGTATATATGGCATCAAGATTAAACAATATTGTATTATATGATCTTTAAATCTTTCTGAACACAGATGAGCTACTATGCATGTCATGGACTAAATCAAATCATCCATGTATCATTAAGTCTGCATAACACTAATAACAAACTCTATTTATTTTAGGCATTCAATGCCTTGTTAATTAAAAAAAAGACAATGCTACCTCTTGAATTGTGATTGAAATGAAGAATAATATCTCTAGGTTTCATAAGTATTTCAAGTAGCTTTAGGGATTTGCAATATGATTTAAAGAGATGATTACTAAGAAATTTTTACAATGCAGTGGGGAAATTGCCCAGAACATTTTTATTCAGATGTGTTTTTCTCTAATATTTTTGTATATATCTTGAACTGTTATATACTAATTTTTGCCTAGTATGCTGATATTTATGAACATATAAATTCATGGAGTTATAACTTTCTGTAAATCTTTGGCATACCATATGAAGTGCATATATATATATATATATATATATATATATATATATATATATATATATATATATATATATACATACAAACATAGTCACCTTAATATTTGGTAAACAGCATGTTGTCTGAGTTTATATTTAAAAACAATCAATAACAGTTAATTTCTATAATTCCATAATCCATATAGTAGCTTTCTTTGATTTTCATTTCTTCCAATAATATTCTCTTTTACCAAACTTAAATTGGTACATTTCTTAGTATTTTGATAGATAACAATTGAATATGAAATTTTTTTCTAATGTTTAACAATCATATCAAAATAAAGCTGCTTTTCTAATTAATCATCTTAATTACCTCATCAAAGACCTTGTTTTCAAAGTTCTTATTTAGATTTATTTTCCCTGCAATGTTCAAAACATTCTTACGAGTTAAACTTTTCTCAGAGTTAATTACACTTAAATATTTAAGTCTGTTTCCTCATACAAGCCATCCCAACAATTTTACATTTCTCATATCTTATAAAAAAGAAAAAAGAAAAAAAGGAAGAAATAGTATACTACTTGAGAAACATGTCCTTCTTAAACTAAGATACATTTATATCCAGAATTTTTCTATTCTTTTTAATCGTGTTCAAATAAATGTTTAATCTAATAAATTCAATCATCTAATCTTTTGAATCTATTCAGAACTTTTTTATCAATTGAGATTTTCTCAAGATCAATTACACTTAAGTATCTAAAGCATTTTCCTCATATAAACATCTTTATATTTCTCATATCATAAAAAAGAAGAAAAAATACTGTGTTACTTGAGGGGTCCATCCCTCTTAAACTAAAATACATTTATATCCAAGCATATTCAAAAAGTGTTTAATCTTTAGATATTCCATCTAATAAATCCCATCATCTAATTTCTTAATTTTACTTTAGCCCTTTTTTTGCCAAACATCTTTCCTAATCAGTAGGCTCCACTGAACCAAAAAGTCTTCCCATAGTCCTGTAGATGTTGTTGTAGGTACAGGAGACAAATCCAGTAAGATGTTTTTGTGGGAGGGTTTTGCCCTTCGTATTCATTGAAAATCTTTTTCTTTCTCTCTCTCTTAATTTCTCTTATCATTTTTGTCTCTCAAGTTCTCGTAGTTGTCTTGATAGATCTATAATCTATTTTGTCAAATCTTTTTTTCTTGTCCTCAGACTTATTTTGCAATCTTGAAGAATAGATTATCTTTTCCATGTCCAATATTTCCTGCAAGTTTTTCTCTGCCTGGGTTAAGTCATAATTCCTTCTATTGTTGGGTTCCATCTTTAAATCTCTTTCCTCTGGTTTATGTGCCATTGTCTGCTTTATATGATCATTCATTATTTTTATTTTATGAGAGTTTTTTGTTATAAGGTTAAATTGAAGAAGTGTTCATTTATATTTTCAAAGTTGTTTTTAATTTCCTTGTGGTTTGAAATCATTGTCATTTGAATCAGTTGCAACATAGCATACATTTCCTCTTGGAAAATATTTCTTTTTCTTGATATGTTCTTTCTGCAGATTTCTAATGTTCCATGATAGCCAAAAGTCAAAGTTTTCCTTTCTCTGAAAACAGCTTTAGAGTCACAGTTCAAAAAGTATTTATAATCCAGGACAGTCAATTTTTTTAAGATTTATAGTTCTCACCTTGTAGGTAGCCCAAAATGTTTTCTTTTCTTTGTTACAGCTGTTCTCTGTTTAGTTAAGACACTGAAGGTGACAAAAACAACTTATCTTTTTCTGGGCTTTCTGTCAATTCCTTATTAGAATAACTATAGTTTTACATTTTCATCCACCACTGGATGTCAGCACCAGTTCATTTTTTCAGTTTTTAAAACAAACAATTACTTTCTTCTGTTTTCATCAATAATCTTCTGAAAAGAAAATCTTAACAAATTCACCAATTTCAAACTTATTCAGATTTAAGTCTTATATTTATTTCATTTCAATATATTTCTGTCCCCCATAAAAGTTTAATTCACTGCTTCCTTGTGTGGGAGGGTGGGGCAAGAGTCCTCCTCCTTCTCACTTTCAGAGGAGTTTTGCTTCTTGGGTTTTTTCCCCCAGGAAATCAGTTATCAAGTAGAAAAGAGAGAATTGATATTCTTACCCAGTTACAAACATGTTGTTTATGATCAAGCTTGAATTAATGCTTTTTTGTTTTGGCTGCTTGTAGCTTGGGCTAAACTCTGGACTGAAGCTAGCCTTTCTTCTGCTGGTTTCTGGAGGGCTTTCCCTGAATGACCAGATTGACCACTGTCTCTCCGCAATTGGTGCGGCTCCCCTCCTTCAATGTTGCCTCTCCAGGGCGAATTTAGGGTCCCCTAACAGAAAGAAATCGGCCATAGGGTGTGAAGCCCCGCAATCCCTCGGCTGCTGTACTACTGAGCAAAACCAAAAGCCCAGATTCCTGTAGCTTTTTAACATGGAACATCCATTACATTGAAAAAGAAATAGTCCACAGGCTTATTGCCTGTTAAAGTAGTAGATATAATTTGAGTAATCAATATATGTTAACAGAATAACAGAGTTGGAAGTGACCTTCTAGTCCTCCTCAAGCAGGAAACTCTATACCATTTCAGACAAATGGTTGTCCAATTTGTTCTTAAAAATTTCCAGTGTTAGAGGGAATGTTGGTTTTATTCACATGACACCTCATAAAAATTGAGGTTACTGTTGATTTAACATTGTACCCAGTGAAAAAGAAGACTAAAATTACAACAGACAAGTTCCTATATTTGGTGAAAATTCCTTAAAATAAATAATTTTAATATAAATAAATCTAAAATATCATTTATACTGCTTTTATTAGTCCTTAGTATCTTAATATGAGTTAATTTGATATATTTAAAAATAAACCAGGAAAAAATAGAATAACAAATAAGCTGATTTAGCACAGTATAGAAGATTAAACAAATTTACTAATATCATATGCTGATTAAAAATTATAATGTATGCTTCTGGTTAAATGAGTTATTAGAAGATCGTTGCTGAAAAGATTAAGTGCACTACTGAATATTCCAAAACATCATAAAATTAAAAAAAGGAATGAATAAATTCTGCCCCATTTTTGGATACAGAATAAGTTTTAAAAAATATTTTTGTTACACTATTATGATGCAATTCAGGACCAGTGTATTTCAGGATTTCAATTTCCATAGAGATTCTGGGAAGAACAGGAATCTTATATAATGCATAAATGGACTCTGAAACTTTGGATGTTTATTCAGTCCCTCTGCTATTTTAAATTAAGATAGCCTTGTATTAATTGCTTCTGCATTTGTATTATTGTTACAGTATATCCCTTATCTGTGATTGACCATTCATGTTATTATTTTTCTTCTTACCTGGTTCATTGCTTCTAGAAAACTGGTTAACTGGAATGCCACCAAGAGAAATTGTCAAGACATTTAGTCCTCTAAAATCTTGTGTGATGTGTAGAATGTTTCGAGTATGGATCTTGTCAACTGTTATCTTTGTGGAAGTCCCATTCTTTTCAATTAATAGAAGATGCCAGTGACCATCAGAAACATAGGCTTCAGGAATACTTCTTTCCACTTTTCCACCTACTCCAGCATCAGAAACATACTGCACTTTGCCATTTTTTATCTGCAATTAAAAAAAAGAGAAATGTTTAAAAAGTAAATGCCTATAATGTGTACAATGCTTTGAATGCTACAGCAATTTTTAGTGTGATCACACAAGTCACTGCAGGACAAAATTATTCCAATTTTTCCACAAACATTATGCAATTCAAGTAATTATGTGTTCTACAATTATGAACAGTTATATGTATTACTCAAAATTGTGTTGATTTATTCCAAATTTATTCCACAGATAAATTTATTCCAAATTTATTCCACAGAAATGGAACCCATATGTAGAATATTATACAAGCTTTTAAAACTAACATCAGCACTCATCAATCATGAATATCAGGTCCCTAAAAACATTGGCTTGTGTTCTACAAGGCCGTTATGCATTCTCATTATCAAATGTTTAGTTGTCTACATTACCGATATAACTACTGCTGGCTCGCTGTGCTTTTCTATTTTTTAAAATAAATTGACTAGAGCAACATTTCATCATTTTTTAAGACACTTGAGGTGAAACGTTTCTTTGCTGAGTGTCTGAAAATTAAACAAAAACAATGAAATGTTGTACTGAACACTAAAACAGGCACACATAGAGAGACACATGGACAAGGAAACCTCGGGCAAATCAAATAATTTTTAAAAATATGCTGTTTTTTAAACCAGTAACCTTCTGTTTACAAGGGAGATGTTATTACCATTGTTCCATTCTATTATTCATTATAAAAGGGAATCAAAAAAGCATTTTTAAAGCTGCATATAAAGTAATTTTGTATTCTAGATATGGCTAATATATCAATAACTCAGAATGGACAGCTTATTTCAGTTTTATATAGAAATAAGATTTCCATAGGAAGACATGGTTATTTTCTTGCAAGGTATTGCCAAATGTCTCCCCCTCTTTTTTTCCCCTTCTAGTTTAGAAGTGACCTGAACACAAACCAGGGCCAATTTAAAGACATGGTGCAAATATGGCTGAAGCCATTAGTAAGAATTGAAGCCATTGCTTTCTCTTCTTAATCAATCATCAATCTATTTTACTGTGTATTGATAAAATGTCTAACTAGAACTCAATATAACTTTTTTTTGTCTGAAGACAAAGTTTAGTATGAAAATTGACTTAGGTTTTAGTATGCTTAAAAAATTCTAAATTTGAACATGATGTTTTTATAGGAATTGAATAAGAAAATAAAAGGAAATGTTAAAAAGAAACTGTAGTGTGTAACGTTTCATTAAGAATATATGCAGTTAATATTGTTCCAACTACCATTCAAATACCTGCAAGACAAAACTGATCAAAATCCAAATCATTCAGCTGTTTTAGTAGCTGGAGCTCTGCCCAGCACTAGTCAACATTCTGGTCTTTCTAAGCTAAAATTATTAGCATGAATTCAGAATACGGTACACAAAGAATATTTCATAATTAGCTGCCTAATCAAATCTATTTACCTTCACAGTAGTATAGTTGCTGCTTTCCTGAATATGGAATAATACTCCACTTTTACTTCTTGTCCTGAATTTCACTTCCAGATTATCCATACTTCGAGAGTCCATAATGGCATTTCCCGTGTAATATCTCATCATATACTCCCATTTTCTATTTTGCCTCATATGATAGTCAAGACGGCCTTTGCCCTCTAAGGACAAGGCAGTGTCAGCTGTAAGATCTAAAACAAATAAGGACAAATAAAGACATTAATAAATTCTTGTCATTACAGTTTGCCTTCAGCCCTTTTCCTGATGAAAAATTATAGATACTAATTTTAAAACAATTCAACTATGCAGAAAATGATTCTATATAGTTACAAAAAACCCAAAATCTGTTTTTTTACTTTTTAATAATAAAGAAAAATGGATTCTATCATTCTCTTTTATTGCATAACACGTTCTCTTATTTTATGCAATATGACCTGGTTAAATACTAGGATAAAAGAACTAAATAAAAGTGGTAAAATATCTGCAACTATATATTAAGTCTTTTTTAAAAATTGTTGATTTCTTGTAGAAATACTTGTATAATATTTTACTTTCTATATGTTATAACAATGAATCCAAGCATTATGTATTCCTTCCGTGTATGTTATCAAAAAAGGAAATAAACATTATATTTACATTTTTCACAGTGTTTTCCTGTCAGCCCTTCTTTACAAATACATTGCTGCCATGACCAGTGATCCACACATGTGCTCCCATGTTGACAAGGGTTAATAGTACAAGTTCCTTCCAGTCTAGGACACCTAAATAAACAAAATAATTTAATTGCCATTGAGCCAATATATGTGCATCCACCTACTCCATTTCTTTATGCAGATGGGGAAAATACATATGGTCTCTTGTCTTGTGACATTTTTAGGTTTTATAGGAATTTGAACTTAGATTTCCCCAGACACATTATTTAATTAACAGAAAAATCAAACACTATTTGATTATTTATCAGGGAGCATAGCATTTATAATAAACTATTCGCCCTCAGAGGAAACTGTGCCAAAGGGAGATGATAATATCTAAAGAAAAAAGAGAATAAAATAAAAAGAAGCCACTTTTGGGTCATCACATACGATGTTAATCAGTAATGCCAATGCTCAAATAGAAGCCAAAGTAAGTTTATTATTTTCTTAATGTAGAATATAATTTATACTCTTTTCTTTTCTGGAAAGTGGCTAAGAAAAAAAATTATATTGAAGCTTTATTAAGATGATTGCTTTGATGAAAGGAACATACAGCTACATCCTCTGATTGAAGGAACTGAAAGTATAGCTCAGATTTAATACCTCTAATAGCAAAAAATCATCTGTATAGTTCTATTGCAAGTTTTCCTGATTAAGACATTGCCTAGTTTCACTGACTTCATATATAGCTATAATATTTTTATCTTCAATGCAGAGAATACTGAAAAAGTATGCCTAGTCTTATAAATATTCCTGGAATTCCTGATACTGGTTATTTCACAACAGCTCATGATAACTACTCTCTGCTTTCTCTCATATCATAATGTTTCCTGTAGTCCCTAAAAGAAAAAAAATATTTATCCAAGCCACACTGATGCTCCGATTTTTTAAGGATAAACTCTTACCTAATGAATTGTGCAGTAATTTTAATCCAAAATGCTGTTAAGGATTGAACTGCCTTAGTATAAGATTATGTTACAGTGATGATTGTGATAACTGAGTACAAGTTAATCCAAAATATATTAGTTCTTTCTATGTTTTAGTAGGGATTGAATTGAGTTATTGAAGAAAACAAGTAGAATATCAAAATCTCGAAACTATTTTTTTAAAATGCATGGTTAAATTAGAGTTATGTCATACTCCTAGCCTTAAATTTGACATAAGATATTTTTCTTATTATCTCCTTTGTCCAATCCTTTTAAATGTTCATTAAGAATAAATAGATAGCTAGATTTACCTTGGTGATTTGGACAGCATACAAATTGATAAAGCGATAAAGACTAGTTTATAAGCTTATGTTTATACATGCAAAAAGATCATGGAAGCCTAATCAATTTGCTTCTTTAGGTCATATTATACTTTGTCAAATGTTAGGTCATCAAATTGATTATATTATTGATATAAGACACTGGAAGAGCTTAATTATACCATAAAGATGTAACTAGACAATGACTGTGGAAAAGAGTCCATAGAAAGTCAAGCTAAAATGAAAATAGAAAGCCAACTTATTTTCACAGTATGATCAATACCAAGCCGTGGAAAGTGCTTAGAACAATGGAAATCCCAGACCATCTTATTGTCATCATGCAATACACTTATTAAAAAGTTATAGTCCATGGCATAACAGACTGAATCCAGATTAGCAAAGGAGCCTGCATCTTGAATGAATGCTGGATAGAAAGAAAATAAGTGTGGTTTAAAAATTGGAGAAAAAACATTACTAACTCTAACAGCTCCTCTAACAGCTGAAGTGTAAATGTTCTTGCAGCTATTGTAATGAAAAGTAAGAAACGTGGTGGAAAATGGCACTAAAATTAAATACAAAAGGCACAAAAACTAAAAAACAATAGATAGAGCATCCAGTCTGATACCTGACAGTGAAGTTAGAGAAGCAAATGCAAAAAAATCTAGGAAATTACATACAGTAATTGATTTATGATTTATATGACATATGATTTATAGCACAATAAAGTTACAACCTATAACAACTATAAAAAAGCATGACAACTAAACATCTGGTTTTTTATACTGATCAAAGAATGACATACTGATCTAAGATTCCTTCAGCTGACAATGCTTGGCTTGGTTCCAAGGGACGTCCATTGACTGCAAATTCCATTATGCAACCCACAAAATCATGGCTTTCCACTTGTCCTTTTCTTTGAAGGACTTGGTCTAGCGATTTGATACCTCCAATGGTTACTCTGTTTGGCTGTACGTCTAAAGTCCTATGGAGTGGGAAAAATGAAATAAATAATGAGCATAAGCAAATTATACATAAGCAAATTTGTAATTTTTGTGACAAAAACATCACTTACAAAAAACTATTTAAATCAAGTACAAAATTTCCTCCATGTATTTACATAGAAAGAAAGCTGTACTAGGCTATTTTTTCAGTCAACATAAATATTATGTTGCATATATGCCAATTTCATTTTTAATTTTGATTGAGTTTGGACATTGAACAGTAACTATAACAAATCTTTTACTAAGAAATATATCTCTCCTTTCCAAATCTTGATTCTTAGTGATACTGCAAGTCAACAATGAAATTAATTTTGAAAGAGGAATGCAAGTAAATAATATTTAATAGGTTAAATTTTAATTGGTATAGCTATATTAAATTTTTCACACAAATTTAATGTACATAAAGATGACTGCAAGCCATCTTTGTGTGCATTGTCATAAATATCTTTTCTGATGAATTTAATCCATATATATTGTTTCTAAAATATTAAATTTAATTCAAACCATTTTTGTGTACATTGTCATCAATATTTTTTCTTATGAATTTAACCCATATATACTACTTCTAAAATATTAAATTTAATTCAAGCCATTAATGACAATGATTTCAAGCCATTTTTATGTACATAGTCATAGATATCTTTTCTTATGCATTTAATCCATATATACCGCTTCTAAAATCAAGTATCAATGTGTTACATAGAAGAAAAACACTGATTTCAAAAAATTCACACAATTATGTTGTTGCAATGCAGACTTCTTTTGAGACTATCGTTTAGTGTAGTCATAATTTATTGGGGACTTTTTCAACAGAAAGCATTTACTGAGATCAAACAAGCTTAGTTTCTTATTGAAGAGTGCAGGTATGAGTATGAAAGAACATTTTAATAAACATGACAGTGAGCTTGTTCTTACAGTAGATCATTGTAGACAGCAGATGTCAACCATATTATTGGTTGTCATTATGATATTATTGGAATATATATAAATGTATATATACATCTATGTATATATGTATATATGTATGTATGGTGTATGTATGTATGTATGTACGTACATATGTAACATTTTTGGAAATAACAATTATGTCAAGATATTATATCATATCAAACTAGATTCCAGAGAATTTTCTTCTGAAAATCCAGCATCTATTAGTCTGACAAAGCAGAAATTTTTGCATGATAAATTTTCACTTTTATTTTTAAAAGTTTTGCCATAATATAAAAGCAAATTGGAGCAGAGAAAATGATTCTGATACTCAGAATATGAAACTACGGCAAATGCTGGATATTATTGGGAAGAAAAACTAAAGGACACCATATTCAGTGGTGTGTCAAAACACTCAAGAGGGAAGCTCAAATGAAGTAATCAAAGCCCCACTTCTTTTTAACATACAGTAAATAAGGGTGGAGATTTGTTTAAATTTCTGTCACCTTGTCATTTTTGATGTCTTAGGACACTTCTGTTAAAAGTGTAGTTCCTGCTGACCTCTATTCACTCTAATGTGAACTTCTGACTCTAAATGGCTATTAACCTATTCATGTTTCATCTTCAAACAGAGTTAAAAAAATCCTTACCTGTTGCTTTACAAATTCACTTTTCTGATGAGTAAAATTATAGATATTTGTTCATTATTTTAATTATATTTGATTAACATCTATCAAGCACCTAGTGGACATAACTGATTCGTAGTAACATTTAATGAATACTCTATCATTGAATACTCCTGATATAGATTATTCATAACAGTAAGGTTGCCAGCTCAAACTAATAACGCAGAATTTGGTTAATTATACATAAATTTAATCTATTTAAGTAGTTGGTATAAAGCAATTTTGTACTGGTCATAGAGCTTGACAGTAAGTATAGTCCTCAAACTGAACTTTATTTGCTAAATAATGCAGTCATTGAGCCATCATGTGACTACATCTGATTTTTCAAACTTTTTTTTGCTGCAATTATTAAGTGAATCACTTAGTCATTAAGTAAATACAGTTTTCTGCATTGACTTGTCAGAGGCCAGCTGGGAAGATTACAAATAGAGATCACAAGAGCCTCAGACAATGCAACATTCATTAATACATGTCATTGCCAAGTGCCTGAATTGCAGTCATGATCTTAACTTCAGAGACTTTGCTAAACAAAAGGTCATACAATGAGGAATACCTGTACTTCTGACATTTTCATCGCAGATATTAACTCTAGTCATTTCTAAAAAGAAAGGAATGAAGAAAATATGGCATTTTGGTTTCTCCACTAACTGAATTAATAATTTATATGAGTTCAGATTTATATCTTATCCTTATTCAAAACAGTCTTTTATCTCTTTTGGATCAGAGTGTATAATGTCAAATTTCCTATTAGTGAAAAATGAAAGGAAATTATCTTTACCAATCACTAGACACAGCCATATTGCTAACAGTGCAATAACCTGGTTCCTGTTCATCAGAGCAAGAGTCCACAGTCAAGGATGCTGCCTACAAAACAAGAATAGCATTCTGCTTTATACATAGCAATCAATCAAATTTCAATTATTTTAATATTAAATATTCCACTATTTAATAAATACAATTAGATTTGGGATGGTCTGTTTCCAAAATGCATTTCTTTATAAAAGAAATACTATTTATTAATGTGTGTGTATGTATGTATGTATGTATGTATGTATATATATATATATATATATATATATATATATATATATATATATATATATATCTGAGGTTTTCACGGGTGTTTGTATGTAGGTCTTTGGTTATTCGGGTTTTCTCCCGCGTCAAATTGGAAGTGTCTTGGCAACGTTTCAACGAATTCTCATTCGTCATCTTCAGGCTGGTGTTTTCGGCTTCGTGCTTCTAGGAGCAATGCTCCTAGAAGCCCGAAGCCGAAAACACCAGCCTGAAGATCACGATTGCTCCTAGAAGCCCGAAGCCGAAAACACCAGCCTGAAGATGACGAATGAGACTTCGTTGAAACATCGCCAAGACACTTCCAATTTGACGTGGGAGAAAACCCAAATAACCAAAGACCTACACACACACACACACACACACACACACACACACACACACACACACATTATTAGCTGTCAACAATAAATGTAATATTCACCTGACAAAACCTATGTATTCCTTTATTCCTAGAAAGTTTATTCTATAACCCTATATGTTAATACTGGATAAGAAGTATTCCATAATTGTATGATGTCCTCAAGCTTACAGCTCTCTCTGAATTTTATTGCTGAAAATTGATGGAACCATTTTTAGAAAGAAAAAAAAACATCAGAAATCCTGCAATCTGCTGAACATATTTAAAAACTGAGGTATTACCTCAAAAGAAGAAAAAAATAACTTCACACATTTTAAATTACTGTTTTGTTGTCTGTGCCATCAGCCTTCCAGAAAATATTATAAGTCCTCTGACTACTCCTATGCATATCCATTCAAAGTAAATCCCATTAAGTTCTGTTGATATTATTAATATTAGGTAAATGTGTATTTTGAAGTTACAGCAGAAATGGAAAGAAAAAATACATAGCAGTTAATACAGCATGCCCAATACATAGATACTTATTAATCTTAATGGTTCTATAGGCAAAAGACTATGTTCCTGTTCATCAAAAAAAGTATGTTTATGTGGTTTTCTCTCTGTGAAGCAGAGCACTTGAGGTACATAGTTTGTATCAAGGACTTCTTATATCACATATGATGATTTAAACACAAATTGAAGAGGTCAGGTATACCAAGGATTTTGCATCAATGCAAGGATAAAAACATAAAATGAAGTGAGCAAATTTTCTGCTTTTTTTTTTTCTAGAAGCAAACAAAGTCCTCATATTGTACCAGTCTGTAACACTTACATGACAAAGAAAAAAAAAACTGATGTTAATTTAATGCTCCATGGCTATTTAATGTTCATATCAATCTATGTGAAACTGTTTAGATAAAGTGAAACATGCCCTAATCTACAATTAAAAATTATGCAATCTTGCTTTCAAAGATGATACGTTTATTTTATCATGGACCCAATTAAGATTCAGAAGCTGATTAGGATCCCGATTATCTTTTTGGTAGAACAGTTTGCCGAAACTTCATTGTAAGGAAAATTGCAAACAAACCAAGAAACCTAATCTGGAGCAACAGTGGACACATAATCAAGCTAGAAATATCTGTGCTGATTTTTTAAAAAGTCCCAGTAAAATATAATGGCCATATATCTTTCATGTCTAAGAAGTTTTATGTTATTCAGTCTAAATCAGTGGTTCTAATGCCGTGACCCCCAACCGGTCGTAAGTCGAGGACTACTCAACTGATTGTAAGCTGAGGACCACTCAACTGGTGCAGCACCATTTGCAGAATGGGACTTTTGGCGGGCTCAGCAGGGCAGAGACAGCCTGGACAATTCCTATTGGCTTTTGAAAGCCAATAGAATTAGACTCTATTCAAGAGAGTCTATTCTATTAGCTTTCAAAAGCCAATAGAATAAAAGGGAGTAGCACAGCTAAGGAAAAGGGGGGAAAATGGTGGACTGTGTTGTTTGGTGACCCCCATGAAATGGTCGTTCGACCCCAAATGGGGTCCTGACCCACAGGTTGAGAACCACTGGTCTAAATCATACAGGAAACTATTTCAGCTATCATTTAAATGTTTCATTCCACACTGAAATAGGATTGCCAAACCTGATTCAGATGGACCAATATCTTTAATTTTATTAAAGCTGTTTTTTATTAGTCCTTTTGGATGAAAATAATAAGAGGAAATTGCTACAATATGGATGTTCTTCCAACTTGCTGTTGACCTTGGGCTAGAAATATGCTGAATCAGAATTGATAAAAAAGATTCTGATTCTATACATTACAATATACTACTGAAGTTCAATTAATAATCCTGATCAATAGCCTTAAATCTGTTCACACCTTGATCTGCTTAATGGAAAACTGCAGTCCCTTATTTCTCCTGCATTTTAGTAGGTTACCTTCATAATTTTTGAAGGCATACACAAGATGATTTTTTGGTATATACTGCATGTTATCTGTATAATGTTCAGTGACTGTTACAAAGAACTGAACTGAATGCAAGTAAATATATAGATAAGAAAATCAAACAGAATATTAGATGCAAAATGGTACTATCACTACAATTAAATAATTAGTATTATTTATTTGCTTATTATTAAATTTATATGCCATCCAACTCAATATCCAAAGTATCTGAGTGTCTATACAAATTAACAAGAAGATTTTTTTCAAATGGGAACATTTTGCATTTCAACTGGATTACCAACTATAATGGTACATGGAAATGACCATGGGAGAAAGGGCAACAAGACATAGTCAAAGAATGGTCAGATAAAAGGCAACAGCCCTGAACAGAAATCTGAATGGGACAAGAGGCTCAAAACACCTGGTTTCTTTGGTTAAAAAGGATGGGTAACTTTACAAAAAAGTAGAATTAGCCATATTTCCTGACTTCCTTCGCACACATTAGTGTTATCTATGAATTTTTATATTGCTAAATATTCTGTAAAATATATAAAATGTATCTGAAGGTAGAGTTATTTGAAACCATAGTTTACTTGAATCTGATTTCATAAAATTCAAATGTCTAATGATAGTTAACTGTTCTTACTCATTACTTTTGTAGATAATTTGGTAGTGTTACCTCTTCAGTTATGAGTTTGTACTGTGTATCTCAAACCTCAATGTATTTCTACTCATGGTCAGCTTGAAGTACGAGATGGGCAGCAAATAAATTTTAAAATAAATAAATAAATCTAACAAGTTAATAATTTTATCAATTGTCCCAGAATTCTAAAAGTTTTGTAGGAAATGGCAAGTTTTAGATGCATTAAAAAGTTGTTTCACAATTTTTTGTCATCTGGATGCTGAACTATTTTTTATGGAGTAATGATAAAAATCATTACCCATGATAAAAATGATTTACATGACAATTTCCTTGTATTTTGCACTTGAAAACATAGAGAGGGAAAAAAGATCCAGCACAGAAATGAAGTTAGTCCAGAAGACAAACAAATAGTGAGTTATTATTATTACTTTTTAACATTTCTTTGTTAAATTAAACCATGTTTCCAGCTTACAGATTTATGAAGGATATAAAGTTATATGAAGATTATACTGGAAATACACATCTGTGGATACAAATTAGAAAAGGTTGCTGGGGAAAAGAGCAGGCCAACAATTTATTTTTTCTTCACTAATTACGGTTAGTCAAACAGAATGCCTAATCTCATTATGGTATACTCCAGGTTTCCCAATAAATTTCCCTGGCTGAAATGAATCAGAAGCATTCTTCATTTCAAACACTGAAACTGAATGGCTGAAAGAGAATGACTGTCCCATCTGCATATAGGAAGACAAAAATAGCTCTGTTTATCATGGCAGGAAAGTAAAACAATATGTTATTTAATTATTTACTGGATTATTTATCTG
Source organism: Crotalus tigris (assembly GCF_016545835.1). Taxonomy (NCBI): domain Eukaryota; kingdom Metazoa; phylum Chordata; class Lepidosauria; order Squamata; family Viperidae; genus Crotalus; species Crotalus tigris. Next base: position 427,032 of record NW_024097146.1, on the reverse strand, counting down.
AATCATTGTAATTTTGTAAAAGAATTGAATAATAGAACTAATATGCATCCTTGCTTATTGAGCCTGGAATTACAGTTGTAAGTCCTGCTAGTCTTTAATCAGGTTATCACATGCGAAGCTGATTTTCTTATTTTTTTGCAGCAGTTGTTAAGAGAATCATGGTTGTTAAACAAATTCGCAGATGTTAAGTGAACGCTATGGTTATAAAGCGAACCATTGTCTGCAATGAGTATTTTTTCCTGGAAACCAGAATGCTAGTTTCTTGCAAAAAATATCATAAATTGTGTTATGTGGCCATGGGATGCTGCAAACAGCCATAAACGCAGGCTGGTTGTCAAGTATCCAAAATGCAGACACTTGATTGTGGGGGAGACAACTGTCAGAACTTCAAATCAGAGTTGTAAGTACCTTTTTGGGGGTCCATCTTAATATTGAATGGTTGCTAAGGGACCAGTTGTAAGTTAAGGACTATCTGTATACCTTTAAATAGTTATTTTTGCATAATATGTGAATGTTTCAAAAGTTGTTGATTATTGCAGAGATCTCTTATTTCATCCAAAGTCTTTTTAAAGTCAAAGGCAAACTTACACTGTTCTATACAGATGTGCATAAGGCTTCTAAAAGATTGGCACTACTATTCTCATAAAGAAGATGTAATAATACATTCATGGAATAACATGAGAATTAATTATAGGTCCACTTTTCTAAAGTTTATGAAAGGGTTATAACCTTTCAACAGTTGTACAACCTTTTCTAAAGGTTATTCTTTCAATAACATAAAGATGAAAAGTCATTGTGATTTACCCCCCTCCGCAATTTTTTTTAAATTGATATAGCACTTAAATTTTGGCACTTTATTTTTTTATATCTGTCCAACTTGCTTTTGGCATACAAAGATATGATGCTGAATAATAAAACATTGGCAAACTATTATTTTTCTCTTTAATATACTATTGTGTCCACAACTGTGCTAATATTCTTTTTTTTTCCATCACTGAATACGTTCTGATTTGTTAGACTATATTTTAGTGTAGATTCTGGATTTCCTACTTGTTTTAGTTAATGGAAAAACCCAGAACTTGTAGCTCTAACCTTGTTATAATTTGCCTTGTATATACTATGCTTTAAAATTATGCAGATTCCTATAATATACATTTATTTTGGTAATATTAATCATTATTGATTAGTAGGGATATTATTCTATGTTTTAAAATAATAAGATGTACTATTTCATGTGCTATCAAACTTTATTTGATATTCTGTTTAAAACATAATTATCCTATTCTTGCTGGTGATGAAAAAGAATAATTGATTTGTTGGTGATGGTTAACTTAAAGCAAGTTACTGTAAGTTTAAAAATTTCCCTAACAAAACAAATTTTGTCAAATTGAAGTGCTTGGAGATATAATCCATGAAAAAATAGTTTACTGTACAGTTTGTTCCAATTCTTATTGATTTCTTTTTTTAAAAAAATAGATAAATGCTAATGATATAGTCTTCAGATGCAATGGTTTATGTCCTTGTGTTATCCAAAGAATTAAAATTATCTCTTAATTAGACTTCAGTAATTATTCCACCCAAGTGCACCAATTAATTAGAGTAGGGTAGTCATTAATCCCCTTCATTAATTATTCTCATTTTATTTTTTTTCTTTTGAAGTAGCCATTTAAATGCTTAAGAACATTCTCTTAAAACAAAGAAGCTTGTCCAATTTCAGCTATAATTCTGCTTTTTAAAAAAAAAAAACCTCTATTTGTACTTAATACCCTGAAATAAATTGGAACTTAAATTTCCATTAAAACAATGCTTACCATTCCTGCCCTCCGAGCAATAACAGTGTGAAATTGTCCATCAGACACCTTCTTTGCTGTGGTAAGTTTATATGTGCCACTGCCAAGATTGTATGAAAATCTCAACCTTTCTTCTGTTATCTCAAGAGCCAAGAATTCTGCCCGATCACCAGTCTGGTTGTCATAATTATATAACATAAGAGCATTACTTTTGATAGTTGAAAACTTTATGTAAATATAATTGTTGTTTGGATCCATACTGGGGAATTCCATGTACGATAATTCTTCAAAACCATAGCTATTTACTTCACAATGTTTTCCAAAAACACCTGTAAAAATAACACAATCAGCATCAGTATTGCACTACAGAACTAATTAAATGCCATGGGTTGGTGTTCCTATCAAAAACTAAAATATTGGGAATGTTCCAGTCATATGTCTTCCTTATTAATATTAAATAATATTAATAAACATAAATAATATTTAATATGTAAAAACAATTCATGTAGACCTACCTATTGGGATTTAATAAGCTTGTTTTTTTCTTAATTATAATTACAGTATGTGAAACATGTCCAGTTAATAACTTGACATAGTTCAAAATATACATAGCCAGGTCAATAATTTAAAATGTATTTAACTTGTTACACATATGCCAACATCTATTTTAAAAAATGGCCTGCAGTTCAAGTAAAATTTTTGTTGGTTGAATTACTTAGACTTATATTTAATTTATGTGGTTTCTTTTTCAGAATGTTAGTATTGTTTTATCATATTTAATTTTTTTATAACTTTACTTAGTGATCATCAGAGCAAAGCTGCTATTTAAACAAAAATAAAACTGAAATAAAGGTACAAAGCTAATTATAAAATTAATAGTTTCAAATAAAGATAAATTATTTTTGTGGAGCCCTTGGTTTTTTTGAGTGTAGTAAACCTTTTTTGAAAAAAAAAACCTGAGTAAATTTTGAATTACTTTTGAGTTATTTGACTTATACTTCAGTTATTTAGTTTTTTTTTTAATTTGAGTTGCTTTTTATTTGTGCATGGTAACTAATTTCTGATTTGGATAGTTAAAGAAATTTGAACTAGTTATGTTTACAGTCCTGGGGAATTATCTTGTGGGAAAGATCTCTTAATATATGCAAGCTTAGGTTGCTGGAAATATACCTCCAAACAAGTAAAATTGCTATAATTATTCATCCTTTGATAACATTCCAAATAGACTGTTGTAATAAAGTGTACCTGGGTATGCATGTGCACAAACTTTCAAAGCTTTAGTTGGTATTAAATTAAGTGTCTTGCTTACTACTGGACCCAGTAGGAATGATACCTTATAGCATTCTTAAAGATAGCAACTTATAGGATAAGAAAAGAGTCGAAGTAAATATTGGTGCAAGAAATTAGTATAAGAGTAAAACGAAGGGGGCTGACGAAAGCTGAATTTGATGATTTGAACAGAACAGAAAGGATAAGAACTGAAAAGAAAAAGATTAGAGTAGTGACCCACAACCTTTTAGACATCAGGGACAAGTTTCGTGGAGAGAGGTTTTCCGCAGACCACCAGCAGCGTGCTTTTGTGTACTATCTGCACTCTGTATATGGGGTTTGTTTGTGTGGCCCAGATTCTGGCATGCCACAGACTAGTGCCAGTCCATGGACTGTGGGTTGGGGACCCCTGGATTAGAGGACTAAGAAGAAGAAAATTGAGTCCCTTCATTATTTATGCTCTGATTAGCAAAGGAGGGACATTTTATAAAGTATTGTCTCTCAAATATCATTTGTGACAATAGGAATGAGCCCAGCTCCTCCCTCACTCTGTAACAATATTGGGATGGAAGGGAAACTGAGCCAGCTGAAACCTAGGAACATATTCTATTTTATATGAACAGTGGTAATTTAACATTGGATTTTAAGTTCATGCAAGACTTGCTTATTATTATATCCAGATGCTGTATCTTCTTTTACATTTTCTATACATAGTAGCCTCACATTCTAAGATAGTAATTTCTGACTTCTTCTATAATTACTACCATGTTCAGCATTTGTCCTGCAAAACATCTTTCTGGCTTTATGCATACATTTTTTTAAAGGTTATTGTCTGGCAATTCCTATAAATGGATGCAACTCTTGTAGTGATTATATAGTTTGATGGTGCTATATCTTAAACCCGTTACAAGAAATTTGTATAACTGTGAAATTATAAATATTTTTAAACATAAATCTTGTAACAGGATTTACAAGATTTACATTTTTAAATCCCAAAGAATGATGAAAAACCAATCCTATGATGCATTTGGAATGATTTAAAGGTCAAGATTGCACATAGCAAAAAGAAGGAATATGAAGTTGACTATTTGACCAGAGATAAACTGTTTGTTTATGTTAATTTGTTTAGGTTAGTCCATGCTGTGAGAATGCTGAAATGGCAAAGTTACAAGTGGAGATATACTGCTGGAAAAAAACTGAATAAGGATTGCACTGATATAAGCCAGATTCGGTTATATTTCCTTTCATGTTCTTATGTTATGCCTTTTATTTACTTGGTTTACCATTTCTTAGTCATTTCTGCTCTTATCTTGAAAGGACAAAATTTGATGAATCATGCTTTTATGTTTGTCTATAAAATTTGCTAGTTTGTTAAATTTCTTCCTAAAATAAATTCTTTCCTTTTACTATACTGCTTTAGCAATTTATTGATTGCCACATCTACAAAAAAAGATGTAGTTTTGAAAAAGGGAAACCAAAAACTACCATTAGACTGAAACAATCAACAAAATTTGAAAAAGTTAGCTTATTATACATAATAAAGATAATGTATAAAATTTAGTTTACTACAGACAGGACAGGGAAGAAATTTTCCTTTTAATATTGGAAACTGAGAGTAATTTAACACAGGTAATTTAATTCAATGCCAGGAATAATGTTAAAGAAGGAATTAGACAAATTGATGAGGATGAGATTTAGAATCATATGCAGCATGAATCTGAATATAGTTTAGTTGTTGGAGTACAATAGAGGAAAATACTGTTATGTGTTCATTATTAGCACCTGGCTTTACATTTAGAATAAAAAAATTGCTTGAGTATGCTATGTTAAGGACTAGAATATGAATGGTAGAGTTCTCTAAGTGAATCTGAATAAAGCAGAAACAGAAACATTCTTCCTCACCAAATGGACAGTGACAATAGTATCCTTCCACTCCATTTTGACACGATCCTCTATTGAAACAGGGATTGCATTCACAATAGTTGATGCTGGAGTCACAGATTTTTCCTGAAATATTCAAGTGATCTATTATTATAAATCCATTCTATATCTAATTACATTTGCATTCAAAGCTCTCTCTCTTTCTCTCTCAATCACAAATCAGATTGGTATCCCAGTGTTAAGACTCAAACAGAAGTTGCCCAGAACTCAATGGCCTAAGTCATCTCTTCATGCATGCATAGGAATTTGGCAGGAATGGCATTACACCCAGTAGTTAGTAGGAATGATGATGATGATGATGATGATGATGATAATAATAATAATAATAATAATAATAATAATCCCCCAGTGAGGTACTACCTTGACGTGGTTGTGGGGCTTGTGTACTCTGAGGAAGATGAGAGCTATGGTTCAACCATACTGGACAGGTCTCATCAGAAGAGTCAGACAAAGAGTGTCTCTCCCATAAAAAATATGGTGAGACGTAAATTGCAGAATGCCATACTGGCTTGGATTTCGCCCGGGTTAACAAGGTCCGCGCTAGATATTGGAGTTCCTGGATATCTGGTGAAAAATGGGTTACAGGACTCAGGACTGTTGGCTGAGCAACCAGGGCCAGCAGCTGCAGAACTACTGGAAGAAAAGGTGTCTACCCGTCGCAGATACATGGTGATTGAAAACAAAGAAATAATGATCTGTTACTATAGATCAAGTCCAACAAGAAGAGGATAACTAAAACGAATGCACCAGTTCTGGAAAGAACAACATCCAGAATCAGAAATAACAGAACAGAGACTAGCAGATCAACTCTGATTTATAATACGAAATAAAGTATTCACAGAAACAGAATTGGACGAACTGCAAAGGTTTACCCAGGGCAAAGAAATCAAAGCCTTACCAGAAGTAATTCAGAATGTAGAGGCAAACCAGGGGAAGTTGGCAGTGAAGGAATCCAGCAGAGATATACAACTGTTCTCATTTGGAAACCAGGCACCTCTTCCTCAGGAAGAACAAAACCCTCTAACTAAAGAAATAAAGGAATTGAAACAAAGAATAACTGAGCATCTAGAACAGCACAAAAACAACAGAATAAGGCTGCCTGCATTGAAACTTGTTCCAAAGAAACAGCTAGCACAAGCATTAAAAGATGCAAATACTGCAATATCAAGTATAAGCACCAATTCACTGCAAGAAACAAACCAACTAATGTACAGCACAGCTGCAGTTATAACTGAATACCTGGGATGCAAAATCAACAAAGAAGAAAAACAAACAAACAGTGCACCAAAAAATGGAAGGTTAGACTAGAAAATAAGATCAGCAAGTTAAGATCACATGCAAGCAAGCTAGAACAGATGAAAGAAAAGAAGCTGAAGAACAAGAAGACCAAAGAATACCTAATCAAGAAATACCACTTAGAAACAAGGAAGATCAAGGAAGCACTGGAAATAATAAAGCAACAAATAACAGCTATAGCCAGGAAAATCAGTAGATATGAAGCTCGAATTGCAAACTATAGGCAGAACCTCCAATTTCAATCCAATCAGAAATGTTTCTACCAATCCATCAATGGAGAAACTGCAATGAATCAATCAGTACCTGACAAGGAAGAAACAGTGCAGTTCTGGAAGCAGATATGGGATAACTCAAAGAAATACAACAATAATGCGGCTTGGTTAAAAGAGGTGGATGCAAATAAAACAGAAGTTGAAATGAAAGAACTAGTAATAACAACAAAAATGGTAGAAAAAAGAGCAAGGAAAATCAAAAATTGGTCAGAACCAAAACCCATGAACTGCATGGGTTTTGGTTGAAACATCTAACTGTTATACACCCACTCATTGCCAAGCAGTTCAACAATATACTATAAGGAGGAGAAACTGAAAAGTGGCTAACAACTGGGAAAACCTACCTAATAATGAAAAATCCAGCAAAAGGGGCAACACCAGGCAACTACAGGCCAATTACCTACTTACCAACAACTTTCAAATTACTAACTGGTGTGGTAGCTGATGCAGTACAACAGCATCTAGTTGAAAACAATCTCTTTCCACCTGAGCAGAAAGGAAACCGCCCCAATAGCAGAGGAACAAAAGATCAACTCCTAATAGACAAAATGATCTTGGAAAACTGCAAGAGAAGGAAGACCAACCTGAATGTGGCATGGATTGACTACAAAAAGGCATTTGACTCTCTGCCACATGATTGGATAATAAAGTGCCTAGAAATAACAGGTGTCAGTAGAAACATCAGAAAATTTGTGCAAAGATCGATGGCACAATGGAAGACACAGTTGCAGATCAATGGTGAGAGACTGGGAGAGGTTAATATCAAGAGAGGAATATTTCAAGGAGATTCATTGTCACCATTACTATTTGTTATTGCACTGTTTCCTCTGTCAACAATACTGAATAACTCAGGACATGGCTATCAAATATCAAAAACATCTACCAGACTATCCCACCTCCTTTACATGGATGATCTGAAGCTGTATGGAAAAACATCATCTGAAATAGAATCGCTGCTCAACACTGTCCGTATATATAGCCAAGATATTGTTATGGAGTTTGGCTTGGACAAATGTGCCACACTTACTATCAAACAAGGAAAAGTAGTGAAAACTGAAGGAATCAAGATGCCCCACGAAAATAACATTAAGAGTCTGGATGAGGAAGAGTACTACAAATACTTGGGTATCCTTCAAGCTGACAACATCAAGCACACTGAAGTCAAGAAAAAGATTAGAGGTGAATACATCAAGAGATTGAAGAAGATCTTAAAGTCCAAACTCAATGGAGGAAATACCATAAAGGCAATCAACACCTGGGCAATCCCAGTTATTAGGTACACAGCTGGAATAGTGGACTGGACTCAAGCAGAACTAAAAGCAATGGATAGGCAGACCAGAAAAATAATGACAATGAATCATGCCCTTCATCCACGCAGTGACATTGATAGACTTTAACTACCAAGGCAAATAGGTGGGCGTGGAATGCTACAAGTACATCAGATGGTTGAAGAAGAAAAAATGGCTTTGGAAGAATATCTGAAGAACAATGATGAAGATGCACTGAAATTAGTATATCAGGAAGGCTTACTAACTACTGGAGAGACCAAACTGGCCTACAAGAAAGACCAAATGAAGAACAGAATAGAGGCATGGGAAGACAAAGCACTACATGGCCAATACATGAAAAAAATAGCTGGGAAAGCAGATAATAATAAAACCTGGCAATGGCTAAGAGCAGGAAAATTGAAGAAAGAGACCGAGGGACTAATTCTGGCTGCACAAGACCAAGCCTTAAGGACAAATGCATATAAAGTCAAAATTGAGAAGACAGCAACAGACAGTAAGTGCCGCCTATGCAAAGAAGCTGAAGAAACAGTGGACCACCTGGTAAGCTGTTGCAAGAAGATTGCACAGACTGACTACAAGCAGCGGCATGACAAAGTAGCAACAATGGTGCATTGGAAGATCTGCAAAAAATATCATTTGCCTGTAAGCAAAAACTGGTGGGATCATAAAATAGAGAAAGTCATAGAAAATGATAAAATTAAACTACTCTGGGACTTCAGAATTCAAACAGACAAGCACCTGCAACATAACACCCCAGACTTAACAATTGTCGATAAGAAAGACAAAAAAGTCTGGATAGTGGATGTGGCAGTGCCTGGAGACAGCAGAATAGAAGAGAAAGAGCTGGAGAAGATAACAAAATACAAAGACCTACAAATAGAAATAGAAAGACTGTGGCAAAAGCAAGCAAGGGTAGTACCAATAATCATAGGTGCCTTGGGTGCAATCCCAAAGCAACTGGAGCACCACTTGAACACCATTGGCATTGACAAATTTGCCATTTGTCAATTGCAAAAGGCGGCCTTACTAGGAACTGCTTCCATCCTGCGACGATACCTGTAATATCCTCAAACATCCACATCTGCCTGTCCCAGGTCCTGGGTAAGGACTCGATAGGTAGACAAAATGTCAAATCCAGTCTGGCTGACTGTGCAATGATCCATAATAGTAATAATGATGATAATAATGGAAGGGACCTTGGAGGTCATCTAGTCCAACCCCCTGCTTAGGCACGAAACTCTATTCCATTTCAGACAAATGGCTGTCCAATCTCTTCTTAAAGACTTCCAGTGTTAGAGCATTCACAGCTTCTGGAGGCTTGTTCTAACTGTCAGGAAGTTTTTCCTTAGTTCTAGGTTGCTTCTCTCTTTGGTTAGTTTCCATCCGTTGCTTCTTGTCCTGCCTTCAGGTGCTTTGGAGAATAGCTTGACTCCCTCTTCTTTGTGGCAACCCCTGAGATATTAGAACACTGCTATCATGTCCCCCTTCGTCCTTCTCTTCATTAAACTAGACATACCCAAATCCAGCAACCGTTCCTTGTAAGTTTTAGCCTCCAGTCCTCTAATCATCTTTGTTGCTGTTCTCTGTACTCTTTCTAGAGTCTCAACATCTTTTATACATCGTGGTGACCAATGTAAATATGGAGAAAATTAACAGTTAAGACTCGAATGATATAACTTATTATCTCATAAGAAGTGTTATTGCAAACATTCAGAATTACTTTTGGATAGATTTCATCCAAAGGGCTGAATGTATATTCAAATTCAAAGAGAAACTGAAATTTAAGGGGACATTAATATATTGCAGGTGTGTGTGTGTGTGTGTGTGTGTGTGTGTGTGTGTGTGTGCACGTATGGTGTGTATATTTACCTGAACCTTTTTTGAAGCAGAAAATAAAGCTGCTAGGGCAGGAACCTTTCTAGAATTAAACTAGCACATTAAGAAAGAATTATCAAACCAAGCTGCCCTGCAATAATGTTTCTTTCAAATTTCTATTTTCTATTTTTTAATTATTTAAAATATAAGTTAAAAAACGCAAGCTATACTCTTAACATTTATACTTCCCATTCTTTTACTTTTTCATGCACAATAATTTAAAACTTGGAAATTTGAAAGGACAACATATTATGCTCAGAGTACTATTTTTATGTGCACATAAGATATGGATGTATATACTTCCAAAATGTAGCATAAGTGTTACCCACGTATAGATACAAATTTATAATATCTATGTTTTTACATATAAAGAAAATGTAGAAAGATAATTGTGCCAAGAAATAAGTATGATACAATAGTCAGGTATGGGAATCAGCACCTTCATTAACTATTATGCACAAAAAATAATAAAGCCCCAGGTCCGGATGGTTTATCAACAGAAATATACAAAATAATGCAAGAATCTCTAAGTCCAGTGTTAATAGACCTATTTAACGAGGTTCTGAAGAATGCGAAGTTTCCGATCTCATGGGAAGAAGCAACTATCACTTTGATTCCCAAGGACAACTCAGATTTGGGGTCCATTAAAAATTACAGGCCCATTTCATTATTAAATTCGGACTATAAAATTTTCATGGCCATAATGGTTAAACATCTTGAAAGATTCTTAGTAAAATTCATACATATGGATCAAAACGGTTTTCTATCTAAAAGATATATAAGAAACAATGTTATGATTATATTGGACGTATTGGAATATTACGAAGTCCACAATGAAAAACAAATGGGACTAATCTTTCTTGACGCACAAAAGGCATTTGATAATGTGAAATGGGACTTTATGTTAAATCAGTTGGAATACATGGACTTTGGGGAGAATTTCATAAACATGTTCAAAGTGATTTACTCCAAACAGGTAGCTAAAGTGATAATTAATGGAGAAACTACAAAAAACTTCCAAATCCAAAAAGGCACAAGGCAAGGTTGCCCGCTATCTCCCCTACTAAATAGAATAATTCGGAAGGATGAGTATATTAAAGGTTTAGAGATTAAGAGAGAAATTTTTAAATTGCAAGCTTTTGCTGACGATCTTGTTTTCATATTCGAAGAACCTTTACAATCAGGGACAAGGCTAATGGAAGTACTGGGTGAATATGGTGAAATGGCAGGCCTAAAGATAAATAAGGAAAAAACCAAAATACTTGTGAAGAATATGATTAGATCACAGAAAAATGAACTAGCTGATAAATTAGGTATTCAGATCACAAAGAAAAATAAGATACTTAGGGATACATCTAAAGCTAGGTGTGTAACAATTAAAAGAGACAATTATGATAAATTAATGGATCAGATTAAAACAGACTTGGACACCTGGACAAATCTCCAGCTTTCTTTCATAGGTAGAATTGCTGTAATTAAAATGAACATATTACCTAAAATATTATTTCTATTTCAATGTATACCAACTAGATTAGAAAAAGAATTTTTTCGAAATTTCAACCAAACCATACTTAAATTCATTTGGCAAGAGAAAAAAACAAGGATTAAATTGAAATTATTACAGGATGTTAAGGAAAGGGGAGGGTCTTGGCCTCCCCGATCTGGAAAAATTCTATCAATCTACAATTCTACTGTGGGTGCAGGATTGGATTCGACTGGAAAATCGGAGATTATTAAAACTGGAAGGTCATGACATGCAGATGGGATGGCATGCCATGTTATGGGATGAGAAGCATAAAGTTCACCAGTACTTCCAGAGGCACTACATCAGACGGGCAGTAATTGATGTATGGATCAAAATTCGACGACAGAACTATGGACAGGTCCCTAATTGGATCTCAACATTAGAAATGTACATACACCCAAGGTTTATTCAGTTGGGGAAAGTAATAACCTATAAAAATATACTAGACGAGAGAAGAGAATTAAAATCGAGAAAGAATCTCCAAGATGCAGGGATAGAATTAGAATGGTGGGCATACCTCCAACTACAAGCAAGATACAGGCAAGATAAAAAAAGAGTGGGGTATAAAGATAGAACTAATAGAACTAGACAAAATTTTATTAGGTCCCGAGGATAAAATGATTGAAAAAATATATCATTTTCTTTTAGATCAGACAATGTATGAAGAACAGGTTAAGGAGACCATGTTAATTTGGAGTAGGGATTTTGGCTTTAGTATCGACCTACATATTTGGCAAGAACTGTGGGAAAGGAATAGGAAAATCACTTTAGCTACCTCATATAAGGAAAATCTTTACAAGATATTCTATAGATGGCATTTCCCACCCGTAAGGTTAGCCAAAATGGGTTCAAACATTTCACCCCTATGCTGGAAATGTAAAACAGCATTAGGTTCATACTATCATATGTGGTAGGAATGCCCAAAGATCCTTGAATATTGGAACAGGACACGAAACTGGTTGAGGGATATATTAACACTGGACTTAGAGTTAAAACCTGAACTCTTTTTGTTGGGAATAACGACAGAAAAATATGACAAGGGAACAATCTACCTGCTGCTACACATCCTGACTGCAGCTAGGCTTGCTTTAGCGTCAAAATGGAAGAGCAAGGAAATTCCCACAGAGGAAGAGTTAATACATAAAATATTAGCATGTGTGGAAATGGCTCACAATGATATTAAAAGATAAATGTGGATCAGTTTATTATGAAACCTGGGATAAATTTTACCGCTGGAGGAATTTGAAGAGGACAGTAGGGATTAAAGACGAATGTTAAGATAGAAATATATGTTATTTTAGAACAAGTATTATATATAAAACTTAGATGTATATGTAGAGATGAAGTATTGATTGTAAAAAGTGGAATAATCTTATAAGAATGTATATACTGGAATGCCACGTCAAATCCAATGTTTGTTTGTTTTTAATTGTATTATAAATAAAATTTGTAAAAAAAACAAACTATTATACACAAACATGGTTATTTAACCTCTGGAGCTAATGTCACATAGTTGTGCGGTGCAACTGCTACATACTGCTGGCCAAATAATCTGATTTTCTCAGTCTATGTGCAACACAATCTCATATAATTAGATTAATTAAATGAATCAATCAGTTATGAATAATTACATACGGCTTCAGGCACAGTAGGCAATGCTGCTGGAATTTACATAGAAAAATGCAACAGGTACTTCTTACGCCAATAATGATTTAGGCAACATATGCCATTGCGGCATGGTTTTTAAACAGAAATGCAGCTCTTGCTGTTTCACCTTTGAGATGTTACATGAAATCATGTCTATGAATTAATAGATTTCACACAGTGGCTCAAAATCCTGATTTTTCAATAATGGGGCCATTGTCAATAAAGTTATCAGATGGACAGAGTGGAACTTTGCCAGGTTTGAAGCTGTTTTCTGGCACATCTCAGAATTCCAATTTCTAAGAGAAGTCTCCAAGGCCTACAGTTTAATTCTCAAATATGCAAATGATGTTATAAAACTACATCTAAATTTCATTTGGGGACACATTTGACGGAATTGTTCTTAGTATAATAATATATAACATGTCATCCACATGGAAAGCTAAATATAAGACAAAGGGTTAGACAACACTATCCTTCTCCATGGCCTATGCAGTTTCCTTTAAATTATCTTTAAATTACCCAACTATCTTCAACAGAATCAGTATTTTTAGAATAAATAGTTACAACAAAAAATTAAACCCATGGATACCATATTTCTATTATCAGTTAATAGGAACTACACATGCAGAACAATGTCTTACCTGTATAACCAGGTTTGCAAATACAGTTGAAGTTTCCTGGGAAGTTCTGGCAGAGGGCACCATTTTTGCAAGGGCTGGACAGGCATTCATTTACATCTCTCTCACAGGCTATTCCAGTAAAACCACTGGGACAACTGCAAGAGAATCCTCCTACCAGATTATGGCAAGTTCCGCCATTGTGGCAAGGAGATGGGAAGCATTCGTTGACATCAGTTTCGCACAATGCTCCATCATATCCTGGCATGCATCTGCAGGTAAAAGGCTGAAGAGGTTCATTTGCCATGATAATGACTGGGGCGCTGTCATAGTTTCTTAATTTAGGACTCACAGCCAGTTTTCTCAAGCAGCTGCCTCCATTTTGACAAGGGTTTTGTAAGCAAGAATCATGATCCACAGATTGTATTTGCACACCACTCTGGCGAAAGATAATTTCCTTGATACTTTCAAAGAAAGTAGTCACACTACCAGGATTCACATACTGGTAGTTGTTCCGCTTCACTGCTACCATCAAAAAAGTTTGATTGTTGTCCTCAAATATCCCATAGAGTTGTACTGTAGTTCCTAGTCCAGTTAACTGGGAGTTGGCAACTCTCAGAAAATGAAGATAATGATTAGTCAAAAATTCTTTCAAGGATGGCACACTAAGACGAAGAATAATGCTGTTATCAAGTGTGGCATTATTGAATCCTGAAAAGAAAACCCTAATGACATTGGTAACTGAGTTGTGCAAGCCATCATTGCTTAAAACTGTCAGATCAAATGTTCCATCTGTTGATCTTGCCAGGGAATTCAAGTCACAAGTACTTGGTGGAATATTGAAGAGGCTTGTAACTCCTGATGTAAGGGAACATTGAAAGGTGTCTGAAATATCAGGATCTTGAGGTTTTACATTGCCTAATGTTCCTCCAGGAAATAGATTTCCATAATAGTGAACAAAGATCTCTACTGTTCTAGGTTGTGATGGGTTATCATTTTTGTCAATTACCTTTATATTCACTGTTCCTGTGGAAGACATCTGAGGAATGCCTGAGTCCCTTGTAATTACTGACAAATAGAAGTCACTGATTTGTTCTCTGTCAATTTCTCTGGTTGTGGTTAAAACTCCAGCAGAACTGAGACTAAAATAATTGGTAGCTATACCACTGCTAAGCAAATAATAAGAAAAGGGACCTTGATTTGGAGGAAGATCAGGGTCAGACGACTGGAGTGTCATTGCAAATGTCCCTGCCCGATTGTTTTCCATTATTTCTCCTTCAGTGGTTGAAAGAATGGGGCCATTGTCATTGATATCTTCCAAAGTTACTAATAAAGAAGCACTGCCTGTTGCTGATGGACTTCCTGAATCTATTGCTAATATAGAGAGATTGTAAACTGGCAAAGCTTCTCGATCAAGTTCTGCAATCACTGTAACTTGCCCTGTCTGTGGGTTAATTGAAAAGGCACCATTGTTGTTTCCATTACCAATAAAATAGGAGAACCTGTTCCAACTAGGGAGAGAATCAGAGTCAAAGGCACTTACAAATGTGACATGGGTTCCAACAGGAACACCTTCACTGATTCGGACATTGTAGGACTCCAAGTTGAAGACAGGGGGATCATTGGCATCTAATATTGTGATATTCACAGTCACTTCATCTATATCTGCACCACGGATGCTTCCAGCATTTTTTGCAAGCACTTTCAGAGATATTCGTTCTTCCTTTTCTCTATCAAGAGGACCTGTGACATAAATCTGCCCACTACTGTCATCAATCTGAAAACCTTTTTTTCTACTACTACCAAATATTAAATAGTGGACATCTCCATCAATCCCTGAATCACGATCACTTGCAAAAATTTCTCCTACAACAGTTCCTTTAGAAGCAGCTTCAGAAATCTCAAAATAGTAAAGCTTAGATACAAATCGTGGAACATATTCATTTGTTCCTCTTAAATGTATGTTGACGTTAGCAAAGCTGCATTTGTCCTCATCAGGAACATTAAAGGCTTTTATAGTTAAATGATAGTTCTGCTTGGTCTCGTAATCTAGGAAGCCTTGAGTTGTTATAATTCCAGTGTTCGGATCGATAACAAACAAGTCACTGTCTGAAGACTGAATTGAATAGGCAATTACAGCATTATGTCCAGAATCAATATCAGTTGCATTGAGATGAATAACAGTTGTTCCACTAGGAGCATTTTCTAAAACACTGGGAAAATACTCTTCTGGGGTAAAAGTTGGAGAATTATCATTCACATCAATAACATTCACAATGATATTACAGTATCCAGTTCTTGCAATCCACCCTCCATCTACAGCACTTACAGTAATATCATGCTTTTGGCATAACTCATAATCAAGGGACTTGGCAAGATATAATGCGCCAGTAGATGAATCAATTGCAAAGCATCCAGCCTCATTTCCAGAAGAAATATTGTATTGGATTACTCCATTCATAGCAGCATCTTTGTCCTCTGCTGACATGGTCCTGAGAATTGATCCAACAACATGACTTTCAGGAACAGTAATACTTAAATGTCTTTCAGAAAATTCTGGTGTATGGTAATTTTCTTCTGTTATTACTACTTGTACAGGTACTTCTGATGAGAGAGGTGGATTACCTTTGTCCTTAGCTTTTATTTTTATTAGAAAGCTTTTATTCATCTCATTTATCAAGGAAGATGCTACTGAAATCCATCCGGTCTTACTATCTAAAATAAATTTATCTGTAAGGTTGTTATTTGAAATACTGTATTCAATTTCTGCATTCAGACCAAAGTCTTCAGAATCAACTGCAGTTACTTTAATTAGTTTGGTTCCAATGGCCACATTTTTAACAACAGGTGTAAAATATTGATTGAAGATAAACCTGGGTGCATTGTCATTGCTATCCACAATATTTATTGTGACTGTAGTCTCACTCATCAGTGCGGGGCTGCCTCGATCTGAGGAGATAACTATAAAGCTGTGTCTGTTAAGATTGACATGGTTAGAAGCACTGGAGTTTTGGAACTTTAAAGGCTGCTTACTGAAAATCTCCCCTGTGGATGCATTAATTCTGAAAAACTCTGACTGCGATTTTATGAAATAGAAGACTTGTCCATTAGCTCCCTCATCTGGATCTGTGGCAGATATTTGGATCACTCGGGATCCAACTTCATTACTTTCAGGATAATCCAAGTAGTAAGATGGTTTTGTAAATCGTGGAGAATTGTCATTGATGTCTGTCACAAATATGGTCACATCTGTGCTAACAGTCCATCCAGAGTCATGTGCTGAAACTCGAATCCTGTAGCGATCTGTATCTTCTCTGTTTAGAACCCTGCTAATTGTTATATCTCCTGTGTTAGGATTTATAACAAATGGTATATTTGTATTCCTTATTGAATATCTGCTAACTGAATTTATTCCAATATCTTCATCTGATGTTGTGACTCGTGTAACAGTGTAACCCAAGGGTGCATTTTCAGGCACGAGAGCACTAAATATCTGAGAAAATTTGGGTGCATTGTCATTTTCATCTAATACATTGATAAGTACTTGGACAACTGCACTTTGTGTAGGGGTACCTCTATCTGAAGCTTTTACAGTTAGAGTATATTGGGCTACTCGTTCCCTATCTAAAGGTCTGACACTTCTAATTTCACCAGTTGTGGGATGAATAGTGAAGCTGTTCTCTATATTACCATTAATTATTTCATAATTCAACTGTCCATTTGGTCCACTATCCTTGTCCGCTGCAGTTATAGTAATTATTTTAAAAGGTGAAAGGTTTTCCAATACTTCAACAAAGAATGGATCTTGTTCAAATAATGGTGCATTATCATTTATATCTATCACTGTTATTTCCAGTTTTAAATAAGAAGAGAATGGTGGGAAGCCCATATCTCTAGCCTCAACCCAGACAATGTATTTCTGTACAGCTTCATAATCTAAAGGGTGGCTGATTGACAACTGTCCTGTTAACTGATCGATATGAAAAGTACCTCCAAGGTTGCCACTAGCGATATAGTAGGACAAAGAATCGCCTCTTGATGACACCCCAGAGACAGAAGTGATGAAAGTGCCAACTGCTTGGTTTTCAGGAAACATGAATTTGTGCTGTTTAGTATGCACTTGAGGGAAATCAGCTCTGTTTACAAATCTTACAGTCACAGTTGTGGAATCAGTCTTTGGAAGCAAGCCACAATCATTGACATTCACAGTAAAGGTGATTTCGGATGTCCCAGAAAGTCTGTCAGCTACCATAATTGCTCCTCTTGCTGGATCAATGTGGAATTTTTCAGAATTCTTTCCCGAAAGGGAATAGTGAAGCTTAGCATTAGGGCCAGCATCAGCATCTGTCACTGTCACTGCAAATACAAAAGTACCTACAAAGAACAATTAAAAAGTTTGTATCAGTGCTATAACAAAGAATTTCAGTAATTTATTCAGGATAGAAATGTTATGCTTTAAATAACATTGAATCATTTCTTATCCCCAACAAGAAACTTGAGTGAACTTGAGTGAAAAAAAGTTATAGGCAGGAGTTTGTGAATGTTTTTGTTAAAAAAAAACAAATCAACATTCAGCTCAGCAAACACAATGGCACTGAATTCTGAGTAATCTTTTATGTTCAGCTGCCAGTTATAAGCAGATGCAGATATTTTGTGGTATTTGAAAAACTTTTGTACTGGCTTAACTCTCTCTTAAGTTATTTTATTTCAACCACAGATTGCTTTATGAAGAATATAACTTTTTCCCCTCTTAAAAACAAACTGTAGCAAATTGAAATACCTTTGACAATGTTACTTTTAACCATTTTTTTTGGTCAGGATTTTTCAGCACATTAAATATGAAAATTAAAATTATTCACTAAAGTGTATTTTAAAAATCAGAATGATGAAACAGTCTTAGAAAGAAAATGAATTTAATTTTTCACTGCAAAATTTTGCCCCAATAAATATATATTGTAGCACATTGTGACATATTTATTACAAAGGAACCTGATCCTGTTCATATGAAATAAGAAGTAATTATCATTACACTGAGTAAGAGCTATTTAAAATTTAGTGTGCATAAAGCAGATATGTCATCTTAATTATATGTAAAAAGAGTGATAATAAATATTAATAACAAAAACTGAAAAAGTATAAGAAGAAAAGAAAATACAATTCTACTTCTTTAGTTCTCATCACTGATTTCAAAATTAAGGAATCTCTAGGAGACAACTTCATTGTCTTGGACCATGTAACTTACAACATATGATAAATTTTAAAAAGTATTTTTAGTAATCTAAATTGTTTACAGTCTCTTCTTGAATTTAGTAGAAGTAATAAATTAAGTTTGCAGTGAACTTAGGACATTGTCCATAATATTAAGAGGCATTCCTTTATGTGTTCAACATAAATCTTTCATACTTTTTAAATTATTGTATGTAAAATACTCAGGGACTGGTTTAATCACATTAACCTTTTTCCTTTTTATTTTTTAGGATTAGATGTTTTACTATCATGCTGTATTATTCTCTTACCTGTACTTGTTGGTGAAGGTATATGAGTGACGTAAGGATGATGCTGAAATTTAGGGGGATTGTCATTCACATCTGCAATTGTGACAAGAACATTTGTTGAACTGGAAAGAGCAGTTGGAATGCCACCATCCTTGGCTACAATGATCAAAGTGTAATTCTCTTTATCTTCTCTGTCCAACAGAGCACTTGTAATGATCTGTCCAGTGGAAGGGTTGATTGTGAATTGTGAATTTCCACCACTGAGACTATAGCTGCATAAATTCAAGAAGGAAACATTTTCCATACTTACTGGATTGTGAAATATATGGCTTTATCATTCATATTTGAATAAATTGTATGATCTGCTAATCTTCTCCATTGCCTATATAATAGAGACATTTGTACCAGACTTATGTCACCATTACTGCATAAATCCCAAGGGAATACAGAAAAATTCTACACCTCCCTCCCTGTTGCTTTCACATACTAATCCTATGACAATATGCAGCGTTACCAGATTCTATACAGCAATGTTTAAAATTTGTTGGACGATGATCTGGGTCATAAACTAGACTTAATGAACATCCAGTTTCCCATACTGAAGTGCTCTATAATTTTATAGATATAGTCTTCCACATACTAACCTTTATGGTCTCCTACATTTATCTAATTCTCCTTTTAGAGTCTTTTAGATTCTTGTTTGTTATATATACTTTCTGTTTTAATTCATATATTAGTTTATATATTCTAACTTTCCATATTTTTTTATATTCTGATGTATCTCCTATGCTTTTTAACTGATTGTAACCCACCCTTATATTCTTCTATGACATAGTAGAGATTTGATTTAATTCTTTAGATTGATTAATATATTATAATGCTATACAATCCACAAGTAGTCCTCCACTTATGACCACAATGGAGCCCAACATTTATGTTGCTAAGTGAGAAATTTGTTAAGTGAGTTTTGTCCATTTTATGACCTTTCTTGCCCCATTTGCTAAGTGAATCACTGCAGTTGTTAAATTAATAACACAGTTGTTAAGTGGTTCTTGTTTCCCAATTGGCTTTGCTTGTCAGAAGGTTGCAAAAACAGATCACATGACTCCAGGACTCATAAATGTGAGTCAGTTGTCAAGCCTCTGAATTTTGATCATGTGACTATGGGGATGCTGCAATGGTCATAAGTGTGAAAAATGATCATAAGTCACTTTTTTTAGTGGCATTGCAACTTTGGTCACTAAATGAACTGTTGTAAGTTGAAGCCTACTTGTATATATTGCCTATACAGGTATAACAATGTATTCTATCTTTTATTTCATAAAATAAGAAAAATTAGTCAGAATATACATATGTATGTATATATAAGTATATGTATATGTACATGTATATATATAGAATTCAGCACAGTTATAAATCAAAGAATCATAGAAGGTAAGGAATTGTAGTGTTTTTTGAAATCTTCTAGTCTAAGTCCCCTTGTTCATTGTATGAATCCAGTATGATAGCATCCTTGGCAGATGGCCACCCATTTAAACATTTCCAGTAAAAGCGTGTCCACTGCAATTCATAGCAATCTGTTCTACCGTTAAGCAACTCTTAAAATTAGGAAAACTGAATCAAAGAAAAAATTCTAAAAAAGTTATCAATAACAATTATTAAATTTATTATTAATTTTAGTTCAAAATAGCATACGAAAAGAATAGAAAATAACTAAAATAGACTATGGAAGATACAAACGATAACAAGCATGCTTCTAAAAATATATCATGTATTATTCGTACGAACTTATGAGTTTATAAGGTAGAGCTATTTACCAAAACGCTATTAACCTAAAATTGTGAAGAAAAGCAAAGATCCTCTGTTTAATATACAAATCTTTTAACAATGAAGGTAATGCCACTATTGTTCTATTACATTATCCACTGAGCCTGCATCAGCAACCAAAATTGTTAGAACTTTCAGCAGTGGCTATGCTGCATATAATCTCTTATGTTTTCATGTGGCCCAGACTGTTAATCTTGTGAATTTCTTTTAACTTAACAATTGGACATGATGTCATTTTTTAGTTAGTAGAAAACTACAAAGTGAACTGTTACATAACTCAGAACTGAATTCATTTAAATCACAATCCAACACAACCATTTCCCATAAAATCTACAAGTACTCATGCATACCATTTTCTGATGCTACCAAGAAAGACTGCCTGGTTGGTAGACTGTAGAGAATAAATATTTGATTAGGTCAGGGGTTCTCAACCTTGGCAACTTTAAGACTTGTGGACTTCAACTACCAGAATTCTGGAAGTTGAACTCCACAAGTCTTAAAGTTGCCAAGGTTGAGAACCTCTGGATTAGGTGAATGCTCCATAGCAATACTTCCCTCCCTAAATATTTCACAATATCATTCCTTATCTTGATCTTGATCTAATCTCTTTGGCATTCTCAACGGCTAAAAAGAAGCCAGACTAGGTAGGCTTGATCCAGCTACAGAATATATTATAGTGCAAAAGTTATTGTTCAAGACTATTTTGAGTTTAGATGTACAGAAATAGAAGAACCCTATTAGATCAGATCAAATGCTAAAGGAACATGACTTCCTTGAACATCTCACTACCACAGTAAGCAGACAAATACTCGTATTTTCTGCAGGTTGCTCAGCAACTATAGCAAATTGGCAAACTATTTTTTAAATAACATACAGAATAGCTTGTTATTGTGAGTTTGACAAATGTCTGTCTCAAGGACTAGTCCAATAAACTATAATGCAGCTTTTCACAATCCAATGCCCTCCAGATATATTAAAGTACAATTCACAAAACATTGGAATAACTAGGAACGAATGGGAATTCTGGAAATACATTTGAAAGACACAAATTTAGGGAACGTTGAATCACACTATGTTAATAAAAATTACTATGATTATTCTGTAATAATGGATGTCAGAGTTGAAATATAACCTATGATATAAATGCTTGGCATGAAATTTTGAAAAGGGGTTCGATGTTCAGTGATCAAAGATGCTGAGCTTGTCAGCTGGAAAGATGACAGCCTGGGTTTGAGTCCAAGCACCATGCAACATGGTAAGCTCCTATTACTTGGTTTAGTTCCTGCCCATCTAGCAGTTTGAAAGCATGCAGAAGCGAGTGAATAAATAGGTAACACTTCAGTGGGGAGGTAACTGCATTTCCTGTGCCTTAGCCATGTAGTCATGCTGGCCACATGATCACAGAAATGTTTTTGGATAATGCTGGCTATCTTGGCTAAGAAACAGAGATGAGCACTGCCCCTTAGAGTTGGACACAACTGGACAGGGAAAACCTTTACCTTTACGTTTATGAATTTTTGATGGTCACAGCAAAAATAAATAAAACAGGCTTGTGCAAAAATATTTACTAGAAAAATACAGAAAATTAAAGTAAAACTCTATCTTCCAATATTATTTCTACATATGTATGGCTTTTTGCAAATTAATTTCCTATAGACTAAAATGATGTGTAATTAAAAATTTCATTACAGCACATTTTAAACAAATGATAGCGATAGCAGAGGTACTACAGTTTTAGGCTTGTTGGCAAGCAAATAATAGTGTATGTATATTTTAAATTAAGCATGCTTTATTCATTTTATATTTTAAGAATGAGCTAGAGTAAGGCTTAGACTGATTATTATATTGAATTTGCTTCTTAGAAAAGACTAACATTTTTTTCAAAAAATGAGGCAAGCATCTTAAATTCCATTTGCATGTTTTTTGGGAATCAACAAGCTGATGTTAACATTAACTGAAATGGAAAAGAGCTTATTCTGGTTTTCTTGAGTGACAAAAGTTATTAGAAACAAACATGAAGCTTCTCTGCATTCTATTAAAAACACATAACTCCACAGTAAAATGTTAAATCTGCTACTGCCACTTAATATCTTATGTAACGCTCCCTCGTTTCCTGGTAATAATAAATTATAGGAATTACCTAATTACCAAGGGGAAAAATGTATAAAACATTGGGCCATAATAGTACCCCATCAATATTGGCTATTAATAAGCTTTCTGAATGGCTTATTAATTTCCTAATGTGTTGTACACAAATTCTTTTTCTACAATGTATCTCTGGAAAGAAAAACACAACTTTTTGGCCTACAACTATTATTGTCAACAAACCCAGAAACCTTTAGTATGGACAGATTATGACCAAAAATATAGAGTCTATTTATAGCTTTTCATCAAGGTGTTGGCAAATTTTCTCCCAGGCATGCATGCAGGCATGCATTCCTATAGGCCAGCGGTTCTCAACCTGTGGGTCACGACCCCTTTGGGGGGTCGAACGACCCTTTCACAGGGGTCGCCTAAGATCATCGGAAAACACATATTTCCGATGGTCTTAGGAACCGAGACACCGCTCCTCTATCCGTATCTGCGTGGCTTCAAGCTGGGGGCCATTGCAGTGCGGATTCGTTTCCGTCGAGCATCTCCTAAGGGAGGCTGCGCTGCTTCACGGCCCTTTCCGTGAAGGAGGCTGAACTAAGCTCTGCTGCCACTGTCGCCCTCTTGTCTCTCTCTCTCTCTCCCTCTCCCCGCCGGGGCGCTTCTTCAACCAGGCTGGGTGGAGCCGGCGGAGTGGCCTTCCTGCCCCCCTCCCTGATCAGCTGGAGCCAGGCAGGCTGGTGACCTTCGGAAGTGAGGCAAGGACAGGCGAGGCACGCTGAGCCCCAGGCGTGGCCGGTGAGTGGGCAGCATCGGTACGCGCTTGGAGAGCCCTTAGGGTTGGGGGTCACCACAACATGAGGAACTGTATTAAAGGGTCGCGGCATTAGGAAGCTTGAGAACCACTGCTATAGGCCATCCTTCGCAACACCCCTCTATCTTCATAAATTTTAATGATATTACATTGGGCATTAACAAAAATCTTGTGAGAATAATGAAATAACTACTAAAAGCAGGAAATTTCAGTGAAAAATGATTCTTGTGGTCTCATGTCAACAGATGATTGTAAATAGAATTTTAATATACAGGTAGTTCTCAACTTATGACAGGTCACTTAGTGGCCATTCAAAGCTACACTGGCACTAAAAAAATGTCTTATGACCATTTTTCACACTTTTGACTGTTGCAGCATCACTATGGTCACATAATTTACATTCAGATGCTTGACAACTGGTTCATATTAATGACAGTTGCAGTGTCCTGGGGTCATGTGACCTTCTGACAAGCAAAGTCAATGGAGAGGCCAGATTCACTTAACAACCATGTTACTAATTTAGCAACTGCAGTGATTCACTTAATAAATGTGGCAAGAAAAGTCGTAAAATGGAACTAAACTCAATTTAACAAATTTCTCACTTAGCAACATAAATGTGGTGGTTGTGGTTGTAAGTTAAGGACTACCTGTAGCAGCAAGATATTGATTAAGTCATCACTAAATGCAGAATGATACGTTATAAATCAAGAAAAAAAATACTTTCGTAAAAAGCATGAACCTAATTTTAGTACATAAGAAATTATATTATTTCAAGCATTTGGAACTTTTCCACTGAACTAAGAATTCGTACCTGATGGCAGCATTCACTGAGCCATCAGAATCGGAGGCGTTTACAAGCAAAACATCTGTCCCAGTAGGTGCATCCTCTGGAATGGTTTTAGAATACATATTAAAGGCAAATTTGGGCACATTGTCGTTGACATCATCTACTTTGACAGAAATGGTTCCTGTACCAGTAAGGCTGGGAATTCCTAGAAAAACAAAAAGGATTTGAAATGTTGGAAGTTATGTAGGGCACAATGTTAATAGTGGCTATCCAATTTTTATTTATTACATCGCATTTAACATTTCACAATTTGCCATGTTAGAAAGCTAAAATAATTCAAAAAATAAGAACCCTTTCTGACAGCAAAATGACATAGGAAAAGTTTTGGATACTTTACTATGAAGTGAAATGTTTGCCACCTGAAATTTAAAATGATGGAACATTTAGTAGTATCAGTAGAACTCCAAATTAATCCCTGGCTGAGACTGTTCACATCATAATGTTGCATGCACAGTTTGTACAATTTCGCTAGTGAAAACCAAGCTAGAATTTGATGACTCCAGGGTGGAAAAAGGCAGAGAAAAGAAAGTTAAACTCAGATATTGCAAAATAGAGAAAGTCATTTCTCTATTCTTAGTCATAGGGAACAGATTAGAAAATTCAGTATGTGGTTTGATGGAAGTAAGAAGATAGGAAACAGTAAAAGTCTCCTTTTCCTTTCCAAAACCTTTGCTGAATTTGTCCTCTCGGGCAACATTATTTGTGTGTGTATGTGAATACCTATACACATCTATAAATATATAGACAGTGTGTGTTTAGCTGTGCTATAAAATAAAACATAAAACAAAACACAACAGTCCAAAGGAACGACCTGCTGCCCAAACATTAACATTCAAAATATACTGAACATGTTTCTTTTCAAGTTTTGTCCTAAGCTACATTTTTTATGCCCCTCTTTACTCTTGAACATATATAGTCAATCATGATTTTGTGAACTATTTGCATAAGTAAACACATATTTCATTCCACACTTCTGAAGCTGAGTAAGTTTTGCAGATGGTTGTAAGTGATATTTGCTAAAACAGTTTTAGATAATGGCTAACATGCAATAAATTCAAGGAAAGTTCTTAAATAATAGATTTTTAACATCCAGGCAGCCTTTCTTTTGTTTCTATTAAATAATTTAGAATTGTTAATAGGAACGACAAATATATAGCAAGTCTAGTTCTATAAATAAGAAGGGCCCAGAAAAATTGTCTTATAATGGAGCCCTTCCTTGATATAATTTGTCTATTTGGAGGGATTATTAATAAAATTATCCAGGAGGCATTTCCTTCCTGAAAACTATCTATCACTTTAATCAAATATACTGACTGTCATAACTTTCTTTTGTAACATCATGGTAAATGGTCCACAACTGTTTCATAAGTGTGTTAGTCCACAACTGGTCTATGTTCACTAGAAAGTTCTGGATTCTAAACACAAAATAAATAGCACCAATTCTAGATAGACTTCAGTTCTAGTTAGGCAGGAATGTCGTTTGGACTTCTAGCAACAGATGCCAGGTTCTGTTTTCTTAGTTTTAATGTGTTTTGTGTGAAAAACTGTGGCCTGCCAGAGTTCACAGAGAAGCCCTAGTCATCATAATAGTAATGATCTTTGGAATTTTGGTTCAGCATTATTAGGAAGCCACAAGCAGAGACATCCACAGAATCCAAGAGTTGCATCATTTGCCTTTGACCCTGGAGATGGCCATAAATGCCACAAAGGCAGTCTGCCAAGCCCGTGACAGTAGAACATGATCACTGAAGCAAAGTTCACACAGCATTTCAACAATCATATTAATACCAAGAAATAGAGGATTAGGATATACAATCTTACAAAATGAGTAAGCTCCTTTCCTCATTGATGAGTGAATTCATTAAGGTAAGATTCTCTGTTGGTTGCTTGAACCCCTTTTTCAAGAATATGAAACTAATGCCCAAATAAGCCTGGAATGGTAACATCAACCTGCTCTTTAAGAGTAATGTTTTGAAAAACTCCCAACTCTGAAGTGATGATGACATCAAAATATTAGTTATATAATCCATAAGCACAGCATCTAACTGGAGTCATATGGTTTTATTTTGAATGTTATATTTCCTTCAAAATTTCATGTCAGGTAATGTAGGCTTTGAATTCATACTGCAATACATGCATTAAAATGCAATGAAACAGATACCCTGATAGTTTCAGTTTAGTACCTCAATGACTCCTGGGAACCTCATATTTTTCCTTATTTTTGCTAGTAAATTGTATTTAGTTGTTGAATATGGTTTATTGAAATTGAGTCAAATATTAAGTGAAGCGGTTAACAGATGATAGCTTGTTTTAAAAACTCTCTTCAATAATTACATAATCACACACACACACATTCAAACAACCATATTGGAAAACACAATTTAACAGTCTAATTAATTTAAATGGATTTTAATATCTTTTTGATTGCTCCAAATTTTGGATAATGGGACTACTTCAAAAGAAAGCTATGAAAAGAATATCATATGTTACTGTTCACCATATATAAAAAGAGCTCAAATATAATATCTTAGAATCTGACATAGTTTAAGGATTATGGATATTCAAATAATGTTACTCATTGTGAGACATACACAATAGAAAGCCCTGCATGATGCAAGGGAAAGCACATAGTATAAATATGTAAACATTTTAATTTTAACAGAACTCTTTAAAAGGAATAGTTACTTGAAGACCACAGTATGGAATGCACAAAGGGGAGAAATTAGAACAAGTTTTTTTAGAAATGTGTAATTTGCCAAACCACTTAATGGAACCAAGTAAGCTGTAACAAATCAAGATCGTGAAGCAGTATGGTTTGGGTTTATTTTAAGCCTACAAAAGTATACCAGGAAAGCATGCTGACTATAAATGTAAGTCTTCCTTATACATAGAAGGTCAAAAGAAGAACAATATGCTTTTGTGTGAAAGGAATTGTAAGTAGAAAGACCAAACAATAAGCGTACAAAGTTATGCAGGTCACCTTAGAAACCATATGTTCTGGTTAGCAACATAGTTTAAAAATATAACAGCCAAAAATTAAGAAACAGTTCAGCTTAAGCATTTTCTATGAAACAATGTTTCAGGTAAAATTCACAGTCATAAATGATGACAGAATAAGAGAAAGAACCTATATTTTACTTCTGACCCTAAATGGGTTGGCATTTTCTCATTCAAGAAAGAACCTGGGATATAGAACTTGGGGAGGGGTGTGTGGATCTTCCTAGAATCCTAGCTCTATTTGATGGCAGCTCTACCCAGGAAGGCTTTTTCAGTCTTATCTGATATGACACTTCTGCCCTTTCCTAGCTCAGGGATTCCTTCTTACAGTCATTCATGTCTTTGTCACCTCACACTTGACTCTCCGCCCTTGAAGACTATCCATAAGTCTTCATTGGTCCAGAATGCAGTAACACAAGCAGGGATAGGCATACCCCGGTATACCTTGGTAACCCCATGTAACACCGTGCATTCTAATGTACACTGGTTTCCAGTTTGCTTTTAGGCATGATTCAAGGTGCTGGTCATTATCTATAAAGTCCTACAAGGCATAGGGCCTGGTTACTTGAACGAACACCTAATTCACATAGCATCTGCCTGATTTATTTGACCTGGCAGATTGGATGCACCCCAGATTCCTTTAATTAAGCAAAATTAAATCACTGGGACACTGTACATGTGCTTTCTCTGTATCAGAGCTTGTCCTCTGGAATGAATTTACCCCCACTAAGATCTGAAGGCCCCCAACCTGCTGGTGTTTCAAAGCTCCTTGAAGATTTGATTATTCATTCAGCCCTTTTGTGAGGACGAATGAAGCCACATTTTTGAATAATTTGTTTTCATTTGTTCCCATCTAGTTTTGTCATCCTACCCTTCTTTTTGTCTTTTTTATTTTTTGTTAATGTTTTCAACAAATTATAAACTGTTCAGAACCACTGGGAGTTGGGCAGCAACAGGTTATTAATTAAAAAAACAAATGTCAACATTTAAAGTCAAGATAAAAGTTGATGCTTTCTTAACAACCATTATGTATTTCTTTTCATATTTTAAATTTCAACATATAGATTATGATAAGCTTCTCTTTTCTTATTCCCCACTCCACCCCAACAGAACAGTACTACTCTAAACAGTGTCATATGTATCAGAACTCATTAATTTTTAAATGCAATTAGGAATTGAATTCTAATTGCTGTAACAGTACTTCAAAAAAACTTGTGCCAGATGCTTTTTTTCTACTCTGCGGCTTACATAAACTAGGTAAAAGAGTATGGGTGGTGTTTTAATTATGAACAAAATGGACATATACCAAGCTTTTGGCCTTGCTCATTTTATGACTCAATTTCGGTTTCTAAACTTCAGATTAAGGCCTTATGTCAATGATGAGAAATCTGTGGACATCCAAATTAACAACAATGCCCAAACATCCCTGCCTCATCTGCAATTCAGTAACATTTGGAAACTTGCCCATTTCCCATTCCTGGCTTAAATGAATCATAGCCACTAACAGCCATGGGGAAAAGTCATCTCATGCTGATTTCAGCCACATAAATTTTAGAGGCAGACCTAAGAAACCACTCACATCTGAGATTCAGCTTATTATGACATTAATGTTTAGTGAAAAGTAACTGCAGATTAAGCTCTCCATTCTCTGGAGCAATTCATGTTAACTTTTTCAAACTTGAAATGAGTTGAAATCACAAAGGAAATGTACAGATACATATGTACACACCATAAAGCCAGGTGCACATGGCCATGTATTTATATATAGAGAGCAAAAATATGATTAAGACCAGTATAAGGACAAGAACTCTGTGGATTTACAGATTTGCAGAATTGTTAAAAGTTCAATACAGAGTTCCTGTAACTGCCCCCTATACAGATACATACACAGAAAACTCAAATGGATCACATTTTATCTGTGATTCATTTGAGCATTTTTAAGTAGAAAATCAGGACAAAAGCCCTTAAAGGAAATAAAATTAACATGCCTTAAGGCCTTTTCATTTCATTTTTCATTTATCTGTCTATCTGCCTTATTTGATTTCATGTTTGTCATCACAGCAAACTGAAAATAATACACAAGAAGAATTAGTTATCAATAACATGTTGAGATGAATGTTGATATTCACATATGTCAACTCTACTAGATCAATCACAGATGTTCTTAGAAAAAGAAAATAAGCAGGCAACAAAAGAGTCCAAAATATATAAAACAGGTTCTATATAAGAAAAACTAACTGTTGTGTTGAAAATAACCAAATGACATTTTTTACAGTTAATAAAACTCATTGAGGTAATATCCAGGGCTTGATTTACGCTCAGTGATTGTATAAATGAATATAATTTTGACAAGCTGTTTTTTTAAAAAAATGGATCTGCACAGGTTTGCTTGCATAGGTGATGCTGAGAAAATATATTTTAAAAAACAGAAGTTACATTTAATTGTTAAAAGATAAATATTTTCTACGATACTGAATTACTATTTCATAGACTTTTCATGAAGAAAGTTTCAGTTACTGGCATGTCCTCTTACTAATCTGAAAAAGGAAATAAACTATTGAATAATAGACATAGAAAAATAAAGTTGAGAATAAGATGAAAGGAAGTCCATAAATCCATTAATTTGTTATTTTCTGTTGTTTTTCTTAATATTGTCAATTAGTTTATTCCAATGATAGATACATTTGTATTATACAAAGGTGATATAAATAAGCATATTATATTTATAAAATATAGTGCAAATTTCCATCTCTTTCACAGTTAAAACAAATTAAAGAAGTTTTTATGTATCTACTATATCAAAGGAAAATATTCCATTTTTCTTCTTACCCTACAGAGAACTATAAAAAATTAGCTAGCTTTATCTCTGGTCTGAATCAGATTAAAAAACATGGCTAGTTATAGATTTTAGCAGCATTGTAAGGGCCTTAGAAATGGGGTAATGAGAAGACTATATATTGTAAAATTCAACTGAGAACATTTTTATTTATTGTATGATTATTCCAAAAAATATAAAGCAGTGTATTGTCTACTTTCTGGGGTTTTGCTATTAACTAATGAAATCTCTGGAATACAAGGACATTGCAATAGTTCCCTAAAGACACTTCTTCAAAACAAAGAGTTCTGAAGTTCAACCGCATCTTGCTAAATCTACATGAGATAAAAGGATAAAAATAAAAATGAATCAACCTCATTGTAAATATAATGTCTCAATCAACTTTTTTTTAAAAAAAGAAAGCATTACAGATATGGATCCATAACTCTCCTTTTTCTGGCTTCTATTAGCTCCTGCTTATCCAGTCAAATTTCAGTTTCTTGTCAAATTCTTAACCTTTCTCTTTCACCTCAAAATCCCTTCCTGGCATTTTACCTAAAATCAACTTTGGTGTAAATTGTTTGGTGTAGCTTCCAATTGGCCTTACAAAAATAGAAATAAATACTATAGCTTATTTCACAAACAATTGAAAGAGCCCTCTTTAAAACTAATTAATAAAAATTTTAAAAATTATTCAGTTCATTTTTTTTTTATGAAAACAAGAATCACCAGCCAATGCTTGATGCATAGCTTCCGTACCACAAAATGAATGGAGCTCTGTGAAACAACCAATTTGTAAGAAAAGTTTTCTGCAATTTGTGCCAGTAAAATTTCCTGTGAATCTTACCAACATAACAAAAAGTTACCAAA
Organism: Crotalus tigris; assembly: GCF_016545835.1. NCBI lineage: Eukaryota > Metazoa > Chordata > Lepidosauria > Squamata > Viperidae > Crotalus > Crotalus tigris. The sequence continues at coordinate 395,755 of NW_024097146.1, read as the reverse complement.
TGTACATGCTTGCATGAAGTATTACATACGTCATTGTTGCATATATTATACAGAACATCATCTGTACTGATGTACAGAAGTATGGAACAATATTTACAGTGTTAATACGACTACAACACTATACATTTAATTATATTCGACAAAGCTTGGCCCATATTGCATTTATTCTTGAGTAAAGAAATTGAGTTTTGAAAATAAAACAAAATAAATTATGTATACACTCTTATATATGCTATAATGTAGATTAAAAAAAATCAACAGAATAATTCTTTGCTCACTGAACTTTTTCATGCCATGAAAATGTTAAAAACTTATAAGTTGCTTACCTGAATCAATAGCTGTGATCAACATGATATATTCTTTCTTTTTTTCCCTGTCTAAGCTCTGTACAAGGTGGAGCTCTCCATTTGCTGAGAGAGTAAAGGCACTATCTTCATTTCCATAAATTAGAAAATAGGTTAATTTGCTATTTAGTCCTTGATCATCATCTCTTGCCACAACCTATAGAGCAATGAATCATGTTATTTTGAATATGTCTTTGTTTATGTTCTCTTCATTCAACATTTTTCATGTTTGTGGTTTTTTATCTGACAAAAATCCATTCATTAAAAACTTATTTGCATTGATTTAAAACAAAAACTTATTATAGATGCAATTAATTACACTTATTTAAATATTATTTTCAGTCACTTAAAACTGAATGTAGCATTTATATTTTCATGCAAATATATGTTTAATGTGTAAACACACATTAAACATATATTTGTATGAAAAAGCAAACAGTTTGTAATCAACATAGTTCTAGCCCATCAATTGAGATAAAATCACATATAGGCTATGTATAATAATCAGCAAATGCTAAAGTTATAAAGGTTAGATCCTGGAGACTTCATGCTCATGCTTATGTAGCTTTCTTGGCAAGAATACAAAAGTAACTTGCTACTGCTCTATTCTGATTCACACTCACAAACACACAGAGATTGTTTTATCATAGCCTATAGCACTTGGCCTTCTTGATGGTCTGACATCCAAATGCTAATCAGAAAAGTTGTGCAAAGTTTTTAAATAAGTTGCTTTACAATGCATGGCACGATGAATGAGGTACCTCTTTTCAAATCATTAAAACATCCATATCTTTTGCAAGGCATGTCTGGCTGGTTCAAAAGCAATTCCCATCTGTCTATGGATTCTGTGAAGGATATTAGTTGTGGTGCACAGCTAGGAAGAAAAGACTTTCTCAAGCAGCCATACAAGCCTTGCAAGACATCACGGTACCAATGATTTCAATGAACTGGGGAGAAATGGCAGAATACTTGCCCTACATACAGAAGATTACAACTTCAGTTTCAGTTCTCTCTTATTGGGATTGGGAAAATTTCATCCTGAATTCTTTATTATGTCAAATATGTGATATAAAATAGTAGTAAAGTTGGAAGGGACCTTGGAGGTCATCTAGTCCAACCCCCTGCTCAGGCAGGAAGCCCTACACCATTTTGGACAAATGGCTGTCCAGTCTCTTCTTAAAAACTTCCAGTGTTGGAGCATTTACTGCTTCTGGAGGCAGGCTGTTCCACTGATTAATTGTTCTCACTGTAAGGAAGTTTCTCCTTAGTTCTAGGCTGCTTTTCTCCTTGATTAGTTTCCACACGTTTCTATCCTAGTAGATGCATGTAAGGAACATCATGTTCATATGCAAAATAGTCTTTACAGAGCCAGGTTTTCATAGACCATAGGGGCTTTGCTTGGGTAAAAGCATTGTGAGCTTTGGATGCTTTTGGAAAATACTCACTATAATTGTGTCTTTTCTGGTGGCAGAAAATGTTCCATAGGTGAGGGTTGCAACTAAGACTGTTATTCTGTTCCTATTCTTACTAAAAAGCAGGATATGAAAGCCTTATGGCTTAAAGTCTTGATTAGCAGCAGAGACCAATATTTATGGGCTCATCTGGTGATATAAAAATGGTCTTATATAAATGGATTTTTTTCTTTTATATTATCTTTTGCTTTTATTTGTTCCGTATTTATCTCTCCTTTTCTGAACTTTGCATAGATGAAGATGGTACAAACCATCTTGTTAAATGGTTGCATAGTCTAGCTAACTGGGTCAAATCTTGCTTGACTTTTTAAAGGTAAATCAAAGACAGATAGACACTGCTATATGTTTGTGTGTGTGTGCGTGTGTGCCCAATAACATATAAATGCTGATCTTAGTAAATACTAGTATTATTCCTTGCTAAAACATACTAACCTGAAGAATGATCTTTGGTAATGTTTCTAAATTTTCTGCGACATTTACAGTATAGGGAGACAGCTCAAATGTAGGAATGTAATCATTAATATCCAATAAAAAAATGCTGACAATAGTGGTATCAGTCCGGGGACTACTTCCACGATCAGTTGATTGGATTGTTAATGAATAGGATGCTATTTTTTCTCGGTCCAAAGGCTTTGCTATTGTTATTACTCCTGTGACAGAATCGATCCGAAACTCATTATTTGTATTTCCACTGATTACAGTATAGCGAACATGCCCATTGGAGCCGTCATCATTATCTGTAGCAAAAACTTGGACTACATCTGTCCCCGTCAGAGTATTTTCTGCAATCTCAACTTTGTATAATTTTTGAGCAAAGAGAGGGTTATTATCATTGATGTCAAGGATTATTGCAACTATATCTGTAGATGAAGAGAGAAATGGTTGTCCTTTATCTGTGGCAATTATAGTTAACGTATAATTAGAAACTGTTTCTCTGTCAAGTTCTCCAATCAGCCTTACTTCTCCATCTATAGTTCCAATACTGAATTTGTTTCCTGAAGGATTTAATAAATTATATTCAATATAGCTGTTTGGACCACTATCTGGATCAGTTGCTTGGGCTTTGAATACAATGGTGTCAATGGGCGTATTCTCTGGAATGTACGTCAGTCTTGGAGAGATAAAACTGGGAGGATTGTCATTGACATCAAGCAGTATAATAGATACTTGTGTTGTGCTTGTATATCTGAAGGCTGGAGGAGAAGCCATATCATTAACCTGAACAATCAGGCTATAGAAAGATTGGCTTTCACGATCCAATGTTTGCTTGATGCTTAGAACACCATTTTTGTCAATACTAAATTGTCCTAGGCTATCTCCAGAAGTAACACTGTAGGTCAACTGTGAGTTCGAACCTAAAAAAAAAAAGATTTCATAATTCCAATCATTATGAACATAAAACAATACACAACTTATATATGTCTGCATTTATATAATTTATACATAGCTACATTTGGTGAATCTTTTCTGCTGTGGCATTATGAAATACCCCCCCCAAGGGAGGCTAGTTTTATCACAGGTTCCTCAAAATCAGATCAAATCAGGCCTGGAGAATAGTAAAAAGTCAGGCATGGGGAAATAATCAGTCAGAACCCAAGTGAACCCAGGTGTAGTCAATCAGAACCCAGGTGAACAATTGGTCAGAATCAGGGTGAACAGTCATGCCTGGAGAACCCAGGGACTGATGAATTATGGAAAGATTTTTAATACTAATAATTAACTTGGTATTTATTGTTTTAGTTTTGTTGTACACTGCCTAGAGCAGGAGTCGGCAACCTTAAACACTCAAAGAGCCACTTGGATCTGTTTCTCAGAGAAAAGAAAACACTGGGAGCCGCAAAACTTGCGCGTGCACGCGAGGGGGGGGAGCTTGATTGAAGAGTTTAATTAAAAAGAAATAGAGGCTGTTATGCATGAATGCTCTCTCTCTCTCTCTCTCTCTCTCTCTCTCTCTTTCTCTCTCTCTCTCTCTCTCTCTCTCTCTCTCTCTCTCTCTTTGTCTCCCTCCCTTTCTCTCTCTCTCCCGGCACCTGGCAAGCTGGCTTCACACTGTTCTCCGTCAAGCTGACACACATTCTTATTGGGCTGGCTCTCTCCTGCCCTTGGTCTGCCAGTCCTCTTCCCCCACTCAGTGAGAGAGAGAGAGAGGGAGAGAGAGAGAGAGAGAGAGAGAGAGAGAGAGAGAGAGAAGGGAAGTGCAAGTGCCTCTCTTTGTGTCTCTCTTTGCAAATGGCAGAGGAGGCTGGGAGCCCAGGAGAAGGCTGAAAGAGCCATATGCAGCTCCGGAGCCGCGGGTTGCCGACCCATGGCCTAGAGTGACTTGTCTGCAAGAAGGTTGGCTATATAAATTTGACAAATAAATAAAAATGAAAGATTAATCTGTCTATCATTGGGGGGGGGGTTAATTCAGAATGCTGCTGAAGATATTTTGGTTCTGATTAAGCAAATGATATGAATTAATGTATTCTAAGCCAATACCCAGTTTTACAATAAGAGCTGGAGGTTGTAACAAATTTATCAGAACAAATAGCTAATATTGTGTTGAGTCAATTGTTTCTTTATCTGTCTACAGTTGAAAACTTTTTAATGGAACGGGTTAGCAAATATTTAGTATTTACTTTATAGATAAGAAGAGTTGTCTACTGCATAATTCAGATTAACAATCATAAATATATTGACATGACACTGATTTTGTGTAGGATCATTGATTATCAGAGACAGACAGATCTTTTAATTAGCTCTCCAGTACAAATCTACTTAGAAAATATATCCAGGTGATTAATCAACACAGTTGGCTATGTTTAGGCTGTGTGTAACAAAAACAATTAAGTTACAAATGAATTTTACAATAATTGCCTAAATCTAAGTTGAATCCAAACCATATGGAAATTAACATTTTAGAACTCGTACCAGATTTAGCCTAATTTTGTGGTGTAGAAATCTTGTTAATATGACTAAAATCTGGGCATGGGTAATTCAGTCCCACATATTTTCCAATCCATTGTTTCACTCTGCTAACAAAATAACGTCTACTCTTTCCACTGGCAAAACTTTATTGGGCCAAAGCGAATTTTATCTGGTAGAAGTAAGTCAAGACATGACCTTAGCTAGTTCAGATCCAAAACAATCACTCATTAGTGAATTACTGCATTCTGAATAATTGTATTTCAGAAATAAGGTTTTCATAGATTCTTAAAGAAAATCAATGCATAATTTTAACAATTTTTATTATGAGGTGGGCAGTACTAATATGATGCACAAATGTTTGATTACTAGCAATTAAATGTGGAAAATATATATTTAATTACATGACTATGCCATAATCAAAAGTTACTAATCATGATGACCGGGATTGACAATTTGTCCTTGGACATACAGAGGCAGAGGGGGGTTATTTTGGGGTTGATGCATTTCATATCTTATAAATCACCCAGAGTTATTTATGTGAGCAGCTATATAAATTATTTAAATGAATAATTCTAAACAGTTATTTAAAAATAAAGGGAAAAAAAACTAATTTCAGTAAGATTCTAGTGTCCTCTGAATAACACTGCAATAAAAGCTGGTGAATGTATTGCACATTGTAAAACATAGATAACATTTGAACTTATAGTGAATAATATAGACAGCAATAACTCTGATTTCAAATGTCATCTTATATTTTTACAGTGTGTAGTATATTGAACTGAAACCAATATCCATTACCTATTACATTCTTATGCTAAAAGCAAAACATTCACAGTACTAAATAAATAATGTGGAAATGTTATCTAATTTAATATAAAAAAGCTCAAGTTTATTTTTAATGGATTTTTATTTTCTATCTTGTCTTTTTTAATCATTTTACTTTTTTCACATTGTAATATATATCATATATTAAAAGAACCCAGAAGAAGGAATATGAAATATGAATTCAGACTCTAATACTTAATTATTAATCATTGCTATTTATTATTTTGCAGATGCTTTATCATTTTAATATATAAAAATGTATAAAAATGTTCTGAATACTTTTTATACTAAATATATACATAACTGATACTTTGTTCAATATCCCCTATTTGGCATAATTATCTGCAAATAAAAATTGCACAATATATTATAGAAGGGATTGGAAGTACTGACAACATCAAAATCAGACTGAACATTTGTTCAAAGCAGTTTCCTTCAAGTATGTTTACCCTTAAATTAGGTTAGTTGCAAGGATACTTATGATCATCATCACTGGCTCTTTATTGTATTACTTTAAAGTGCTACACTGAAAATTTAACTTTGCCTTTTGTATTTTGGACTTGATTTTCTTGTATCCTATTTAGAAACCACTAGGAAAATTATAAATATTATAAAATAAATACAGATAGTTCTTGTTTAATATCCACTCGTTCAGAGACTGAAGTTATGAAGTGCTAAATCAGTGGTTCTCAACCTTTCTAATGCCGTGACCCCATAATACAGTTCCCCATGTTGTGGTGACCCCCAAGTGGGTGTGGCCACCAATAAGAGGGAGTAGGACAGCTAGGGAAAAGGGAAAAAAATGGCGGACAGCGTGGTTTGGCGACCCCCATGAAATGGTCATTTGACCCCAAATGGGGTCCCGACCCACAGGTTGAGAACCACTGTGCTAAATGAAGACAATTTGCAATGGGTCATTGTAGTTGTAGCCATCATGGCACTCCCCAGAGTCACTTGATTTCCATTTGTAACCTTCACTGTCAGCTTCCAACAAACAAAGTTAATAAGCAAGATGGCAGGTAGTTGCATATAATGATTATATGACTCAGTAGTAGGATTCAAATATGTGAACAACTGGTTCTCTGTGTGGATGCCACTTCTGGAAGTCCATTCTGGGCCTGGGCACCAAAAAGTAGCTACCAGTTCTGCCAAAGTGGTGCGAACTGGCTGAATCCTACCACTGATATGACTGCAGGAGTCTGTAACAGTGTGGAATTTGCCTAATGATAGCAACTGAGACTACCAGAATAGCTGTCGTGACATTGTGCATTACAACTGTAAAGCTTAGCAACAGAATTTCCAGTCCCAATCGTAGTCAGTGAGGACCACCTATATGTGCGTGTGTGTGATGTGTGCTTCTATACATATACATACACACACACACACACACACACACACATAGAAATAAGACATTCACTCAAACTGTGCTTATACTTTTCAGCAATGAGATTAATGGAATTAGCATGACAATTTTATAGTTTCATACAGAGAATATAGATCTACACTAGCTATCAAGATTTTTTTAAAAAAATGCTACAACCTGGAATGGAAACATCTTTCTGTGATCCTGCAAAGCTATTGTCATAAAGAGTAAACAATATTAAACTAGCAATGACTTTATGTACTATGGGCATAGAACAGTTAATATAACTACAGGATAGATAATCATTATATTTGATGTGGCATATTTGTGCTATAACATACATATGCAAATATGCTCCACAATACTGACTTTCAAAATATGGAAGAATACATACCATCATCTGCATCCGTAACATTGAAAATAAGTATAGTAGAGCCTGGAGGTAAGTTCTCCATCAAAGAGGTGCTATAGGAAGCCATGCTGAATATTGGTGAATTATCATTTACATCTAGTATGTTAAAATAAACTCTGTTAATGGTGGATTGCCCACCTCCATCTTTTGCACAAACTGTAAGGACATAATACCGCTGTACTTCATAGTCCAACATGCAGGTTAAGTTAAAAACGCCAGTAACTGGATTCAAAAAAAATGTCCCATCGCCATCATCTTCACTCACAGTGTATGTGATTTCTCCATTTATGCCTGAATCTTCATCAGTAGCTAATATAGCTGCTACTAAAGAACCTAAATGAAAAATGGGAGGAAGAGAAGACAGAAAAAGAAAACAATAGAAAAAAATGGGATTAGAGCTTCTACCATTTTAGATCAACAACACCTCAAGTGAATGGAAACTACAAAAAGTTACTATTGTCCTACATATCCCATGATGATTGAAGTGATGGCTTGAAATAAGCAGGAAGAAACTATTTGAAGGGAACTATTTGAAGTAGAAAGGAGTCAGCAAAAATGCTTTGGTTTATTTTCTCGCAGATGCCTCTTCTTAAAAAAAAATGCTTTTTGTAAATGGGAAGATTTTGTTAATACAAAACCAAAAACATATATATATATATATATATATATATATATATATATATATATATATATATATATATATATATATATATATATATATATATATTAAGAATATTAAAAACAAAACAGTAATTCCTGGGTAGACTCATATTAAACAATAAAATATACGAACACCAGGAAGTTATAAAACTATAAAAAGTTTTAATAAAACCAGAATAAAACCAAGCTTTCGCTGACATCTGCCAACATCATCAGGGTAGTCTCCAGTTGATGGGAGAAGCTATTTATAAGTGTGGTGTTCTTTGCGCCCGGCTTCTTGACCTCGTCATGGGTCCCAGCCAATCCACCTGCGTTTTGATCGTAGTTTCTGTGTTGCAAGCTGTAATTTCCTCACTTTCCTTACTTGTGCTGATACGGCAGCTCTTCCTCCCTTCTTTGCATAACTGTAAGTCAGGGGGACTCCTTAATTCCACGTAATTAGATATGCACTGTCTGTGTTTGTGTTGTTTATTCATCATCAAGGAGGATGAGGTGAATAAACAACACAAACACAGACAGTGCACATCTAATTACGTGGAATTAAGGAGTCCCCCTGACTTACAGTTATGCAAAGAAGGGAGGAAGAGCTGCCGTATCAGCACAAGTAAGGAAAGTGAGGAAATTACAGCTTGCAACACAGAAACTACGATCAAAACGCAGGTGGATTGGCTGGGACCCATGACGAGGTCAAGAAGCCGGGCGCAAAGAACACCACACTTATAAATAGCTTCTCCCATCAACTGGAGACTACCCTGATGATGCTGGCAGATGTCAGCGAAAGCTTGGTTTTATTCTGGTTTTATTAAAACTTTTTATAGTTTTATAACTTCCTGGTGTTCGTATATTTTATTGTTTAATATATATATATATCCAATCATTATAATGCATTGCATCAGAGTTATGGGCACAGATGACCAAAGCATTCCGAGGTTTATTTCAAGATCACTTGACCCTTAATATGCAATGTCACTGAGGGACAAAAAAAGACAAATTTAATGTAAAAGAACATTTAGTTTTGAGATAACCCAACCCAAGAAAACAATAGCTTTTCCTGAAGCCGAATAATAGTCTTTTGAAAAATATATTTCAAAATTGGCTAAGACCCTATTGGCAAAAAGTTCTTTTTGGGAATTTACACAGTTTCTTTAAAATAGAACATACTGGTTTTTTTATTGCAGCCTTCTTATATAATGAGGGGTTATACAATATCAGTGGCTGTTACTGTGCTTCCTTTGAATTTCTTTCTTTTCTTGAAGTTAAGGATTAAATTGTACTGCAGACAAAATATAGGTCTCTGTAGTATGTTACTATTGTAGTAAAAAATAATAGGATGAATTTGGTTAAATTTATTTCCTGCTCTCTCATAAAGCCAGGTAATACAGATACCTTAGCTTAGATGTTCAAGAATACAATTAACCAGATCTGTATCACATCATCCATATTTACATCATCTGTTTATCATCTATCTATCTATCTATCTATCTATCTATCTATCTATCTAGCATCTATCTGTCTATCTCATTTTAACATTCAAAAATTATTCATCTACTTCAATTAATCAAAATAGTTGCATTAATTTCATATTTCAAATTAAGTATTCAGTTTACCTGGAGTGGTATCTTCTGCTATATCAAAAGAATACCATAGTTTGGAGAACTTAGGTGTATGATCATTAACATCACTAACAGTAATGTTGATTCTCATATCTGAAGATTGTAGACCATCATCAGCACGAACGAGCAAAGAATATTTGGAACGGCGTTCTCGATCCAACCGCTTGGTAGCTATCAATTCGCCTGATTCTGGATCAATATGAAAACTATCTTCTGCACCACTGATGATGGTATAAGTTACCAAAGCATTTGCACCCTGAAAAATAAATAAATAAAAACTAAAATGAGAAATGTTTCATCTAAATCTTCAGTAAACAACTAAGTTATAAATTTTACATTAAAACAGACATATTTAAAAATGCAAAACAAGGCTTTCTAGCCCTTGAACCATCAAAGTATTTCTTGATAGAACCATAATCTGAAACATGTCAAGGATACTTTGGGATCATATTAGTAGATATTTCATCCCTGACCTGGCAACAAAATGGATAGAAGGCACTGTGAAGAGGTAGTATGTTATACAGTGAAACAGATGCTGTGATATAGTACTATTAGTGCAAGAATTTTGTGTCACTAAACCTAGGTCCAACCCATGGTCTATTTGATTCTTGGATGCCTGGAATTTTCTCAGGAAAACTCCTGAGTATATGCAAAGTACAGTATGTCAAAAAAGTATGTACAATAACTGGAAAGCCTCTTGCAACTACATGCAAAAAACAAGAATTTTTAAATGTAAGATTTGCTATTTGAGATTTGTATGCAACTGAAAATGTATTTTGTTCCATAGCATTATGAACAAAACTTTGATGCTGCTCTGCTTTTCTGCTTTTCCAGGAATTTATTTCACAATATAAAGGAAAAACTCATATGCTGTGTTTGAGTAGAGTTTATCATGACACAATCATACCTAACTATTGGAATCTTTTCTCTTGATTTCACAAGGCTCTTCTCATTTTATACCCAATCCGTGACAGAAACAGATAAAGATAATATCAAGAATACCACTATAAAAGATAATATTCTCACCCTTTAGGTAACATTGTTTCATCAAAACTTTCAAGTGTAAGGCTGCCCAAGATGATAATAAATCATAAGCTCCTGATTTTATATGGATCTTAGAATTTCATGCTAGGACTTGGCAGGACTTTCACAGACTTAGTTAAATAAGTAAGAAACAAGCATTAAGCCAAATGAAATAGAGGATGGCCAATGTGAAGGTGAAGCTCCTACCTATATTAATAGTAATTTAACCTCATTGCCCCTTCATGGATTACTGCCTTGTCGTGGCGAAGGAGCTTGCGTAACTCAACAAAGCTATGAGCTATGCCGTGCAGGGCCACCCAAGATGGACAGGTCATAGCAGAGAGTTCTGACAAAATGTGAAGAAGGAAATGGCAATCCACTTCAGTATCTTTGCCATGAAAACCCCATGGGCAGTACCAAAAGGCAAAAAGATTGACCCTGGAAGATGAGCCCCTCAGGTCGGAAGGTGTCCAATATGCTATTGGAGAAGAGCAGAGAGCTAGTACTAGCTTCAGAAAGAGTGAAGCAACTGGGCCAAAGCTGAAAGGACACTCAGTTGTGGATGCATCTGGTGGTGAAAGGAAAGTTCGATGCTGTAAAGATCTTTTCTCCATAGGAACCTGGAATGTAAGATCCATGATCAAGGCAAGCTAGACGTAGTCATACAAGAGATGACAAGACTGAATATCAACATCTTAGGAATCAGCGAACTAAAATGAACAGGAATGGGTAAATTTAATTCAGACGACCATCAGGTATACTACTGCGGGCAAGAATCCCTCAGAAGAAATGGAGTAGCCTTCATAGTCAATAAAAGAGTAGGAAAAACAATACTGTGATACAATCCCCCAAATGACAGAATGATCTCAGTGCAAATCAAAGACAAACCATTCAGTATCACAGTAGTCCAAGTCTATGCCCCAACCAAATGGCTGTCCAGTCTCTTCTTAAAAACTTCCAGTGTTGGAGCATTCACCGCTTCTGGAGGCAGGTTGTTCCACTGGTTAATTGTTTTAACTGTCAGGAAGTTTCTCCTTAGTTCTAGGTTGCTTTTCTCCTTGATTAGTTTCCACCTGTTGCTTCTTGTCCTGCCTTCAGGCACCTTGGAAAATAGCTTGACTCCCTCTTCTTTGGGGCAGCCCCTGAGATACTGGAACGCTGCTATCATGTCCCCCCTCGTCCTTCTCTTCATTAAACTAGACATACCCAATTCCAGCAGCCATTCCTTATATGCTTTAGCCTCCAGTCCCCTGATCATCTTTGTTGCTCTTCTCTGTACTCTTTCTAGAGTCTCAACATCATTTTACATCGCGGTGACCAAAACTGGATGCAGTATTCCAAGTGTGGCCTTACCAAGGCACTGTAAAATGGTATTAACACTTCACGTGATCTTGATTCTATCCCTCTGTTAATGCAGCCTAGCACTGTGTTGGCTTTTTTGGCAGCTGCAGCACACTGCTGGCTCATATTTAAATGATTGTCCACTAGGAGTCCAAGGTCCCTCTCACAGTTACTACTATTGAGCAAGGTACCCCCTATACCATACCTGTGCGTATGGTTTTTCTTGCCTAAATGTAGAACCTTACTTTTTTCACCACTGAATTTCATTTTGTTAGATAGCATCCAGCGTTCAAGTCTGTCCAGATCCTTCTGTATCTTAAGCCTGTCTTGTGGAGTGTTGGCTATTCCTGCCAGCTTTGCGTCATCTGCAAATTTGATGAGTTCCCCATCTATCCCCTCATCCAAATTGTTGATGAAGATGTTGAAGAGCACTGGACCCAGAACAGAGCCCTGGGCTACCCCACTATACACTTCCCTCCATGTAGATGTGGTTCCATTGAGGACCATACGCTGAGTACGGTCAGTCAGCCAGCTACGGATCCATCTGGGGGTGATGCTGTCTACCCCACATTTTTCTATCTTGTCAAGTAGTAGGTTGTGATCTACTTTATCAAATGCCTTACTGAAGTCCAAATAAATTATGTCAACAGCATTTGTCTGATCCACTAATTTTGTCACTTGGTCAAAGAATGCAATAAGATTTGTCTGGCATGATCTATTTTTGACAAACCCATGTTGGCTTTTAGTAATGACTTTGTTTGCCTCTAGGTATTCGCTGATAGATCTGTAATTTCCTGGATCCATTTTTTTTCCTTTTTTGTAGATGGGAACTACATCAGCTCTTTTCCAGTCTTCTGGTAGTTACCCTGTGCTCCAAGATCTTTGCAAAATATAGTTCAGTGGTTCTGAGATCACATCTGCCAGTTCCTTGAGTACCTTGGGGTATAATCCTCAGGATTTGAACTCGTTTAGGTTGCCAACAAAAGTACGTATAGTCAAGGCCATGGTTTTCCCAGTTGCAATGTATGTCTGTGAAAGTTGGACCATAAGAAAGGCTGAGCGCCAAAGAATTGAGGCCTTTGAACTATGGTGCTGGAGAAGACTCCTGCGAGTCCCCTGGACTGCAAAGTGATCAAACCAGTCAGTCCTAGATGAGATCAACCCTTCTTTAGAAGGCCAGATCCTGAAGTTGAAACTCAAGTATTTTGGCCACCTAATGAGAAGGAAGGACTCACTGGAGAAGAGTCTAATGCTGGGAAAGATTGAGCGCAATAGAAGAATGGGACGACAGAGAATGGGGTGGCTGGATGGAGTCACTGAAGCAGTAGGCATGAGCTTAAATAGACTCCAGAAGATGGTAGAGGACAGGAAGGTCTGGAGGAACGCTGTCCATGGGGTCGTGATGGGTCGGAAATGACTTCGCAACTAACAAGAACAAAAACCTCATTGCTTTGACTTCTAAACCTGTCCTGAAATTAATTAATTATTTTGCATTGAAATGAGCAACTCTAATACAGGAGTATGATACCCACAATTCTTTACCACTCCTTATCTTAGAGGTGAGGCCTGATCACCTTTGGTCCATGATTGAATAATTATTGATTGACTGAATGAGTACCATTCACATGATGTCAATCCTTAGTGATACCTTTAATTAGTCTTGCTAATCACATCACACTTCAGAAAGCACAGGTCAGTACAGATATCAAGAAAGAATTCTGTTGCAGAAATTCATAACGCTTCTTTGAAATTGCCTTTTCTCAGCACTGCACAGCTTTTTTGTTAATGGGCAAAGAAGCTAGACAGAAATCATGATCAACAAGGTTGGCATAAGAAAAAAATAGATAACTCTTTATGCTTCCCTGTCTAGCTCAAATGTCTTGGAGTCTTCAGCTTAACATATTTGTGGTAAATTATATCAATCTCCATTTTTAATCAGTAAGTAATCACATTCTATGCCCTACTTCCCTAACAACTCTCACTTTTCAGTTATAGTGTAGGAAATCAATCTGGGCATTCAAATCACTATAACACCAACAAGGTTTCGCCATTCAGAAAAGTAGCCACTTCCTACCTCATCAGCATCTGTAGCTGTTAACTGCATTATTTTAGATCCATCCCCTATATTCTCTTCTACAATCAGATCAAGCATATCTGCAGGAAACACTGGTGGATTGTCATTGACATCCTGCAGAGTTATTTCCACCTATGGTAAAAGTAAGAAAAAAGCAGAATTAATTAATTGAATTAATTGAATAAATTATCTCATGTAAATTATTTATGTTTTTATCAATTCAGATAAATACTGCATCATTTAATCCTTTAAGAAGTTTCCCAAACAAAAACAAAAAATAAGACAGTGTCTATTAAAATTCCACATTGTTATTAAATCTTCCAAGAAAAGTTTCTAGCTAATTTGACTTGTTGATAGTAACTGAATTTAAATGGTTCTAGTCTAGTTTACATTGGACATGGTCCACTGATAACTGTCAATGTAATCCCCAAAGGTTGGCCTCTGGAGGACAGCTGCCAAGACCCGGGGCACAAGATCACTCAGCCATTAAATGCTGCCTGACATAAAGACAAGGTGGTGTAAAATTCTCCCCGACTATTTATATATTGGCAAGTATCACAACTAAAACAAGGAATGCAACTTTTAGCATAAAAATGGGACATGATAGACTCTTTTGTATGAAAGGGAATCTTAAAATCTTAAAAATTAGTATTAGAAGCAGGTCATTTGAACATTCTTTTGGAATTACTCTCTCTTTCTTCACATTTAACCCAAACATATTTTATTTTTCACAAGTTCTGTTTATATTCTTTGGAGACATTAATGGTAGCATCTGAAAGATCTGCTGAAGTTGTTTACTCTTTCTTTTATGTAAGCAAGTTTATTTAGTTCTCACAGGATTGCTGATGCAGCATTTAAAAGGCTTAGATTTCCATTCTTAGGTAGACACATACTAATTGTCTCCCAATAAAGAAGAGACAGACAACAGCTGGTTTATATCTATAGTGAAAGTAAGAGGGCCATAAGCAATAACTTTACCAAAACCTAAAGACCACCAAGGAGATAATGTCACAGTTAGAATAGATAGAACTCCCTTCAATAAAGACAGAAAGCAAATACATTAGTAAATGAAAAAAGAAACCATGTAAGGAACAACTCAACAGTTGAAGAAATAGACAGACTGAAAAGTATTTCAGCACTTCTACCTCTATTCACTTGAGATTTCCTTCAACTTGATTTAAAAGACATGTGTTAAAATCACTCACATAGAGGCATACACCAGCACTCATTATCTTGCGAAATTAAGCTCTTATATATATTTAGCCTTCAAACTAATTTATATTAGTGTCTGATATGGGAAGCATGGATATGATCTACAAGACCATTAATCATTAAATTGTCCCATAAATATATATATATATATATATATATATATATATATATATATATTATTTCAAATTAAATCAAATCTGAATAGTTAATTCAGTTAATATGAATTAGTAAACCTAGGTGTCCCGCTGTCAGTCAATATCTTAACCATTATTCAATACTGTAACTTGGGAGACTGAAAAAATCTTGGTGAATAAAAAGATGGCATTATTATGAGAAATTATGAAATAAGTATTATTTTGAAATAGAACCTTGCTAACGTTTCACTATCATATATGCTTAGACAACTTTCCTGTTAACTCAAAAGAATTTCTTTGATCTTGTCCAATGAATGTTTTTTCTTCAGATTTTCCTGAACTTAACGCTATCAATTCATACCCAAGATCAGATGCTGCACAAGCCTTTCTTTGCTTTCAGCCTTCTTATTCTTTTTCATGAAATTTAAGCACTAGGGCTTTAGCTTAACTTTGCTCTTGTCAATCGTTTTCTGCAGCCTTTTATTATTAGATCAGTTGTCTAGTTAAAGTACCACTTGATGGTTTTACAGCTCTGACCTCTGCTTCTTCAGCTAGAAAGCCAAAGGCCCCATCATTTATCATCTAATCTGTCACTTATAAACTAGCACTTTAAAACTGTCAAACTGATAATTTATTCCAATGGAAGAAAATCTATCCCTTGCAGACTTACTAATTATCTAATCCAAATGAGTTGACCCTTTGTTCTCCCCAAATTGTTTTTTATCCTTGAAGAATCTTATATGTGACAATATAACTAGGCCAGCCAAAGCTATACTAGGACAGTGCTTAATAGTAAAGCTAAGTTCTAGTCTACAAAATTACTTACTTAGTGGTCAGTCACAAAGCACATATGGTATATTCTTATTCATATAGTCATAGAAAGTCACCTTTTTTCATAATGTACAAGATTAATTTTCTAGTATTCTACAGCAATAGGGTAAACAGTGCCATTTGGCGGGGCCGCGGAGGGCTTTCTCTGTGATGGCGCCCATGTCTTGGAACAAGCTCCCCCGGAGATTAGGACCGCTCCCACCCTGTTGGTTTTCCATAAGCTGCTTAAGACCTGGCTTTTCCGGCAGGCCTGGGGTTTATAAAATCTGACCCCTGGATGACTGTTATTGTACTGTTTGTTTTGTCATGTTTTATGGTGTTTTTATTGTTAGCCACCCAGAGTCCTGCGGGAGTGGGGCGGTTTATAAATTTTAAAAATAAAAATAAATAAATAATAATAATAAACAAGACACTGATATATTTAGTCAAATTTGGTTCTTCTTTTCTATCTTTTAATGTCAATAGTTCCATAGTTTGCTATGCGCTGAGCAAAACAATGACATCTTCCACTTATGAAATAGAAACAATACTTCTTCTCTACAATATTTTCAACTGTCTTGTGAAACCAAGGAAAAAAACCACAAATATGCTGAGCTAGCTTAAATGTGGTAAATATAGTTTGCATTCGCAAGGCAAAACTCTACTTGATAATTCTTCTAACCACAGCGGTCTTATGCATGTGCCTCATCAGAGACTTACAGATGGGTTGTGACTCAAGTTGAAAGAGGTCACCAGATGTTTTACATTTATTGTTTATTTGTTTATTTTCATACTACTGGTATTCTGTTAGGAGGGGAAAGACAGCTGTCTAGTTAAATAGGGGCAAATTTTCTCTGCCCCTTGAAACTCTAAGTCTCTGTGGAAGTCTGGCAGTTTCTAGCAAATGTCCTTTGCACAGAATGATAAGAGACTTTCAGAAAACTAAGAATCTGCCTACAAAGAAACAGAAGACAATTTCAGATACCAATGTAGAATATGCTGAGCTAAGATGAGGGGGAAAAAATGCCCAAATTCTCATTGAGCCACTGGTTTGGGATCAAAGAACCTACAGAATCTTTCATATTTACCTGAATAGTCTGCCTAATGCTTCTCATTCTCTGTTAATCACAGACAAAAATCCTTTTATTTTCCAATATAATTTGGACTCCTTTCTTTCTGTAATACTTTTTTCTTGTTTCTACAAGTTTGGAAAGAAAAATATCTTCCTCCCCTCCCCCATGTTTATCTTTGTTATTTTATCATTATAGTTTTAAACCAATATTCTTAAATAAAAAAGAAAACAAAAAACAAAAGAACGATAAATAAATGAAATGAACATTTTCATTATACATATTGTGCATACTTTGGGCATAGTTTGCACAAATATGAAGGTTGAAATGAAAATGTGATGATTACAAAACACTTTTTTAAAAAAACAAACCAAACCCAAAAGATTAAAATTTTTATGGAAAAAAAGGTATTCTTGTTGTCCCTTATTTTTCTTTGCCTCTTTTTTTCCCAGCTGCTAATTGCTAGTTAATAGTTTGTTTGTTTGTTTGTTTATATGTATCCATGGTGGCACAGTGATTAGAATGCAGTATGACAGCTAATTCTGCCAGCAGTTTGGCAGTTCGATCTCACCGGCTCAAGGTTGACTCAGCCTTCCATCCTTCTATGGTTGGTAAAATGAAGAACAGATTGTTGGGGGCAATATGCTGACTCTGTAAACCACTTAGAGAGCGCTGTAAAGCACTATGAAGAAGTATATAAGTCTAAGTGCTATTGCTATCCCACCTTTGCTCAAGGCAGTGAACATATCCAACAAATCTTCCTCATCCTATTTTCCCCACAACAGTGCTGTGAAGCGGGTTGAATTGAGAGACTGGCCCCAAATCACCCAACTGACTTTCATGGCTAAGGCAGGACTTGAACTTATCTATCCTGACGCTTTAACTATTGGCTCTATGCTTTATATTTATAAATTATAAATTTATAAATATTATACTACCATTATCTGCCATTATTGTTGATTTCTAATTTGATCATTAGGCATGTTTATTTATTTTAAATAGTTTCAGTTTTCATTCAAAACCTTACTGAAAGTGTCTTGTTGATTTGTAGGATAATATTTTGTACATATGAGAACTAATCCTGCTAGAATTTGGTTAGATTCTTGTGAATCTATTGTCTGTTTTTTCATCACCATATATTCCTCAACTTTAATCTTTCATCCAATACAGGTAGTCCTCTATTTATAACCATTCATTTAGTGACTGTTTGAAGTTACAATGGCACTGAAAAAGTGACTTACAACTGATACTTATACTTATGACCATCACAGTGTCCCCATAGTCACATAATCCAAATCTGTGTGCTTGGCAAGTGACATGCACTTCTGATCGTTACAGTGTCCCAGGTCAAGTGACCATCATTTGCAACTATCCCAGATGCTTACTCTGACAAGCAGAGTCAAAGGGGAAAGCCAGATTTGCTTAGCAACCATGGGATCCACTTAACGATCATAGTAATTAGCTTACTAATCACAGCAAAAAAAGTTTGTAACATTTTGGGCATGACTCACTTAACTGCTTCAATTATCATCAGAAGATTGTGATCATAAATTGAGGATTACCTGTATTGACTAAAATCTAAAGATATATATTGTTGAAACCTATTCTTTAAAGTATGTATTCTTTGAAATCACTTCTGTTTCCAACAGTCAATTTTAAGAAATCTATTTTTTTTATTTTAAAAAATGTAGCACCTTAGTTCCAAAGACAGTGTTTATATTTCAATGACCTTGGATCTGGATTAATTTTTTCATTGCTTCCAGAATACTTCATCATACATCTGTGGACAAAATCTATTCTGGTTTATAAATGATTAATGTATGGGATAAGAAAATGTTATAAAAACATTTGCCAAATGTTGGCAATACAACCTTAATTTTAGGGCTATGCCAAGTTTTTAGATTCAGTATATTCAGTAAAAAAAAAAAAGTAAAATTGTTGAAAAGAGTTGATAATTACAATTTTTAAAAGATGCATTAAACTATTTGGGATGATAAAATATAAGTGTTATTTTTAAGAAAAGCCATATAGTTTTGTATATCCATGAATTAAAAATATGCTATACAGAAAAGGCATTTGGCAAAGGAAATCAATTTATTAATAGATCAACAATATTTTCTTTTGCAAATCTGTGGAAAAAGATGAAATCATACTATTATTTGCATCGCTTACTCCTAACCATACTTCTCAGCTAGGGTGCAGGGTGGGATAGGGGTGAGGAATCTGATGAAACAAAAACTAGATCCAAAGAGTGAACCAAATGTTTCTACCCAGTGTATAATTCTTGATTTGAATACCCAAAGTTGGACTTCCATGATTGAAACAAATTCTTTTATAAGTGTAAATATTCTGCCAAATCAGTTTGTGCAACGGTTTACATGGCAAGTAGAGATGGAAAAAGCAAAACAAATAATAAACTTAAGCACCACATCAATTTAGCATGAGGCAGCAATAAAGACAAGTTTCCCTTGTCTAGGCATCGCTTTTACTTCACAAACTAAGATGATTCCTTCTATGAATCACTATGCATCACAAGCAGCCAGAGGCATGTGTTCCTGCAGCTTGAGCATATCTGTTATCAAGAAGAATGGAACAGTGCAGAGGGGGATGAGTGGGGAAGCCCTCTGAATGACAGGCAAACTGGGCAAACAGCCAAGAACTGCAAGAACAGCCACAAGTGTGGATAAGTAGTTAGCAATACTCTTGACAGTGAAATGCCTTTGAAAGGCCACTGAGTGTGTAGTGATATAACAAAGAGTAGAGTTATGTCTCATGTTGCTTGAAAAGCAGGAATTGAATAAGTTCTTTTTCCTCCCAAAGTGGCAGCCCCTCATACGGCCCTTAGCTCCCCTTGAAATTAATACACCTTCGTAATTATTTGAATTATTTGCCAACCTTTCCAGGCAACTGCTGCCTTTTCTGCAGCATAGGGATTCTCAAAGCATTTTTTAAAATTAAAAACACAGATAAAACCAATGGAACTCTTGCTGAATGTGGCATTTGAAAAGTAAAAATATATAGGAATATAAAGATTAGACTATGAGTGTGTGAACTGTCTCAAACTGTGTGGTAGAATGAGCAACAAAGATAAATTGGCCATAATCCAAGATTTCCCAGTTCAATTTTGAGAAGAGATGCTGGTTAGATTGGGACAATATTAACTAAAACTAAACTCTGAATAGTTTCTGTCCAGTCAGTGCATGCAATAATTAATACACAGTTTTCCTTCCTTCCTTCCTTCCTTCCTTCCTTCCTTCCTTCCTTCCTTCCTTCCTTCCTTCCTTCCTTCCTTCCTTCCTTCCTTCCTCCCTCCCTCCTTCCTTTCCTTCTTTTCTATTTTAAGAAGTTAATGGCTATTTTTTTTTCAAAAATAGCACTCATATCTTAACATGGCTGACTGTTATATAATAATTCTATTAAACCATTTCACAGGTTTGAAGCATTTCTGGCAATGGCAATTGATAAAGATTCTCATTCCTCTTAGAAACAAATTTTAATCTTAAAATCTTGAATTCTCTTTAATATTTTTGTTCTGGGCAATTAAATCTGTATTTATTCATGAGGTGAAGCATTACCTCAAGTATCTATTACCAATCATTTTAGTAATAGATGTGGTAAAAGTCTTCAGAGCCAGCTCATTTTAAACATTTTCAGACTATATTTGTATATATATTTGTTTGAATACAAAAAAAGCTTCATTTAATATATTGTCATTTAAAAGTTACAATGGACCACAATTACATTTAGGCTTAACCCTTAAATATTGTGTTTCAAAGTATGCCCAATTATTGATATTTTGGCCATTTGCATAATGACATTTTTCATAATTGTGTGAATATTTATTTCTTGTGTAATTATGCAGTTGCTATAAATTGATGCTTTTTTTAAAAAAAAATATCAATTACATCATTACATAAATGAACCAAGTTTGCAAAAGTGGCACAAACTACATTGTTATAACAAAGAAGCAAACTGACATAATAATTCTTACTATGTTAATTTAATTGGCATTTGGTTTTAGCTGAACCTCTTCTCCTCAAATGATCCATTTTATCAAAATAAATAGAACAAATAAAATTTATTCTACTGAATCTATCTTATTTATCTGAAATTTATTTTCCCTTTTTCTCTTCATAATTCTTTTTTCACTTCTACATATAATCTGAATAAGTAGGAACTGAATAAGTTCTTTTTCCTCCCCAAAGTGACAGCGTCTCCTACAACCCTTAGTACCCTTGAAATTAATACATCGTCATAATTATTTGAATTATTTGCCAACCTTTCCAGACAATTTTCTGGAAGCATACTTTCTGCAGCATACTTTCCTGTCAGGTTACTTAGCAAAAATCACCTAACATCACCTTTATCATACTTCCACACACCTGATATGCTTGTAAGCCAGATGTTTAAGCATGATTAAAACCTGGATTTCTCACATTGCTGAATCAATGGCTAATTAATATTTAGTGTACTGAAATAAATTAACGCTGTAACTTCTAACAGCATAGAAAAAGTTAATGCCATTTAGCTGTGGTATTATTTAAATACCTACTAATCTAATTTCTCTTTTCTTAATACGCTGCATTTCTAAGGAGCATGTGTAGCGTTTGTTTCCCTATCTGCAGAAACT
The DNA here is from genome assembly GCF_016545835.1 of Crotalus tigris. Taxonomy (NCBI): domain Eukaryota; kingdom Metazoa; phylum Chordata; class Lepidosauria; order Squamata; family Viperidae; genus Crotalus; species Crotalus tigris. The sequence continues at coordinate 373,865 of NW_024097146.1, read as the reverse complement.
CTAGTTTTAGATAACTTTCAGCTTCCAGGCTTCAACGTTTTCAAGAGAATTCTTTTTGTATTTGAGCAAATATATCACATAATTTTACATAATGATGTGGACAAGGCACATAAGAAATTTAGTTTCAAGAGTGTAGTCATTTAATTTGTAATTTTCACATTATTTCTGAAATATGTCTATTTATTCTCCTAAACCCTATATTTCCATTTTAATTCTCCACAATAGGCTTTTGAAAACATCTTTGATATTTTTTAAAAGACATGTTTTTTTACTTCAAAAAGTGTTTTTTTAAAAAAAATATTACTATATTCATAATTCATAGGCTTTACCAAAAATATGATGACAGTTCATATAAAAACAGATAAAGCAGAGCAATACAAAACAGTACTAATAATTTTTAATTAAGGTGGAAAATATGGAATAATGGAACAATTAATGTTATAAAACATAACTTAAATATTTTTAAAAAAGATTCCCACCCAATTCTTCAATCTTAATCATTCTTAATCATCCTAGAGACATAGTACAACAATGAAACTGCTTAGTCTCCTTTTGCTTTCCATACCATTCATTCCCAGAGCAAATTTATTTTGTAAAAAAAGACATCCTAGCAGTGAAATGTAATAGGTACTAATGATTTTTCCAGAGATCTTAGTTGATCAGTAACAGATTTTATCAGTGTCAACCTCTGAAAGAAAACCAAGATTATTGTTGAATAAAAATGCTGCAAAATTAATTATGTGAATGAAGGACACATTTGGCATAAATCCTGCCCTTTCAGATAACTCTATTTTTAAGTTACTCTATAAAGTAATAAATTATTAATACTGAAATAGCATAAAAAGTCAGTATACACAGTAATGGTGAGAAAGTTTGAATACTAATTAGACTTCTATCCAGCTGGGCTATACATTTTCTAAATAGAGAAAGAGTTATGAGTAAATTGGTATTTGGAACAATAAACTGCAAGTTACAAACCATATCTCAGCTCTACAACCATTTCAAAGAATGGTATTAAAAAAGCACTAGAAAGTTTGTATTGAATTTATATTGTGGATGCATTCTGCAGACGTTTGGTTTTCAGGAACAAACCTAGATGTAGCACACATACATAAATGTAAACAGATAAATGGTTTTAATATACTTAGTTATGATACTGAAACTATATGGAACATTTTAAAGTGCACATCTAACATTTAAATATGTTCAAACTTTTTAATAAATTACAACTGATATGAAACCAAAATACTTGCTTTTCTGATTTATTTTATTTAGGAAACCTTTTTTCAGAAAACTATTTGTCTCAGCAAAACAACTGTAATTTGGCTAAAACCTAAATTATACTTTTCTAGTGAAAAAACTATGACTTCTAGTCTTTCAGCTGAACCTGGCTTTTCAATTATTGTAAAAAGCAATGTCTGCTTTGAGTTCACAAATTTATGATTTAGAACTGATAAAATTTTCTTTTAACTATTTCTACAAAACTTGCTTTTAAGTGGATCTTGTTTGTTTTTTGTTAAAGTTTTATTAGTTTATAATATTCGATACAATGAAAATAGTAAATAGTAAAAGTAAATAGCAGAAAAGATGGAGAAGGGAAAAGGGAGTAGAGAAGTGAGGTAAGGGAGAAAAATAGGAAAAAAAGACACTGACTTCTGATTTCCTTTGGTGCAGTAAATTTGAGCATCCACTTCAAACCTCGACTTTTTACTTTTACAAAATAATACAAACTACCCATTTCAACAATAACAAGTCCAGGGCTTTTTTTGTCATAGAACGCCCAGAATGGAGTACCGGCACCTTTTTTGGATGGAATCTTACAAGACGGGTTGTATAACATGTGTAAGTTCCAGCACCTTTTTCTTTTTTTTTTTTTTTTACAAAAACAGCACTGATCAAGTCTATCTAATTGGTAAAACCCAAAATCAAAAATTCATTTTTTCCACCTCAAGCACAAATCTAAAAACGGTTTCCATGTGGCAGTAAAAGTATTTGTATTCTTTTCTTTAATCAGTACAGTCAGTTTAGCCATCTCTGCTAGCTCCATCAGTTTTTGTAACCATTCCTCTGTTGTGGAAATCGATGTAGTCTTCCATTTCTGATATAGAGTAATCTTGCTGCTGTCAGCATATATAACATCAAAGTTCCATATTTTTTTCAAGGTCTTTGTCCATTAGCCCCAAAAGAAAAGTCTCTGGTTTTCTTTCTATATTCACTTTAAGAATTGTCTGTATTAGCATTTGAATCCAAATCCAATATTTGCTTGCTTTATCACACATCCACCATAAATGGTAAAAAGTCCCCTCTTTACTTTTATATTTCCAACATTCATTTGGAATGCCTTTATACATTTTTGATAACTTGTCTGGTACATCATCTTGTAAACAAATTTCTTTTAAATTATAATTTAATGTAAATTTTAATCCTTTATTCCACATATTTTCCCATTGTTCAGGCATTATACCAAAATTCTTTGCCCAGTGAATCATACAATGTTTTATTTGTTCATGTTAAATTCAATAACATTTTATAAACTTTAGCAATAATATGTTCATCGCTACCACACATGGATTTTGTAATATAAATCAGAAAAAATCACACATATATACAAATTATTTTTACCACTGTAGCGCTAAGAAATGTTTTTTTTTAATTTGAATTTATCTTTTTTATATAAATGTAGTGTTCCTTTCTTTCATTTTTCTTCACAGCAACAGTCCTGTAAGGTAGATTGGGTTAAGAGATAGTACCTGGTCTATCTAAGTAACTTCCAGGTTTGAAATTTTCATCTTCCTACCTCAACCTCATCCCACTGTTTCTAAGAACAGCTGGAAAATGTGAACTGCTATACTTTTAGATTCATATGTTCTTTCTTCTAAACTGCATCATACCAGAATACAATATTAAAAAAATAGTGATATGGTAGTAAGCTAATATATTTTTAACAATGATCAAAGGTAAATATTTAAAAATATGTTCACATTTATGAATATTTGTGTGTATGGAAAATAAGCAGGAAACTATTTGTGGTTCCACTCAGTAGAGTCTTAGTAGAGCAGGGGTGTCAAACTCACAACGTCACATGACATGTCACAATGTATCGTGACTTTTTTTTTTTCATTGCCAGCAGTGGGCATGGTTTTGCCATGACGCATCTGGCCTATGGGCCAGCAGTTTGACACCCCTGTAGTAGAGGCTCTTTTAATTAAGCATTTGAGAATTCATGGAGATAGGAGGAGGGTAGAAAGTAATATTATCAAGAGATTTTAAATCTTTCAATTACATAGATTAAAAGGAATAAGATATATTATATCTACTGTATATCTATATTGCTATATATCTATATCTCTATATATAATCTATATCTGTATATGTATCACAGACACAAGCATACACATACAATACTCATGCACCCCTACAGAGACATATACTTTTTATCTCATACATCACAGAAGACTTTTCAATAGTCTTCTAGACTCTAGAAAAGACAAGAAATAGTTCCATTAGAGATTCTAGTAGTGTCAAATATTGACTATGATAACGTTCATTTTTCATAATAATTATAGCAAAGTTATAAATAAAATATATCCTTTTTCTTTTGTAGATTTTTTTTCTATTTTTATATTTTGGCAGGTAATTTAATATATAAACATTTAATTATGAACAACAATACTTAATATAAATATTTCTAAGGCCATTGAAATAGTCAAGGGTATGTCCATTCTCTCTCCTCAATTACTTTGTTTAAGCTTTTATCATGAAAAAGTAAAGAAATTGTTCTTATAAAATATATCATTCATAATGTTTCATAATTATTTAGGATTGCAATTTCAGAGGAAGAAACAGTTGAAAAGAAGAAAATTCTCTATGTTACACAATTTGTTCTTCTGCTTATAGTACTTATAGTCAATTTATTCTTTTTAATACAGCTGGAACATTATATTAAGCTGATGTGTCTCTCACTCACTCTTAGGACACTATATCTTATAAATATTTATTTAATGTGTGTTTGGATGTGTGAAATCACATACTCTAAACATCAACAGTTAAAGAAGAAAAGTGATTATTTTTTAATTCTAAATCTGTTTGAGAATACTGGTCTAACTTTCTGGCTCCTGGACAGAACTATAGAGAAGATATTTGACTTATAAAAAAAATCTTCCCATATCTTATCTCTTATCCATAAACAAATCTTTAAGTCTCATCATTATTAAAAAAAAATCCATTAAGATATACCAGCAACAGCAACATATTGAAAATTTTAAACTTTAATGCCCTCAAATTGTAACCCACATATTAATTTCTTATCATTTTCTCTTTGTCTCCTCTCAGAAACTACTCTTCAAGTTTTATCCCAAAGATGTTCTTACTTTCTATGCTCCTATGGCTCTAATATAGCCACTACTTTTCAAGACCATATATTTTTGTCCACATCATATTAATTAGGAAGTAAAAAAAACCCTCCCTTTTTACGACCCTATGATCCCTTAATTCAGGCTACAGTCAGGACAACTGGATGCAACTGAGAGTTTACTGGCCCTTCTGGATGCCACGCAGAGTTCACAGCAGATATTTTTTTCTTTGCACCTGGGAGAGAAACATCTGCCACTGTCTAGGATTGAATTCTCAACCTTCCGAATAGGAGTGAGAGTCTTCACCACTAGGGCACCATACTGCTCATATTAGGAAGTATATTTATTAAATATATTGCCAGTTCTCTTCTCTTCTTGGAATGTCTTGAATCTGTTTAAAGGAGAATTGGAAGACTGTCTCTAATATAAGGATAGTTACAACCTGTTTCCAACTGTTTTCCAAACAAGTTTTTAGTCAGTGTTAATGCATTATGAATGCAACATTATTATTTTTAAAGTAACATGAAATATCATCCCCCTTTACCATTGTAGACCTACATTGTAGTACCTAGCAGTAATACATATTTGATTGATAGAATTTAAATCTAACTACAATGTCTTTCAAAAAAATTTAATTTGCTTGTTTTATAAATTCATGAACACTTTGTATAAGCTGCAAGAAATGAAATCTGATTTGTTTAACAAATCTTTATGAAGGGTAAAAAAAGAAGAAAACAACACAAGGTCAGCTAAAGCACAGCTTGTATTCAAATTGCAAACACTTAGCCCATCTGCAACATGTTAACAAACTAAACCCTGAAGATACAAACTTTACTTTGTTTGCAAGCACCTAGCAGCAGTGAGAAACCTTGCATGGGTATTGGACTTGGACAGAAAAAAAGGATGTTTATACATGTAAAAGACCATATATAAACAAACTAACCCTAGGTAAACTAATACAAAATAGAGATTGAGCCTTATGGAAAAACAGTTGGGCCAGGAACTAAGGAAAGCTTTGAGTGCATCTGAAATTTAATCATTATAACATCACCACTCAATCTGGCTTACATTTGCACCTGCTTGTGATTGATTCTTTCCTCTTTTTTGAATGTTAGACTTCACTGCATTCTGGAGTGGGTTCTTTTTTTCTTTTTTTCCTCCAGCAGCCACATTGTTCTTTGCTGGAGAACTCTCAAAGACGAAGCGTCAGACAAAATGCTCCATAGCTATTTAACATCAAGAGGACAGGAATTGTGTTTACACAGGAATTCTGCCAAATGTTCCTTCTGAGTTTTATAAGAAATAAAGCTATTAGGTTACAGTCACTTTTGTACATCTTCTGATTCATCGTGACCCTCTAAGGACCTACCTGGTTACAGATGCCTGTAACGACAGACTACATGTAATTCATCATGGCCAGTCCAATCTCCCACTTCTCCAGGCTTTTAAAATATATGTCTTATAACCTACAAACTAAATGGAAAGGTTCTACTTCCTAACAAAACATTTTTTAACAGTGAAATCTGTATAATTGTATGAAACTGAAAAAAGAAAATAATAACAAAAGAATACCACCATCCCTAAGTTTTTCTTCTGTTGGGAGGCTAAAGGTAGAAACTATGACTAGCTTTTTATCAGGATCAAACTAAATAAATCAGTAAAGGCAAAAATATTACCAAAATTAAAAAAAATAAAAATGGGGCATTTTCAAAACTAGCAGCACCTTGAAATAAGAGTCTATAATTCCTGTACTGTGTCATTAGATGTTGCACAAATGAATCTTGTTTCATAGTTCATTGTTCTTCTACACAGTATAGGGTTTTTCTCTCCTCCTTAAGAATTGTGAATTGAGGCAGATTCTCTCAGTGAACTTTATGGCTTGTGGCGGAATGAATTTATAATTTGCAGGTCTTAATCCAGCATACAAACAATTATTGTTGGTAATAGTTGTTCTGAAAACCATTTGTAATGTTATGATATTGTACTTGAATTAATAAAAAATTCAATGTACCCGAATTAGTGAAACTTTTGCTTTTTGTCCTTATATTTGTCTATTTACATGAATTGTGAATTAAAAAATAGCAACAATAATTTTGTATTCACTATTAATGAGTTATCCAAGGATAACTGTCTAATTGCCCTTATATTTCATTTAGCTGCAAAAATGATTTTTTTTCTAATGTGTGATTTCTGATAAATGGCTCTTCTTGGGAAACCACTGATGTTCTGATGAAGAAAAATTAATACATAAATTATATTTATGTTATTTTACATATACAGAAGACAAAAAATTATATGAAATCCAAAAAGAGCTGCAAGAATTGGATAAAATTATACATGGAACAGAAATAAAATTAATTAGCAATTTATACAAATACCTATTGAGATATAAAATGGAAGGTGAGGTTGTCAAAGACACAATGATTAGATGGGCAAAAAATTTCAGATATAATATAGAATTGGAGAAATGGGAAAAAATATGGGAAATAAATATAAAATTGACTATGTCGGTGGCATTCAAGGAAAACCAGTTGAAGATGTTTTACAGATGGCATCTTCCACCAGCAAAGTTGCCAAGATGTTCCAGAATAATTCTCTAATATGCTGGAAATGTAAAAAAGTACATGGAACATATTATCATTTATGGTGGACATGCCCAGTTGCAAAAAAATACTGGTCTACAATAAGAAAATGGATCCAAGAAATAATAGACCAACCCGTAGACTGGAAACCAGAGATCTTTTTGTTGGATATTTTAAATAGAAAATATAGTAAAGAAATATGGTACTTAATTTTACATATAACAATGGCGGCAAGAATAGCATATGCACAGTGCTGGAAAAATTTTACATATAATAATGGCGGCAAGAATAGCATATGCACAGTGCTGGAAAAATGAGAGTATACCATCAGAGGAAGAAATAATAAGAAAAATCCTGGACTGTGCTGAGATGGACAAATTAACAAAAGAGATAAAAGAAAAGGAAGACACAGAGTATTATATAATATGGAACATGTTGTATGTCTGGTTGGAGACTAGAAATAACAGAGGAGAATAAATATGGAAAGGTCAAAAGTGAAAATATGTGTATAATAATGTATAATAATAATAATGTATAATAATAATAATAATAATATGAATTATTCTTAGTAAGAAGTAGAACATGAAGGAAGAAAAATGTAAATAAGAAATAACGGGGCTATAAGGACAAATATTCTAAAGAAGAATAAGGGGGAAATGTAAATAATAGATTACCGTTACGCAATTGCTGTAAAAAAAAAAAGGAGGAGTATATATTGTGTGTGTATGTGTGTTATGTTTTGCTTTGTTTTGTTTTGTCTTGTTGGTTAAAAATAAAAATTAAAAAAAATAAGTTATTTTACAAGGATAGCATGTAAATTAATGGATTAATTTCAACTAAAATGTCAAAATTGTTACTGATGGTAATAATAATGAGGCAATCTAGTCAACCTCTCAATTTTTTTACCATTGAATTTGTACTAGTTTACAGTGCATGATACAGATTATTTTTCTTAATGCCTTATTGTTGCTCCGGTCAGTCCGGAGCAACAATAGCAACTACAGGCATGAATAACCACTTTCCTTCATTTAATTTGTCTGGCCCAATTTTATTTACAGTTCTGAGTAAGAACCAGCTTATCTATGAATATCTTTATCTTATTGTCTATGAATATGTTTCCATATTCTCTTTTTTAAAAACAATGTTTTTATTTCAGTTTTAACTACAACAGTAAAATATAATACAAACTAAAAAGAAAAATAGAAAGAGAGAATAAAATATGTAAGAAAGCAAAAAGTGGGGAGCACGGGGAGAAAAATTCTAAAGCAACTTCCCAGTCTTATCACAAGTACAGACAGTTTTATTGTCTTTTTACTTCGTTAGTTAACAAACATAACATTCTTCATTCCATAACTCTTTACTATAAGCAAGTTTAATAAGCAACATGTTTTCCAATCTAGGAATTTAAAAAAAAATGTCCAAACAAAGCTGTAAATACTAACACTATTTAGTTAACTAATATAAAATTTCCCTGTTTTAACTCTTTACTGTAACTCATGACTATATAGATGAAACAAGAATGGCAATTCTTGTTCCCTCTTCCTGCAGTTCTCCCACCTTTGGAGACTGCTAACTTGCAGTCTCTTCATGAGGAACAATCATATGGAATACCACATGAACAATCTCATGTCTCTCTTTCTTCAGAAAGGATTGAAGGAGCCAATCTACTCATCGCCTCCTTTTTCTTAGCTGCAGCTTTTCATCTTCGTTTTTCACAAAGCCATCTTCAGTGTGCTATTTTTTCCATCTTATATTTCCATAATCTCTATGCTAGTTAAATCTAGACTTAATTTCTTTTATCTGTGTTCTAACCAAAGTCCTTCTTGGAAAAGAGTGTAGGTTGCTTTTGTAATATAAATGTATAAAGCCACACAACAGTCTGATAATATTGACAATTATGTGTTCCATATTCACTATAAAGTTTGATGTGACCTTAGGTAGTTTTTGATCCAGATGTTTATTATATATGAAACTGGATCAATAAAAAATTATCCATAACCATGGGAATGGATCCCAAGTTTTTACTAGTAAAAACCATTAGTAAATCAAAAGCTCCATATTTAGCAGCTACCAGATGTCTAATGAGACTATATATTAACAGCTTATAACATACGTGTTTTTTTATTCCATTTTCACATTGCAAAGACACTTTTAGCACCAAAGTCTTCATGAAGAAACATCTGCATTTGATTTATTCTTTTTACAGTTGAATATATCACCATCACAATCATATCCATACAAATTTGGCTGGACACATATCCTTTTATTATATATTATGCTTCACTGGTAATCCTTTTGACAAGATAATATCCAAACTTAAGAAACTTATAAAAAAAAATAACAACCAAATAGTACCGAGCTCTGTTCAGGAAGATTAAATTTGGAAGTAGAGATTGTCTGCATTTACTGGAATTATTTTTAGATTAATTTCCTTTATTTAATATTATCATTACAAATGTGAGCATTCAACTTTAAATAATTAAAGAATGTATTTGACTGGTGCTAACATTAGATTTCTAAACTAATATGTTTTTCGTTTGATTTCAAAAAGTGTAAGATTATACTAATCTCTGCAAATGCAAATAATAAATGCATCAAACATTTGTGGTTATTATTTTTTGTTCAATATATCAGTATATCAAACATCTTTTTAAACAAACATCAAGGATTTTTGTAACTAACCAATAATCTGTTGGTATATTGCCTCAGAACTTAACTGTTTATTTATTAATCAAATGTATATAGCCACCCATTTCACAGAGAGTGACTTTCGCAGAATGCAGCAATACAGTAAGATAGATAAGATAAGATAAGATAAGATAAGATAAGATAAGATAACCTTTATTGTCATTTTTATACTGAGGGCACAATGGCACACATCAAAAATGAGATTTAGTTGCCCGCTCTCAAAGTGAAACACATACATGACACACATCTAAACATACTATGAACAACATATGCATAGACCCACATCTCTACATATATGTAGCAAATAAATATTAAATATTGTCCATCTTGAATATATAACGGAAGGAGGAAGCTTGAGAGTTCACAAGGTTAATGCCGTATGGAATGAAACTCTGGCTGAATCTGGATATTCTGCTTCGGATACCATGAAGCCTCCTCTCAGAAGTAACAAGGAAAACAGGTCATGAAGAGGATTTGTAGTGTCCCAGATAATCTTACGGACCCTGCTCAAGCAGTGCTTCTATGCTATGTCCTGGATGGGAGGGAGGGAACTACCAATGATTTTTTCGGCCATTCTCACCACTCTCTGCACCGCCTTCCTGTCTGAAGCAGTGATGCCTCCAAACCAGACTGTGATGCTGTATGACATGATGCTCTCGATTGTGCCCCTGTAGAAAGTGGTAAGGACAGGGGAAGGAAGATGTGCTTTTCTCATGTGGTGCAGAAAATACAGGTGCTGCTGTGCCCACTTCACCAGTTCCTCACTGTTGAGTGACCAAGTCAGCCTATTCGTTAGCTGCACACCCAGGAATTTGATGCTGGTAATCATCTCCACAGGTGAATCATTTATGCATAGAGAAGTGTGGCTGTGCCTACCTTTTCTGAAATCAACAATGATTTTTTTGGTTTTTCCGGTATTTAAAACTAGGCTGTTTTCCTTACACAAGTTCACCAACCCTTCAACCTCTTTGCGGTAAGCTTCCACCTTGTCATCCTGAATAAGGCCTACTACTGTTGTATCATCTGCAAAATTCACAATATGGTTGGTGGCAAACCTAGCACAACAGTCATCGGTCAACAGGGTGAACAGCAGCGGACTTAAGACACAACCCCGAGGAGAACCTGTGCTCAACAAAATGGTATTAGAGGTATTTGTTCCAACTCACACATATTGGGGCCTGTTGGTAAGAAAATCAAGAATCCAGTTGCACAGAGGAGTGTTTAAGCCTAAAAAGCCCAGTTTGTCTACTAGATGCTGGGGAATGATTGTGTTAAAACGCCGAACTGAAGTTGACAAACAGCAAACACACATGAGTATTTCTTTCCCCTAAGTGCTTCAGGCTCAGATGGAAATAGCATCCTCTGTAGACCAATTTGGTCGGTAGGCAAACTGAAGCGGGTCAAATGCTGGCGGGAGGCTAGATACAATAGTGTCCTTTATCAGCTTCTCAAAGCATTTCATGATGGTGGATGTCAGTGCAACAATCATTAGTTAAACTATTATATAATAATTATATAATTCAACTATTATATAATAATTATATAGTTATATAATTCACTTGATATAATTATATAAACCAGGTAATATCAAAAGAGATACAGAAAAAATATATATAGAGAAAAACACATATTATTATACCTAATTTCTTATAAGTAATAACAAAGGTTTCCCAGAAAATACAATTCTGTTTTTAGTGCAAACCCATTTTAATCCTGTCTCCAGGGGAAGGGGACATTAGTCACTATTGTGGCAGATTAACCTTAAGAACATAATACCATTTTCAAATGGATAGGCAGAAGAGGAAATGCATTTTTCTGTTAATAATGTGGGAAGTCAGCCCCCCGAGAAAGAAATATTTTTGGGAATATTAAAAGGCAGATTATATTTTCCCAAAGGATCTTAAAGGCAGAACCCCTTCCCCAAGTCTCTCTGCCCCAAACAGAAACCAGGTCTGCAGAAATGCAGATGTGATAATCTTGTAAGAAAGATTGGAGCCAGGAAGCTGGGATTAGAAAGATAAAGATCCCTAGAATCAACCATCCCTCTCACAAAAAAAAAATCCAACACTCATCAGCCACAGCCCCAGGGAAGCAGAATATGACCTTTGGGACATAATAGGGTTAACTCACCACCATCAGAATACCAGAAAGGCATACTCAGACTCAAGTCAAAGTACATGACACAGGAAATATAAAGCCTCAAACAGGAAGAACTCCAAACAAAAGCTCAAGAAGCTACATGTGGTCAGTTTTCCCAGAACCATCTTTCTGTCTAGCTCTCCTCTTCAATAAACTACAACTTTCTTTCTAAAGCATTCTCCATTTTGTTTGTTCCTGGCTTGGACTGGATCCCGATGAAGATTTTTCTTTCAACAATAGTATTTTGTTTCCTGTAGAAACATGATTTTTTTCATTCTACTTCTACAAATTCTGTTAAATATTTAAAGTACCTAATATTGTTGCAGTAAAGGCAGAATTATGGTGATAAACAGATTGATAACCCAGGGACCATAGCATTCCAGGAAGAAACATTCAAAAATGAACACTGGCACACAATGCAATTATAGCAATATGTTAGGATATCGAATTTGGTAGCTGGAAAGTAAAGTGTGCAACAGACCAGAACACACAATTGTAGTTGATTAGTTAGAGCAGTGATGGCGAACTTTTTAGAGACCGAGTGCCCAAACTGCAACCCAAACCCCACTTATTTATCGTTGGGCGCCAGATTGACATTGCCCACTGGATGGGTGTGGCCCACTGGGTGGGTGTGGCCTACTGGGTGGGCGTGGCCAGCTCACCATCACTTGTGTCAGGGGCACTTGTGTGGGCCTGGGCAGGACTGGGCCAGATCTGAGAGTCTCCAGCAGAGGGGGGTGCAGGGGGCCCATGGACAATGGCATGGACTGCCTGGAGCCCTGGGCAGCAGAGATCAAGCACCCAGCCTGGTCCTTGAGCTTCCATGGCACCAGGACCCCATAGTCCTGCCTACCCTAGCCGCACTTCCCTGAGGGGGTGCCCAGCTGCATGGTGAGTGCAGAAGGGCAAATTGCATGGGTTAGAGGGAGACCCATTCCCTCTCCATGTGAGGAGACCTGGCTTTGTAACCAAAGCATCCTCAGCAATAGAATGGGAGACCACCAGGGGATGGCAAAAGGGACACAGGGCTGCTGGTGGCCCAGTGCTAAGGCAGGACTTTCCTCATGCCCTCCCTCCCTCTCATTCCAATCTCCCTGCCTCCCTCCCCTCCTTCCCTGCCTCCCTCCTTTTCATTCCCATCTCCTTCCTTCCTCTCTCCCTCCCTCCTTCCCCTCTTTCCTCTCTCTCTCTTTCTCCCCCTTTCTCCAAAGTCCAAAGACGTGTGTGCTGTTTTCCTCGCTCACCCTGTTCACACTGTGCATGCCCATAGAAAAGGCTCTGTGATAGAGCTGGGTGATTTTGCGCCAGTCATTCTCTCTCAGCCCAATCCACCTCCCAGGTGTGTTGTGAGGAAAATAGGAGGAGAAAGGTATGTTGGATATGTTCATTGCCTTGAGCTATTTATAAAAATGGTATAGGCCAGATATAAATAAAAATAAAATTAATTAATTCATTAAATGAATACTGGATTTCAGGACCTGTACTGATTTTCTAGACATGTAGGAAAACCAATCCAAAGTAAGCAGCAGGTTGCCTAGAAGAAGACTCAACTTTGCAAAAGAGAGAGGGGGTGGGATTCCAAGTGCTTATCTGTATGGAAATTCATCTTTTCCATCTCCAAGCATAGTGATACAAATATGAAAGTTGGATTAATTGAATGAATAGATTCATTATAAGAAGCTACTTTGCTTTATTTACTAATAATTCATTTGTATTGAATTTAATTTGGCCTGTACCGTGGGACCAATGGAGATGGATATTAATTTTAAATTAAAGAAAAATCCATCTCCATTGGTCCTTCAGTACAGGCCCAATCATTCTTTCCTGTTCTGTCAATAAATAACAATATACATAAACTTGTACATATAAGGCTAGCTTAAGTGGCATCTGGTTTTTTAAACAGTATGTGCAAGGTAATGGAATTTACTGTTCCTATTTGGTTCTTGGGCTGCCCATGTCCCGTCACTATGTGGTAGTACTGATCTTCCAGCAGAAAAGATTAATATATTTCTAAGGATGCAGCCAAAAACTGGGCTCAGGAAGTGCTACTCTTGATTTTGTATGAACAGGTTAGATCTGCTTGAATAGAACACAATTAGTTCCTGCTCCTTTATCACTTCTTGAAAATAGAAGGTAATAAGAAATTGCACAAGCAATAGTCCATGGGCCCACAAACAGATTCTTTTTGAAGACTACTGGTACTAAAACAAGTCATGTCTTAATTATAGACTCTAGATTTAAACAGTCTTCCAAAGAGGTTAGCCATCTTAGACATCTTGAAGGCACCACTGCATAATGCCAATCAAACGATTGTACAATTTATTGCACACTTGCTTTTGGTGTCTAAATATCCAACCACTTCTCCACAGCAGCTATAGATCTGTCCTCCTCTTGAGAGTTACTCTGTGGGAATAGTGATTATATTCCCAAAATGCAAAAAAAAAAAAAAAAAAAAAAACAATTGTGGAAACCTTCCTGGTTTGTCTTACACAGCTCCCACAACTCCAGTCCAGACCAGGTTGGGAACTGCAGGCCATGCTTAAAGGACTGCCTTTAAACAAGGCCTGGCCAGTTCGTGGATTGTGGGAATCAGTGGAAACAGGGTCGGTCTAGCATTGCCAAAGCGAGTGCTTAGGCCAGCTTACAGGACAAGATGCACCAGGTACCGAGACAATCTTCCCTCTCAGCAGGGCCTACCGACTCTGGTTTGCGCTGATTTCTGCGTTCTGCGGATAAAATCCCTGCAGTTTTGCAGCTGTCGAAGTCCACTCTGCATGGGTTCCCTGAACTGCTCGGCTCCTGCCACAACAAGTGAGGAAGCCAAAGATGCCAGCCGCAGTGCCAATGGCGACTGCCGCTTCGGCGCTGTCAGTGAGAGAGTTTGCATGGGAGTGGGCCAGTGAGGAGCACATGGCAAGGCTACTGCTTCCTCTGCCATCAGCCAGCCCTTAGCAGGCACTGAGCAGAGAGCAGACCTGCAGCAAGACAAACCCCCATGGCTTCGACAAGGCGTTGAATATGCAGAGGAAGACCAAGGTTCATTCGGCAGCTGGTGGGTGTGCTTATCGTGAATGAGTTTAGGGGGAGAAAGAGGAAGGCTGGCTCCCTCCCTCTCTAATCCTATTCCGCACAACAGCAGAGCCCTGCTGCCTCCCCTCCACTGTGCATCTTCCATGGGAGTCATGTTGGGATTTAATAGCAACGTTACATTTTCCCCGCTTAGTCATTCAGTGAATTCATGTCAGTGTGTGTGTGTGTGTGTGTGTGTGTGTGTGTGTGTGTTTGCATTCTGTGTTTCACAGCCTCATGAGTTTAATGAGATTTATTCCTAGATAAAGATGTGCAGGACTGGTGTCTTAAAAATAGCTGTCCTTTTGGTGCACACAGATTTGAAATGTTGGGTAGTGTTGGATAGATTGGATTTTTCCTTGTTGCAAAGGATGGCTTCAAGCAGGAATGATACAAGGAGCCCAATAATCTTCCCTCCTTTCTCTTTTTTTGAAAGCAGAACCAGCCTTTTATGTTAAGACTCAGCTCGCCTTCCCAAAGTCCAAACTGACGCGTCCTACTTTCCTCGCTCGCCTTCCCAAACTCCAAACTGGAGTAGGACGAGGAAAATAGGACGTGTGCACGAGTTTGGCATTTGGGAAGGCAAGCTAGGACAGTAGGATGTGCAAGTTTGGAGTATGGGAAGACGAGTGTAGGACGTGTGCCTTCCCAAACTCCAAACATGATATTAAAGGGGGTGGGGGAAGAGATATTAAAGGGGATGGGGGAAGAAATGATTAATAAGGAGGTGGTGTGTGTGTGTGTGTGTGAGAGAGAGAGAGACAGAGAGAGAGATCCCGTTTTGTAAGTTTGCTTACTCTGCAATGCTTTCCTTTCCCGACACTTTTGCTTCCCTGCTGGCTCAATCTTTCTTTCTCTCTGCTGCTTCTGCCGCCCAGATCAAGGACTGCAGAGCGATTTCGCTCCCCCCCCCCCATGGCCGATCTGGGCAGCAGAAGTGTTTTTGAAGTCTCTGAATCTCACATCCATGGCCGTGGAGCGATTTTATGGCACTTCAGTGGCTCGATGCAGGCACCGGAGGCCTGGAAAATGCAGCGGGGGAGAATGGCAGCAGTGCAATCTGCACAGTGGGTGGGGGAAAACGGCGGCGGCAGGGTGATCCACGCAACGGGTGGGGGATTTCGCACCCCCCCCCACGGCTGATCCAGGCAACAGAGGCCTTTTCCACCATCCAGCCCAGGCTCTCAGTGCAGAGAGAAAGAGAGCTGAGAGCGCAGGCACACATGGAGACACGGAAGGGAGCAATCTGGCGCCGCCTCCCTCCAGGGTGATGGTGTGCGTGCCCACAGGTTCACGCGTGCCATAGGTTCACCACCACTGAGTTAGAGAGTACGCTATGATTGATTTCCCTAAGTATAAAGGGGGAGCTTCCTTTTTCTTCTGTGTGTTCTATGTACTGTTTAATTTGGCTACAAGTTTGTACTAGTGTCTCTGACTTCATCTGGACAGCTACTACACAATTCCTTGACACAATAGCAATAGTACATAGACGTATATACCACTACAGAGTGCTTTATAACAATCTCTGGGTGGTTTACAATGTGAGCATATTGCCCCCAACAATCTGGGTCCTCATTTTACCAACCTCGGACAGATGGAAGGCTGCGTCAACCTTGAGCTGGTCAGGATCTAACTCCTGGATGTGGAAAGAGTTAGCCTGAAATACTGCATTCCAACCACTGTTCCAACACTGCTCCTATTTAGTTCTTCAGTTGTTTATTTGATTATTTATATGACTATCTACTTGCAAGGTGACTTTCAGTGGCTAACATCTAGTACAAAGGAATTTATAAATAATAAAGCAAATAAAAAAAACCTTATTAAACTGGAGATGAGACACCCAAATCATTATAATTTTAATTATAGGTTCACTATAAATGAGATTTAGGTTTGTTTATGTTAAAAAATATAAGAGCCTGTTGGATCAATCCAGAGGCCTATCTAATTCAGGAGCCACTAGGTGTATTTGGGAAGTTCACAAGCTTGAATTGGAAGACAATATGGTCATTTCCCAGCAAACACATTAAAAGCATGCAAATAAGGAGGAAATAAATATCCATTAGTACTGAGAATCATAGATAACCTGACCCTCCTCCATGAAACTGTATAATCTCCTTTTCAAAACATTTTACCTGGCTGCTATTACAATTACTGGAACAAATTAATAGATCAATACCCTTTTGCTGTGCACTGCATATAAAGAACTATTTTCTTCCATCACCTTGAAACTTTAGTGAAACTTTGAAATTGGATATAGTAAGTTAAGAAAACTTATCTCTGGCCATGTTGCACATGCCAGCAGTCCCCAATCTTTCCGGCTTTGTGGATTGGCAGTGGTAGCAGTGGGGGGAGAGGGGTTAGTAAACACCACCACCCTGCTTTATTTTTTAAAGAAGTAATGACCAAAGCTATAAATAACACTTCAAATATAGTCTTACCACAAGTTATTGATAATTAGATTATTATATGCATTATTTTATTAGTAATTTTATTTTAAAATCTGTTTATGATTCTTCTAATTACAGAATTTGCTTTTTTTAAAACCACTATTAAACATTAGATGTATAAACTATTTATTGTCCAGATCAGTCACTATGAGTTCAAGTTTCATTATTATATGGAAGAATATGTTTTTTAGACTAACAGGCATCATACATAATTTTATTTAAATCTGGCTAACAATGACTTTCTTAATCACAATTTGAATCAAAACTATTTAAAAAAATTGATATTTTTCTTTAAAACATTCTTTTATTTAATATATTTTCATATTGCTTTGCACAGAATTCTGATTTTCTGTCTGAGATCTACATTCTCTTTTCACCTAAGATTGTCTAATTATAAAACATAGATGATAAAGACTGGACTTTGTACAGGTAATCCTTGACTTACAACCATTTGTTTACTGACTGTTCAGAGTTACAAGATCACTGAAAAAAGTGACTTATGACTAGTGGTGGGATTCAAATATGTAAACAACTGGTTCTCTGTATGGATGCCGCTTCCGGAAGTCCATTCTGGGCCTGGGCAACAAAAAAATAGCTACCGGTTTTGCCGAAGTGGTGCGAACTGGTGGAATCCCATCACTGTTTATGAATGGTTTTCCTACTTTTGACCACTGCAGCGTTGCCATGGTCACATGATCAAAATTCAGGTGCTGGGCAACTGACATGGATTGCACTGTCCCAGAGTCATGCAATCATCATTTGTAACCTTCCCAGATGGCTTCCCATATCATTCTGGAAATGATAATGTCAATGGGAAAAGCCAGATGTACACCACATGCTTCACTTAACAACTGCAGTGATTCACTTAACAATTGAGGTAAAAAAGGTCATAAAATCAAGTGCAACTCACTTAGCAACTGTCTTGCTTAGCACAGAAATTTGGGCTCAACTCTGGGTATAAGTCAAAGAATAACCTACATGTGGTACAAACAACTTTGGTTAGGGTTGTTTGTCTGAATTAGGATCATTTTAAAAGCAACATTCATAATATTTATGTTTATAAATTATGCTAAGATTTGACACCAACTTCATGGCACATAATCAAGTTTATAAAATTTTATTATTTTCATGTAATTATTATAAAATAGAATGTTAGGTTTATAATTTCAATATCTAATCAATAATTATAGAAATGATTAAATTTTTGACATCTTTCCAGCCACGATGTTCCAAATTTGAAATTCAACATGCATCTGAGTGGGCTCAAACTAAGATGGAAAAAGCAGCTTTACGTATCATATTTAACTAAGTATTATTGAATGATAGGTTGTACTTGAAGCCTAAAAATGGACCAATATGCTTAAACCTCAGTAATCTGATTCTCAATATATATCCAGAAGCTATCAATATTATTTATTTACTCAAAATTTGCAACTGATATACCTGCATCCCTGTAGAGTACATTATGTGTTGCATGAATATTTTAGCAGCCTTTGCTATCTTGGTACCTGATATGTATTTAGTGGCTTTTATATTAGGTAAAGACTTAGATTGCTTTTCTACACTACTGTGCATCTTGCTGTAATCAGAACAGTTTTAGAATTTATACTGAGTTCAGCTCTGTAGAAAAATGTGATTAGAAATACCATGATTTAGTAAGTTAGATTTAAATACTAAAATGTAATACTGTAAATTGTATTGATATTTGTTTTAGAATAATCAAAATATATATTCTTAATACTATGTAATAGAATTTTCAATTAATTTTCAATAGTTGAGACAGGACAATGGGTAAGACATTTTTCAGTGGAGTACTTGGTTCTCTCTGCATTTGTTTATTGCTTGCTGCCATGTCATTGCCCAACTAAGTAATATCATCAGTGATAGTGAGTTTGGAGTTTATTCCCTGTTTATATACAGTAGCTTGCCCTACCAGTGTTGGTGGGAGTGTGGTTTTCTCCTTGGTGGTTTCTTCATTAGGCTACTGTTTTCTGCTTGATATATTAATCCATACTTAGCTGGGTATTGGTTGTTGGAGAGAATATGTTCTGTTCTTTTGGTTTCCTTCTTAGCTTTTTCATTGTCTTTTTTGAACAGTATGTAAATGTGGTTTATCTCTATGTATAAATGTTGCAATCACTGAACACAAACACAGTGCAGCAACCCAGAACATCAGAAAGAGGAAAAAGACTGTGTATGTAACATCTTCCAACGAAACAGATACCCACACAATTTATCAAAAAGTGCCTGGCAATTAATCCACTATAGCACAATCAAGACAGGTATTAAAAATGTCATACCAACATACATTTACAATGCCACGGAATTCCTGTAGCACACAAACCAACTAAACCCCTCCAAAATATCTTAAGTATACCAAAAGATCCAGTAGTCCAAGAAGAAAAAAACAGGAGTCGTCTACCATAGACAGTCTAAGCCACTATTTGTGACAGTCAGAAGATCAATTTTGCAAGCAAACAGGATTTAGAGAGCAACATAGGCTTCCCAATTCAATCCTGAGCAACATACAGTATATTGTCTTCTACTGAAAAATATATTTATTCCTTTTCATCACATTAATTACCAATATTCATGGAAGGAAACTAGACATAGATGAAAGCAACAATGTTTATAACTCATTTCAGATGTACATCACAAGAGTTAATATTCAGAATAAAGCAATAGCAATAGCATAAGACTATATACTGCTTCATAGTGATTTATAGCCTTCTCTAAGCAGTTTTACAGAGTCAGCGTATTGCCCCCAATAATCTAGGTCCTCATTTCACTGACCTCAGAAGGATGGAAGGCTGAGTCATCCTTGAACCATTCAGAATCGTGCTCACTGAAGTGAGCAGTGAGTTAGCCTGAAGTACTGCATCCTAACCATTGCACCACTACTTCTACAGGCTTTCTAGGAGTGTAGCCATTCAGTGAGTCAATTTCAAGGACAGCATTATTTAATCATTTACATTTAATCTACAGTATACAACAAAAAAGCTCTGGGTATTATCTTTAGAGCAGAAGATAAACCAGCAATATCATTTACGTTTATTTAGATTAGACCTATTTAATTTTTTACTGCATTTATTATTGATAGTTTGCTGAAACAAATACAGATAGTCCTTGAATTATGACCACAATTGAGCCAAAATGTAAGTTGCTAAGAGAAAAATTTGTTAAGTGAGTTTTGTTCCATTTTATGAATTTTCTTGCCACATTTGTTAAGTCTCAGTTCAGTTAAATATCACTGCAGTTGTGAAGTTAGTAACATGGTTGTTAAGTGAATCTGGCTTCCCAGCTCACATTTTTTGTCAGAAGGTTGCAAAGGTGATCACATGACCCCAGAATACTGCAAATGTCATAAATATAACCAGTTGTGAAACATCCAATTGTAAATCACGTGATCATAGGGATGCTGCAACAGGCATTAGTGTGAAAAATGGTCATAAGTCACTTTTTCCAGTGCCATTGTAACTTCAAATGGTCACTAAACAAACTGTTGTAAGTCAAAGACTATCTGCACATATAACTGTACACAAGTATTTTTTGACCCCGTTCTCAACCTTAGTGAATCTCTTTAATTAAAAGATTGGTCTATTTTTAATCAGTATCAATCTTCAGAGAGTGTAAGTGTGTGATACCATCTTCCTCACTTACTAAAATAGATAAAAAAAAATTCCTTTGGTATATCAACTGTTTGATTTTGTTTTCCCACAAAATCTCATTTCGTTCTTTTGAATTCTTAATTATTGGAATTATATTCTGAAAATTAAACTTAATCCATATAATTTTCCAAGATGACAGTTATTCAGAAAAGTGTTAGATTCTTGGTTAGCAGAAATCAGACACTAAGATTAATCTGCAAATAATTTACCAATTAAATTTGCAATGAACAAAGTACATAATCATTAGACAGAACAGCTGGAAAAAAATCTTACAGGAAAATAAGTATTGGGAGATCAGAATGTTTTCTTTTTATTTCTAAAGTCACATTAAAAACCAACAATGCCACAATTCATAATAGGCCACATATAAATGTGATGAATGAATGAACAGATAAAATTGCATTAATTATATGCACCTAGGAAAAAGTTCTAATTGGCAACAAACTATTGTACAAATGGTTCATATATCTCTGTACGTACCTGCCAACATTTCAGAAAGAGAAAAACATCAGTTCAATATGCTGCACATGTGCAGGATGTACATTTTTATTTTTTCACTATTATTGTAACCTCATTATAAGAATATACTTTGTCTTTAATGCCCAGAAGAGATAGCCAAAAGACACTGTGCACTTTTTTTTTTTTTTAAGTGTTTTCATTAGGGATTGAGAACCCTTTTTACATAATTCTGGAAGGTTTTGAAGATCATAATTCAATTATGATGGGAATAAAAAGATAGCTTAGATCAAAAGAAAAGTGATTTCTCAAGTAAACAAGGACACCAATTGCACACTTCAATTTTCTGAATAAGCAAGAACAATTATAAACATCATCAATGTGTCTTACTTACTTACGTAACTCAACTATCTATAGTATCATGCAAATAATATAGCATAAGAGCTTTGAAAAGATATCCCCAGCCCCCCCTTTTTTTTCACCAAGAGAAACTGTATAAGGCTACCCATTATTCTGTGCTTTATATAAATTGCTACTTGCATAGCCCAATTCTATACATTCCTATTAATATGCAATCTATTGAATCCTGTGCAGTTCATTGCCACATAAAGAAGTAATAGAAGCTATTTACCCAGAATTAAGTATCATAAACAAAATTAAGCAGGACTGACTAATTTACAAATCTGGAAAAACTTCTGAGGAAAAGGTTGCCTAATTCCACAAGACTCTGGACAGCTTATAATGTTAAAAGCAGGAAAAGAAGAAAAGAAAAAAAATATAGATTATGCACCTTTGAAAGAAAATACTTAAATTAAAATCTAGAAGGCTCAATACCCACCCTATCTTAAACTCTGACAGAATGGTCTTTAATAGCTTCCTGTCACCAGGATGGGAGCATATGGATCTTTGGGTGGATGACAAGTGCCATGACAGAGAAGATAGGTTATATTTCAGGTTCTGTTTGCTCTTGACTATCTGCAAAAACAATCATGTTTTCAGCAAAAGAAGAAAGATAAATTTCCCATTGATAAAATGAATAATGTGTGTGGCCAAATAAAGCCACCTAAAGGTTAGAGCAACACATGGGGGTGGGGCAGAGAGTAAAAACTCTGTATCTCCAAATACGACACCAAGAACAGGACATCAGAACTTACTATCCAAACAAGATACCAGAACTTACATTTATTTGGGCAAATACAAGATTAGAAATGATTTGTTCCCTGGTTGTCTTGGTAAGTGGATTACTTTTTGATATATGTCTGTTTCTTCCTTATTATTATATTTCGTTAGATTGTACACTGACATGATTATTGGGAAATGGCATTATATAAGTGAATGACATAAATACATACACACATTTTGAAATTATTCATAGAAGTTAAACTGTTTTAAAGATATGTGCTATTTACATTTTTGGCTTATGATGCACAGAATCATTTCCCACTATTAATGCAGGTAGTGTTTTCTTAATATTCATTTGTTTGGCAAATATTTGAAATTATGGTGCTGTTGAACAGATGTGCCTTTGACTGATCCTTTTATTTATGGTCAACATAGCATCCCCACAGTTATATGACTGATAATCGGATGCTTGGCAACCAGCTCACATTTACAACATTGCAGCATCCCACATGATCAATATTTGCAACATTCGCTGCTGGATTCCAACAAGCAAAATTAATGGGGACAGGACATTTAAAATGGCAATCAGGTGCCCATGGGATGCTGCAACTATTCAAGATCTGCCTAACAATGACAACTGGAACTGCTGGAACTGCCCTCATAAGTTGGTGCAATCATTTGATATTATGCCGTAAAAGTGCATAGCTTAGCAACAAAATTCTGGGGCCCAATTTTTACTGGAAATCAAGGACTTCCTGTACTTCCTAGAGCTATCGGATCCAAAATAAGCAAAGGACACCAGGTTGCTTATTATAGATATATGTATTTAAAAATGTAAATACAGTAAATGTAAGGCCTGAAGTGGCTGTCATGGGACGTAAAGGCGCTCAGGCCAGAAAGAAGCATTTTTTAAACACTGAAAAGGTCCCCACAAATTTCAAAGGTAGGAATATAATGTTTAAAGGACTCCTGACTCAAATGGACATGAGGAAGATGCTTAGGATTTAAACTGGGGGTAATATTTATAATTATATACAGTGATAGTTGTATCCTGGAATGGCAGATCTTTTCAGTATATATGACTACTTTATTTTGGACTATAGAATAACTTCATGACAAGTCAATTTAACTTTCTCTTGTTGTTACTAGAAAAAGTGCAAGTTGTTACCTGAAGAGCTGAAAGTTTTAGCTATGTCTAGAATATTGGTGGCGAGCTATGGCACAGGTGCCAAAGGGGGCACTCAGAGCCCTCTCTGTGGGCATGCGCGCCGTTGCCCCAGTCCTAGGCCTTCAGCTGGGTTTTATAAACCCTTTTTGCTTTAGGCCTCCGCTGTTGTGTACAAAAAAAAAGATTCAATCAATTAGTCAATTTCAACTTCTCGCAGGAAAAAAAAATCTTGCAAAGTTGGAATTGATTGATTGAATTTTTTAGTCCCACCCAGTCTGCTGTTACCACCGCAGCCATGCCCACCCAATGAGCCACACCCACCCAATGGGCCACACCCACCTGGCACCCAACGATGCATAAGTGGGCTTTGTGTTGCAGTTTGGGCATTCAGTCTCTAAAAGGTTCGCCATCACAGGTCTAGAATGAAGGCTGACAATAAAGGACATAATTATCATTTTAATTATAAAAATATCCCTTATACTAATTCAGCTATCTTCTGTAATCACATTAAAAATATTCTGAACAGGCTAAGACAATATAAAAAGTATTATCTAGAAACTGAAAGGTAGAAAGGTAGAAAGGAATTTAGCCATAAACTTAAGTGGAAGGTTAATATTGTATTTCATACATGTCAAGGCCCAGGGGCCGGATGCGGCCCAAGAAGTGGTTTCATGTGGCCCACAAAGCCATCCTGGAAACAGTGAGGGAACGGCCCCCTCTGCCTTGGCCCTGGCCCAGGCCAACTGGGAGCCAATGTACAATTTTGTGGTGGCCATCTATGCTGAAACGCATTCAGTCTTAGCTCCACAAGGCTGTCTGGAAACAGCGAGGAACCAGGAGAACCTTGAGCAGCAGCCTTGAGGAAGTGGGGCCGGGCTTGGTGCCATGAGTGCTCAAGGGCCAGGCTGGGCATTTGACCTCTGCTGCCCAGGGCTCTGGGAAGCCCGCACCACCATCCAGCCCCCCCACACAGCCTGAGAGCAACAGTGGGGCTCCTCCAGTGGACCATGCCTTGGCACTTGTCCTGGTCCCACCCCCTTCTGTCAGAGACCCTCAGATCTGTCCCACTCCTGCCCAGGATGCCACAGGCACCCTTGACACGAATGATGTAGAGCTGGCCATGCCCACCCAGTAGGCAAAACCCACTCCATCCACACCCGCCAGTAGGCTGCACCCATCCTGGCCACACCCACCCGCCCCCCCTGACACAACCGCAATGCTGATGCGGCCCTCAATGAAATTGAGTTTGACATCCCTGTTCTATTTGAAAAGCAGTTTCACATACACAGTATTATTTTAATACTAAAAAAAATCTCTATGTATGGCTAGCTGGTTTATATAAATATAACTTTGCAGGTTCAATAACTTTTTATTCATATAGTGCCTACTCAACATTCCTGCAGCTTTCCTTTTGGCATATGATGGGCCTTCTGCAAACACATCTGTAATCTATTTGGGCTATGTTATGGAGACTATAAGTTAATCCTACAACATTGCAAAAAAACTATGAAAATAAACAATGTCCCAAGATTAACAGCCAAACAAACCAAATAACAATTATGCATTTGTTTTATTGTAGTTTTATCCTTACTACATATTTACATTAATCATAAATGCATGTCATTCTAGGATGAGGATGGCAAAGAAGTAGAGAACTAAAAGCAAAGAGTAAGCTTTATTGTAAGAATTTCACACTAATTTTCCATTTTTTTAAAAAAAAAATCACAATGTAATTCCATAATTAAAAATCTTATTATACTTATACATTGGTAAAGAGGATGCTAGCCTTTCTTACAAAAATCAGGAACTGTCCAAATTAGGAATATGCAAATCAGTCAGTAACATTAATTATATCATTTTTTTCTGCAAATTAGGCAAATAGAAAAACGAAACCAATAAAAAATATTTCCATAATTATTGTTGCTTTCAATTCTCTCTACCATATATTCTGTACTATTTTTAATTAAATACAAAATATGAATATAACACTCCCAATAATGCAAATTTTAATATAATTTTATGAAATACATATTCACTCTGCAACATTGTTTGAATTTAATTAAGATCCCAGACATTTTGTTAGAATCCCTAGCAAACTCTAAATTGCATATCCACTTATACTGTAACACGTTCTACTTTTGGCATCCATATTTTTTGGCTTTAAAAGAAGAACCAGACATATTTGTTTTACATTTCTAGTATGAATGTCAGTTGCTATTATAACTTTCTGGTTCAGCCTTAAAAAAGTTTAAGATATGGTTGAATTACTTAATATTTTTGAAAATACAGTTGTAACAATTGCAAATAATTAAAACATTGAAAAAGAGGTGCCATAATACTGATAATCCAAAAATGAATAACAAATGAAAAATAATCAAACTGATTTTCTTTGAATTAATGTAAAATAATGCATTTTATTTTAAAACAGAGATTTAAATTACAATTTTTCTATTTTCGGTTCAGTCACTGAATAACTATCACTACTCATTTACTAAACAATAAGAAACCAAATTATTTTTTTTCAATACACTTTTTTTCTCTCTATTCATCATTCACATATGATTTAAGACACAATGTCTCTGTTTTCATAAAGCCACTATTCCCTAGAATCCTGATGTCTGAATCTATAGTCCATAGTCTGAACACTGATAACATTTCTGGATCAAAGTAGAAAAAACAATTTAAGAAATTGATCACACAATGCATATTATTAAACAGCATTATGACCTAGCTATCAAAATTAAAGATGAAGCAAGCGAGAAGTGGTTGAGTATATGAGATTTAGATTTCTTTTATTTTAAATCCCAAATATTCTGAAGTTTGGATATACAACTTAGAGTTCTTTCAGACATCAGTCTGCTATAAAGCAAACAATTCTTCAGCACTCACAATTCTGGATTTCTACTGTTTAAAGTATATAATTTGTACAATGTGAAAATTCAGAAACTCCGTGATCATTAAATCAAACAGCAAAATGCTAACTTTTTCCTGTATTTATAGCCCAGCTCATTCCTGGCTGTCTCTATTGGAATACAAAATCTGCATAGATGTCACTAAATTAATGTAAGAAAAACCTCCTCCCACCATTTCTTGCTGGCAAACAAGATCATAAGGATTGGTCCCATCTACGCCTCTAGAACAGCAAATACCATAAAATGTTAGTAAGGAGGCCAAATGCCTGATTCACAACCCTTGCATCTTATGAAGATGACAGACCTGTAATAGGCCCATTCTCAACTATGTGTAAATTTGATTCTGGCAAGGTATTGTCTGCTATATCTCAGTGCTATACTATACAAAGCGTAAAAGATTATAACCAACACTTGAATTGGGCCTGGATTCCTGCTTATAAGCAATGTAGTAAGCTCTAGTAAGATCTTATTGTAATTTGCTGGAGTTCAAAGTGGTGGTAGAATACATAAAAGTGCAGTTTTGGAATTAAATCTACAATAAATAATAACTGGGTGAAAATTGATATGGCAATTCATGGATGTTCATCGATGCTCACCTTAGATTAAACAAGTACAACAAGAACAAATCATGTCACCAAAACACAAAAAATACTGACAACCAACATCAAGACTACATCCCTAAAACAACGTGGAAAAAGGAAAACTTGCTCAGGCTAAAGCCCAGAAGCAAAGAAGAACCAGAATAGGTTGTCATATGTCTAGGCCTGTGGTGGTGAACCTATGGCACGGGTGCCACAGGCAGCATGCAGAGCCGTCCCTGTGGGCATTCGCGCCATCGGCCCAAAGGGAGGCGGGGCCAAGCTGCTCCCCTCTGCCTCTCCACATTCGCCACGCTTTCGCTCTATTTCTCTCAGCACTGGGAGTCAAGGGCAGATCTGGGCTGGATGGTGGAGGCAGCTGTCAGCGCAAGTCCAGGAATGCCTGCAGAGTGATTTTGCAGTGCCCCAGCAGCCCGATCCAGGTGGCAGAGACCTTTTCCAAACCTCTGGAGCTTGGATATATGGCCATGGGGCGATTTTGCGATGCCCCAGCGGCCTGATCCAGGCTTTGGTGGCCTGGAAAAGGCTTCTGATGTCTGGATCTATGGCTGCAGAGCGATTTCACGCCCCCCCACAGGGCCGATCCGGGTGGCAGAGGCCTTTTCCAGGTCTCTGGAGCCCAGATCAGACTGCTGGGGCCACCGCAAAATTGCTCTGTGACCATGGATTCAAGCTCCAGAGGCTTGGAAAAGGCCTCTGTCACCTGGAATGACCACGGGGGGGGGAATGCGAAATCACTGTGCAACCACAGATCTGGGCAGTAGAGGCCTTTTCCAAGCAGCAGCAGCGGCAAGGCGATCTGCGCAGCGGGTGGGTGGGAAACAGCGGCGGTAGTGCAATCCATGCGGCGGGTGGGGGGAAACGGTGACAACGGCAGCACAATCCCTGCAGTGGGGAAATGGCAGTGATGGCAGCACAATCAGTGTGGTGGGTGGGGGAGAAACGGCAGCAGTAGCATGATCTATGCGGAGGGGAAACAGCAATGATAGCAGCACAATCCGTGTAGTGGGGGCAAAATGTTGGTGATGGCAGCGCGATCCATGTGGTGCATGTGTGGGGAACGATGGCGGCGACAGCGTGATCCATGCGGCAGGTGGGGGAAATGGCGGCAGCAGCACGGTCCATGCGGTAGGTAGAAGAGAAATGGCAGTGGCGGCAGCGCGATCTGTGTTGCAGGTGGGGGGAAACAGCGGCAACAAGGCGATCTGTGCGATGGGTAGGGGGAAATGGCGGTAGCGTGGTCTGTGCAGTGGGTGGGGGAAAACGGTGGTGACAGCAGCATGATCTGGGTGGTGTGTGTGTGTGGGAAACGGCGGTGGCGACAGCATGATCCATGCGGCGGGTGGGAGAAACGGCAGCGGTAGCATGGTCCATGTGGTGGGTGGGGGAGAAATGGCGGTGGTGGCAGCACAATCTGTGCTGCAGGTTGGGGGAACGGTTGACAACAGGGCGATCTGTGTGATGGGTGGGTGGGGGAATGGCAGCAACGCAATCCATGAGGCGGGCGGAATCTGCCCCACTTGTTCCACAGCTGCTTTCTGCTGAGCCACATTGCAGCAGCATTAGGTGCAGTACGCGAGGCGGCAAACTGCTGTGTCACACTGAAACCAGCTGTATTTTTTGTATTTGTATTTAATTTTATTTATATGCTGCCCAATCCCAAAGGACTCAGGGCAGCGTACAGAGATTAAAACAATCATAAAACAATAAAATAATACAGTCATACCGCGAGTCCGATCATATCCCCCCCCGGGGACATCAGCCCCATGCCTGCCGGAACAGGAGAGTTTTAACGGCTTTCTGTTTGCCACCTCCTGCCCAATGCCACTGCCATGAGGCCGTGTAACAAGCCGGGCAGAAGTAAGGAACTGGGTCAAGGCTCTGCGAGGGTTGGATTGGAGCAGCGGGAGAAGGGCGCTCTGCGAGGGTTGGTTTAGGGTGGTGGGAGAACGGCGCTCTGCGAGGCCTGGGTCAAACACACATGGGGCTGTTGCCTCACTTTCTGTGCAATGCCAGGGCTGGGCTGAACTGGACGTAAAGCCTTCATGCTGCTTCTTCCCCTGCATACATCGGGAGCACCCACCCCTCATCCCAGGGCAGCTGCCGCCATCCCGCATTCTCCAGCCTGTTGCTGGCCAGCTGGGTGTGCCAAGCTTGGGTTTCGGGCAGATGGAGACTGGAGGCTGCCCGGCTCCTCCACCTGATGATGCATGCAGGGAGAGGCGCCACCTGGCTCGGTAAGCTGCGGTCTGCTCACAGGAGGATGGAGGAGTAGGGCTGGCCGGGGACGGGTGCAGTGCTGCCCCAGGGTAGAATCTGACCAGCCCCAGCCTGGAGGGGGAGAGGCCAAGGGAGCCTGAAGGGAGGCATCCCAGCACACCAGACTGGCCGGTGACGGACTGGAGAGTGCCGGACGGTGGCAGCTGCCCCAGGATAAGCAGTAGGTGGGGTGGGTGCTCCCGATGTCTGCGGGGCAAGAAGCAGCAAGGAGGTTCCATGCCAACTCCAGCCCAGCCCCGGCACGGCAAGCAGGTCAGCAGCCCATGTGTCCCCAAGCGCGAGTGTGCCCCCACCCTGCCAGGCAAGCAGAGCCATGACATCTGTGGCAGAAGAGTGCAGGCAGGCAGCGGAAGGCACAAAGAGCCCCGATCCCAGCATAGACCCTTCCCACTCTCTTCTTCCCCCACCTCAGAAGAACTGTGTGGTTCAGGAGCCTCCCCCCCGGGAAGAAAACAATCGCAAGGCACTCTTCTGTTTTAACTTTTTTTCCTTGTTGCTTTTTGGAGTTTTCATCCTGCTTTCATGAGACAGCAGCATTTGGGAGAAGGTGTAAGTGGATTTGGGTTGCAGTTTAGGTACTTGGCCTCTAAAAGGTTTGCCACCACTCGTCTAGGCACTCATTATCCACTACAGAACACAAAGTCCTACAAAAAGGCCTCAACTGTAACATAAATAATGCTAATCATTTGAATTCTTTGCAGTCTTAGAATCAGCATCTAAAACACAGGATTTGTCACAGAGATTAAGGAAAACACAAGGTAGATAATTATACCACGTACCAGAAGAACACAGAATCAGAACCAACTCAAAACAGATGATAGAAAAGCCCTTAAATCCTACAGAAAGACCAAACCATCATCATCCTTGCAGCAGACAAAGACTGTGCCATAACCTTCATGTACAGAATACAATACGTATAAAAATCCTAAGGATTACTGGAAGATCAAGAAACCTACGTTCCAGTAAACTCCAACCTAATATAGAAACTAGACTACCTGATCAAGAGAACCCTTAATGACCTAACCATAAAAGATCAAATCACA
The DNA here is from genome assembly GCF_016545835.1 of Crotalus tigris. Lineage (NCBI taxonomy): Eukaryota > Metazoa > Chordata > Lepidosauria > Squamata > Viperidae > Crotalus > Crotalus tigris. Next base: position 343,340 of record NW_024097146.1, on the reverse strand, counting down.
AAAGAACAATGTCGAGTGAACAAAGGGGACCTTTTATCTCACACTTCTGTGGAATCAAAAAAAACATACAACCTGACATACCAAAGATATTTGTCTATGAAGATTCTCAGTCATTCAGGGTCATAGTTATCTCAAAGGCAACTGGACTATTTTTTTTTCTTTGTGGAAGAAGAAGAAAATATTTTGCTTCTCATCCAACAAGCTTCATCAGTACTGATAGCTGAGACTGTATGGTGGAGACTGTATGGAAGAATGGTATTTCTTTGCAGTTATCTGATTGTTAGCACTTTCTGACAGCTGTTGAGGCCACTTGGGAGATGATCTGTGCCCTCCAGGTTACCTGAATCAGGGTGCAATTGTTTATGGATTTTGGATAGAGGGGGTCATTGGTTTGATCCATCTATGTTAGAATTGAACACACCTTCCTGAAGAGAGGGGGAGGAATAAGACATCACCTGTCTCCTTGTGGTTGTGATTTGTTCTCCAAGCTTGTTCCTGAATGTTTTGTTACCAAATTAGGTACATCAGCAGCAGGATTTTCATGTCCTATTCTCTTTAGCTCATAAGCGTCTTGTGTGCCAATGTGATCAGTTGTTTGGAACTGTATTTGAATTCCGAGTAGCTAATTGGTTCTCTTGCTGATTGGCACTTTGAGTGGTCTGATGCCCTTATAACTTTGATATAATAGGAAATATTTAGCTTGGGTTTTAGATTTTGGCTGTGGTTTTTCTCCAAGCTTGTTCTCCATCTGTCTCCAGTTTACAACACAGCCCTTGCAGCAGTTCCAAGAAGATTCCACAACCAAGCTTCTTGGATGGAAAGCAAAACATTTTCTTCTTCTTCCTCAAAGTAAAAACAGTACAGTTGTCTTTTGAAGAAAAAAGCACCTTTGAGACATTCAAAGGTGTTATTAACAGGGACCCCCCCCAAAAAAACATACTATAACTAATAAGCTTACAAAAAAAAAAACCTTGCACATCTCGCAGAAGGGAGTAAACTCTATGTATTCCCCACTATACCTCCAGAAAATTAAAAAAAAAAAACTAATAAGAGAAGAAGATGAGAGTATGGTTTCATTTGATATTACATTCATAGATTCAGAACTAATAAAACAATCCATGGCACAATACTATACAACATATTCAATCTAGCCAAATACACTGAGATCAAAATACTCGGAATCATGATTAAACAAATATACCAACAAATCACAGGAATGCCCAAAGGATCATCACCCTCAGGATTCACAACAGAGACTGTAATGCTGTCTTTGATTGTATAGTACTCCCACACATACACTCAAAAATATAGATCTGGTATGTAGATGGTACCTTTATTGTAATAAAAAGGACCTACTAGAGAAAGCACATAGTACAAATAACAATCTGCACAAGGACGGAAGAAAAAACAACACATTACCGGTCCTAGATATCCTTATCACAAAATAGAAACAAACTCTTTTGTAAAACTACACACACCAACCAATTGTTCCATCATCCAAGTAACAACCCTAACTCAAGCTCCAACAAGAGGAGCTTTATAAAAACATTATTCCGATGAGCACAAAGGCATGTGTGGTTTATATCTATGTAAAAATGTACTCATCAAATACAAACACACTTTAGCAACCCAGAACACCAGAAATAGGAAACAGATTGCTTATATAACATCTTTCAAAAAAACAAAAGACTAGCAGAGGATATCATGAACACCAAGTAGAAGTCAGAAGACATGCTCAATCACAAAATTCCTTAATTGCACAACATATGGACATATTTAATTATAGTTTCAACTGGGAAACTGACCAAGCTAAATCTAAAATACTAGGGGATTCCTAGAAGTGTGACAGTCAGATAAATAAGCTATTAACAGGCATGTAGAGATAAACGATGTCTACGAACCATTCAACAGAGACAATCAAAAAGATAAAAACTCTCTCTCTTAATTTTTTGGTTAGTGATTTTTGTATATAACATAATTAGTACCAGCAGTCAATTAACTAACATTTATTTATCTGTAAAATCTGGATGCCTGCCTATTTCACAAAAGCTAACTTTGGATGATATACAATAATCCAATAAAGCTATACACACAATCACACACATACCTATATACACATATATACATAAAGCAGTACAAGATACATCCTCAAAGTTGTGTTCTACAATCTTCTGTAGATAGCTTATTTCTTGTTATGGATTCCTCTGTGTCATACTTTTATTGCCAATTTATGATAATTTATTGCAAGATTACTGACAATGACGTTCCTCCAACTGTGTCAGGAGGATTAAAAAAAACCAACCTGCTAGTATCGAAAAGATAAAGATTAATTTATTATTATTGGGAAATATGAGCAAGCATATTTGGGTTGCTCTTAACAGCTGCAAGCTATACTGTATTTGTTATAGCACTTCTGGTCAGAGCTAGGGATTTTAAGGAAGGCATGATATTCTTTTACAACTGAACGAAAGAATTTTTTCCCTAAGGAGAAAACAGGAGTAAGGCTAATCTTAGAGTCCAATTTTAATTGACCTTTAAAAATATTATAATAATTTCATGCATATGCACACCCTGCTTTGTAATATGTTTACTCATAAAACATATAATACTCAATGGAAGGAAGGAAGTCTATCATTTGTTATAGTAAACAACATGTACAAAATCTGGGTGTAGAATTTCTTCACAGAAGCTATTTAGGAGATTCTAATTCAGAAATTATTTCTGCAAGAAGCAAGAAGTAGTTTTTTATGCAGCTCAGCATTACGCAATTGAAATTAAACATTTTTTCATATTTTTCTTTGCTTTTTTAGTTTTTCCTTATTTTACTGGCTATTTATAAAAAGCATTTAACTGTAAAGACAAGGACTCTAAATGAAAACTAAATCTGTTAAAAACAAGGATGTCACAAATCATTTTTTTCACATGTCAACTCAAGGAAATTTCAAAGATGGATGTATGTAATTTCCTAATAAGTTCACTTTCATGTTTTTCTTTTGTTCCTGAATTACTTTATCATTCTTCTAATCCAAGCCATAGAACACCTGCATCATAAGCAAAGGCATGAAGACTATTATGGGAAAATATTAAGTTTCCCTTAAAGAGTAAACATGATTAAAACATTTAAATGTAAAAGCATTTATAAAAACAGTTCGGTCTAAAACAAAGAATGAAGACATAAATGGTACCTACCGGTACTTACTGCAGAATGAGTAATGATTAGTTATGGGGTTTAGATTATTTTTTCAACATGTTGTACAATTTGTAGCCTATAGAACATCACCTTTCTCCAAATGGATGCACTTCATTCTGTACATCTTCCATCAACATCAACCAATATAACCAATGGTGCTAGAATTCCAGTCTAGTTTTTGGAAGACACTACAGCACTAACAGGATTATTATTTTCTTTGCTTTGAGGTTATGACTTAATTTATCTTCTCATTCTCTATCAACATCAATTATTACTAACAATATTTGCTTATAGAGCTCCATAGACCATATAACCACTTAAAAATGGCTTTACCTCTGTGATCTGTGTTACATAAGTTGCCAATCTTATGTTCATTGTAATTCAAGCAGGCTTGGATATGACTAGCACTTGGATGGAAGGCCCTGATAGGCCTTAAGGATATAAAATAAAAGACAGGAAAGTAGAAAAAAATCTGGGAATAAGGCATGAAAAGCCACTTGTTGCCAAGAAAACTATATGAAATATTGACTAAATTACCAGAAGTTGAGCCTGATTTGAAGGATTTTTTTTTATATATAGCCCATTTTTAATTTACATTCTTTTGCACTGGGATTGGTGTCAGGATGGTCATGGATTTTACACTGTCATTAACATTTAGGTGTTAAGCTGACCACTAATGTAATGCTTTGCATACTTATCAGTTATACTGTCTAAGACCACACAGTGACTCTGATGAGTTTACAGCAGGTAAAATACAAACCATGGTATAAAACAGCAATACATGCACCAGCGAAGAGACCAAATAAATCTAAACAACATTGTATACTATAGGGTCCATTAACACTCTAATCGCCATGCCTGGGAACATAACCATATCTAAGAGTTTTCAAAAGACTAGCAGAGTTGGGGCTAATGAAATCTCAAGGGAACAGTGGTGACATGGATCTTGACAGTGTACTGATTAGCTATTTGGAAAAATGTTGTTGTCAGAACATAGAACTGCACTGAACAAATATCCATACCCCAGTGGAATAGGAAATTGCCAAGTATCCTTGATGCTTGTGGTCAGTTATTTGTGTGCTTTTGCTGTGGAAGAAAAAGCTACTGCTCTTTCTAGGAGCCATTACACTTTCTGATTATAGTTTACCATTAGGCTGTAGGAAAAACTTCCACTAAAAGACTAGATATTTTTTAAAGCCACAGATTGTTAATATTTCCCTTTTATATTGTACCCTCAAAAATCACAGTTTTATTTTTTCAGCCTATTTTAAATAATAATCCAGATCAAATTATCCCATTGTGCATAGAAATTTCATCTCCAAATGACTAACCCTTTTAACTGTTAACTTAATAAATTAATTTCTTCAGTATATTGATACTTTTTAGATTATATAACTTAATTTACATATCTGTGTTAAATTTATTTGGAATAAATATAACTGGAATAAATACATACACTGAGAATACTTCACAAAGTTTCTTTTAATTCTGAGAAGACATGTATAGGATTACAATATCGTATTTTTACAAAGTTAACCACATTTTCCTTTTCTGAAAAAAAAAATGTAGGAAGATGTTAGTGTTGTAAAGTTTGTAATGGCATATAAGGCTTTTCACCTTGACATCAATATTTCAAACCTTGCTCGGGTCATTACTCATTCAAGACTGTTCCAATTTGACAAAAGAGGATGTGTAACTTGACAACTGGAGGCATCACCCACATTATTTGCAAATACTTCAGTTCAAATGAATTAATAATATAATTTTAAAAATGATCAGTGAGTGAGGCAAGTAGCAGGAGCAACAACAACAACAAAACCTCCATTACACAAAAAAGTCAAGTTGCTCAACATAGAAATACAATCAATTGAAAAATAAGTTTAGTTTTGGCTTTTAGAGAAGGAAAAGAGGAAGGGATGAAGACAGGAAGGCAGGCAGAAAGGAAGGATTCTATTACCAATGAAAAGATAGCACCAATAGATAGTCCATAGTCTGTAATGATAATGACAGGAATATATTATCTTCAAGATAAATTGAATATAGACAAAAAGTAACATCAATAGAACAATGACTTTTTAATTCTAATTTTGCTCTTAAATTCATTATTAAGAAATAATTTCATTATTATCTTGAAATATAATTTAATCAATATTGTATTATATCAAGTTAGTCATTCTAATTGTAAAAATGTGTTAAAATTTATTATTTTAATGTAACTAAATTCCACATGGATTAAGGATTATATTTGATAGTATAATTAAGGTGACTCATAAGTAAAAAAAAACACAATGAATACCTATATTTGTTCCTTTAAGTTGCCAATTTTAAGACTGAATGCAAGAGATATGCTGGGGAATAAAGTTTTATGTAATTTTTCAAGAAATGTTTTATTTGTGCTCTCTTTCTGTGAATATTCTAACTATTCTTAGCTAAAATATACAGTATCTATATAACTTCTACAATTTTGTGTTCCCGTAGTGTAAACAAGCAACAGCTGCTGCAAAGCTGTTTTTCTTTTTAATTATTTTTTTAGTGTTAAGTGCTTATCATTGTAAGAAATTAATAAATTGTTGTTTTGTTTTTCAAGTATTTTGAGAGTATTGCTATATGCATTACATAAGGATAGTCCCATCAGAGCCACTGTGGTCTAGCAGTTAAGGCACAAGGAGAGAAGCAAGAGACTGTGAGTTCAAGTCCTGCCTTAGCCATGAGAACCAGCTGGCTGACCTTGGGCCAGTCACTGTTTTTTAGATCAACAAAGATGAAGGAAGGTTTCAGAAATGGAAAATGGAGTATCAGAAAGATAGAGAAGGGGACATCTGAATGGAATAGCATCTTATTATTCTATCTGGTATTACTAATAATCGCTTGTGAATTATAAGGTTCTACAATACCTGAGGAAATTTGAATCATGAAATGGTATATTTTGTAAAAAGATTAACATTAGAACTGAAATTCAACGGTGTTTGTGTTTGGCTGATTACTACTGCTCTAAATAGAACAGAATGGTGTTATTGTTCATAAGACATTTAAATATGATTCAACTCATGAAGTCCAAATATTTATTTGTTTGTTTGTTTGTTTATTTATCATGCATTCATGCATTCATATTTCCTATTTCTTAAAGGCCTATTTCTCTCCATCAGAGAGGATTTCTGAGTGGTATACAGTATATATAGTTTGCCACCTTTAAATAATTTAATATCATAAAAAAGTTTATAAGGAATTGTTAACACATTCAACAATTTTTATCTGCAACTATTACCAGATAAAAAGGCAATCTGTTGAAGTAAATAATGGCAGACACCACTTTGCTTAAGACAAATTATATGTTTGTGCAAAAACGAGACCACCCTTGATGTCCCTGTAAGCAATAAGGCAGCTGTCACCTTGGCCTTTGAAAAATTCAAAGAGAGTTACAAAGCAGCTTTTATCAGCAACATTTTTGTGCCCCCTGGAAGAAAGTGTTGTAGATATACTGCCGACACCCACATACACAAACAGTTAAATCAGCAGGACCACTGGTTTTAGGGAATTACTGTGTCAATCAGGATACACGGCTATACTACATATAACTACTTAAGAATGTCAGGCTTTGCTAGATTTTACCTTTAGCTAAAGTGTACTCTGGTATTAAAAAAAAAAAAAACATTTCCTAGTTTTCAGGAAATATTTTCTCTATAAAGACAAACCTCTTCACTCCAAATGAAGAACTGTAATCATATAAATTTCTTTGAATGTACCAAAAATAACTAATAACTGTGTATTCTTGTTCCACTCTGTTGTGACATAAATGTCTCCTCTGAAATATGTTTGATCTAGGAATTTTTACACAGAGTGACAAAATCTTCATTATCACTGTGTTTAATTAGCAAGATCTCTTTATAAATACAATTTTATTAGAGTTTTGAATGCAGAACAAAAATTAACAAGAACTAATATTTAGAATAAAAAAGAAGAGAATACCAAGGATGGAAGTGCCGAAATCAAGGAAAAGGAAAAGAATTGTAAAGAAATTACTTCCAATTTTTTATAGCACTTACAACTATAAATATAAGTTAATCTCTTACTCTATGGTTACAGCATTGTGTACATTTTCTCTATATTATTTTTTAATTAGAAGATCACTTGAAGGTTCTGATTCCTTTCAGAAACTATCAAAATCTCCATGTGTTATTTTTTATATTTATTTATATTTATAATTACTTAACTCATGTTTTATAATATGCCATTGAGTATATCAATAAACAGAGACAATTTCTCAAGTTTATTGATCAACCAATTTAATTTTTCAATATTTTTTTGCAATAGGTATTTTAGAACTAATAGAAGAACAATGTCTGGCTTCGTATAAACTACTGCAGTCATATTACATATACTTACAATTATTTGCATATCTGGTATCATCAATGATGTATAAACAGAACATTAATTCAGGCAGCACATTCAAAACAAAAAAGAATTTATTTTTGTTCATAGAAATTGATTTAGAAGTCACTTTTATCCTGGGAAGTTCCACAGCTACGTGAACATAATATACAGAAATAAATACTGGCTTATTTCTTTATACATAGAGATATGAAGTGCGAAAAGTAAAATACTGAGGTGCTTTTGATGCAGTCATTTTTCATTTACAGTAGGCAGATAGATTTATTTGATTAAAAATAAGGAATGTCCAAACTGACACCAAATGCTGACAGGTAAGAATTCATAGCCATAGATAAGACTAATGATTAATTCATATAGTTTATATGTGTGAATGTGAAAATGCATTATATTTAGAAACATTAAAGTGAAGAATGTATGTGAAGAAAATCAGATTTGTTGATGAATAAATTAATGCAACTGTTATCATCACTTTTTAAAAATCGAGTAGATTTCGATTTATTTAATATTTCTTTTTTATTCATTAATAACTAGAATATCTCACTTTAATTATTAATATTTCTTTTGTCAGTATGCTAAATAACATTTTCATTAAAAAGGCAAAAGTCCAGTTCTGGACACTTGAACTATTGTTCTCCATTCAGATCTTTCTTTAAATCTTCAACGAACCACTGCATAATGCTGCATGTCACCCACCCAAACCAGGACTGTCACTATCAGGTTGTTTAGTCACTAAGTCTGCGAGCAAGCCAGGGTCGCTCTTCCCATGAAAATCAAGTCAATGACCTGCATCTCTTGCTCCTGTGAACCAAAAGATGGCTATAATTTTTCTTTTTCTCTCCCCCAACTCCAGCTTTCACATGTTGCAATCGTTCCCTCAAGTCATTAGGCAATATAAAAATGCATCAATTCCTGCAAAGTTAAGTTCTTTCTGAATGACTGCATTGTGGCTGATTAGGCACAGTTTTCTTATTTTGTCAAATTAAATAGAGAGAGACAATAATATAAAGAAAAGAAAATCAGGGAATGTTAAGGTATTTCTTCACTCAGACGATGTTCGCCTTACTATCTAATCAAGTGGAAAGGGCCTTTATTTGCCATTTTCTATTGTGAAAAAGTGCAGCAATAAAACGTCTAAAGATTTTCCAACACTTTTGTTACCCAAAGAGAGCAATGTTAGTCAACTGCTTTCTGATTTAAAATAAAAAAGATGAAAAGAAAACAATTAAAAAGAGAAATCAACTTCTGTGGTAGTTTGAAAATTCAGACAATTGAAGTCCATCTATACTCAACAGCCTTTTAACTTTCTAAAAGTTTGCACTAAAAAAAGTTTGTAAAGAGGTTTGAATAAGGGTTTCTTCTTTGTGACCAGAGAAACATTATAAATGATGGAAGAAGCAGTCCACAGAACTTCAAACAATTTTATTAAAGCATTACTAATCAGCATGTAGAGTTTGAGTGTTAACGCCAAAGAAGAGAATAGTATTCCAAAGTCTAATGACCTTTTAAGAACATTTCTTTAAGATACAAAACATACTTTTTGAACGTTAGTTAAATATTATTGTTACAACATCATATCATCTGTTTATATATATTAACAACCATTAGATCATATGTGTCCAAATAAACTATAATCTTTTTTGTTCATAATATTCTATAGTGTGGAAGGGGGAAGGCAGAGATAATGAAAGAGGGGTGGAGAGAATAAAGATTTAACAACCCAATCTATTAACTAAATTACCCATTTCATGATCTCCGGTGCTATAAAACCTGAACACAATAGAAGAACAATCCAATGAAAGTGGAATGCTCTTTGGCTCTGCTGATTTTAATTGGGGAAGACTAAGCTGCTGCTTAGTTTTCCCTTTTAAAATCGATATAATAAAAATTAATTTGCTAAATAATGTTAGAGACTAAAAAATGTGAGCTTCAACTGTATAATGAATGCACACTTTCTTAATAAAATGGACCATCTCAAATCAGGTTTGATTAACAGAGGAATGTTTTCTTCTGCTATAAACATCCTTGATTTACTTGGATCATGAGGATATGCCCTTTTAAAGTGGCTCTCCTATCAGTACAGTAGTTTTCAACAGGCATGCTGTGGCACACAGTTGTGCCAGGGACGTATTTCTAATGTGCCACAAGATTTTTATCTTCTTTTCTATGTCCTAAATGCAGGGCTTTTTTTCTCATAGAACGCCCAGAACGGAGTTCCAGCACCTTTTTTGGCGGGTTGTATGATGTGTGTGAGTTCTGGTACCTTTTTTTTTTTTTTTTTTTTAGAAAAAAAGCACAGCCTAAATGTATAACTTAAAACTATGTAACTTTCCCTTGAACTATGTATTATGCATTTAAAATATGTACATATGATTAATATTTGTATAGTGAGTGATTGAACCAGTACTATATTTAGTTCTGTGTCACAGATTTTAAAAAGATTAAGAACCACTGATCTAGTACTGATTACAGATAGTCTTATTTGTGAGTCTGCATCAAAATCCTTGGACAATATGATTTAAGGTAACTCAGAGCAGCCAATACAAAGCATTACATTGCAGGCAAAACATGTGCATCTTTTTCAGTCTGTGATGCTCTTAGACTTGGAAACAGATGGATAGATTTCAGAACCTAGAAGCTGTAGCAATGTCCTAGAGATTTTGATGCTCTACGGAGTTCTCATTGCATATGGTTCTGGACATATTTATGCTAACATTCAATTTCAGTTCCATTTCATTTATAATTACTACATATTGTATTGTACAGTATTACAAGTAGAATTACATTAATTATTAAAACCAATGCGTTACTTGTGGTCTCTGTCAATGTGATAATAGTCCTCCCAAACCTTATAAACTCTAAAAGTTGATTTAGTTCAGTTTTTTTAAACCAAATATTTTTTCCTTTATCTTCCTTTCCCCATCACCCCACCCAAATGGTATTATTCATTTATTTGCTGCAATCTTATCCCTATGAGTCTTGATCATCCACCAAAAGATTATCCATGCCAATACTAAAGACTGGTGCAGAAATATTACTATGGAATTTGTTAACCATTGTTTAAAAATATATGTAGCATTCCAAAAGTTTGCACATTCTCCCTGCTTTGTATCTCCAGCAAATACAGAAAATGTATGGTTTTATGTTATTGTTCTTGCTACTATTACTAGATGCTATTTTTTTAAAAAAAGTTATTATTTTTTCAATAAAATATCAGATCCTTGAACTGAAAACCAATGATAGGTAACACACAAGGCATCCCACAATGACTCTGAAGTGTGATCCAACTAAAAAATGTAAATTAAAACCATCACTATTCCCTGGGCTGTATGGCAACATTCAAACCAAACAGAACATCAGTCAATCTTCTGCAAATTCTTTCTTTGAGAGGAAAGAACTGAACAGCCAAAGTTCTTTTATACTTGGCTGAAAAATCGGTGGAGTCAGTAATGAATATTTTAAGCCAAAGATTATAAAAAATAAATTATTACATGATAGCTTATTAAGAGTGATCAAGTTCTCAAGGGTTGTTCATATACACAATAAAGATTGTTCTGAGTATATATTATATTCTGTGTGCATGTGTGTATGCACGTGCAGGCGCACATGCATGCGCACATGCACATGCACACACATATACACATATTTGAAAGATGTATGCTAATATTATATATATATATAAACAAGCACTGCAAATAGAACTTTATACATTGTTTTAGACTCCCCAAAACATGGTTATTTTTAATATAAGAAATCAATGAGCCCTGTACATATATATGATCTTATGATAAATCCAAATGCTATATTAAAGTAAAGCTTTTCCCATAATTTAATCTGTTGAGTTTGATAAAATTCAAATAAAAAGAACTGAAATAAGAAGAACCCAGTGATTCAACTGGCAAAACAAGCTTTCAAGTATTTTCAGGAAGGCAAATTAATTTTGGGGGGTGAGGGGAAGGAGGTGCTTCCACAATGGAAAAACCAATTGCCCATTGCAACATGCTTTTACTACAAGATGCACACATAGTTCTGGAACTCATATTTTAATGAAGGATTTTTACCCAGGGCTCTATGATTTCTGAAAAAAATTAAGAAAATGTTAGAAATTAGAAAGGAAAAATATTTGCATTTTGATATATGTCATACATAAACCAAATCAACAAAAATCAACATGAAGGCTTCCGTTTAATACAATCTGCCAAATACAATCTTCTCCAATAAGCCCTTTTCTTGTGTATAGCAATAGTACAATTTTCACATTCCTTATACTTTTATAGCAGCTAGAAGTAATTCAGCAATGCACAATTTCAAGTCAAAAATAGGTAATGTGCGTTTTTAAAAGCTTTACAAACATATATAAATTGAATTATAGTCAACAACATTTGCCATGTTCAGGAAGTGACAGTTCAGTTTTTTCTTATCCAAATATTGGTATCTTTATGAATTGCTTTAGAAAAATGCTCGTGTATATTATGTTTCAGTAAAACAAAATAAAATTTTAAAAGTCAAATAATTCAGAGAAATGTAGTACATGAAATTTGAAGTATGGGTGTTCACAAGTAATCAAGACAAAATATGTATTTTTATCAGATTTTAATAAGACACATGAAGTGCCATTTTATTTATTTTTCTCATGATTGCTTTCAAGATTACTATGTAGATATTGCAAGGTTAAGATTTTAATCTTAAAACTTAAACTTTAAAAGGTAAAGACAATATGTATTCACTGGTTGTACAACAATGGCATTTAGTTATTAAATACAATTAATAGAAAAACATAAGTTATTTCTCACATTGAATATTGATTTATGATGGTAATAGCTCTTTCTGATGAGGAAATTCCTATGGGCTCATATTAGGTCAGAAGTTTGAAAACAAAGAATTGAGTTTTCATGAGTTGCTTATTATTTACAAAATATAATGAATGGGGGGGAGCTAAATGGATAACTATCTTTCCAAACAAAGGAGCCTATTTGAAAACTTCTTAAGAATATTAACATAGAAGGCCATAATTATGCATCCATTTAATTGTAAATAAATGGATGATATGTTCTCTCTAGCCCTCCTATATGCTTCCAAATTACAAATTCAAATTACATTTTGTTTTGTTTTAAAGAACTGAGCTTATTTCCAAACAAAATGCTAGGTTGCAGCAATTCACTATTTTTATTTCTATAAAAAGCTCCTGAGACTTATTGGAGGCACTGGTTTCTTATTTAATTGTAATGCAAAAAACATTAATATTACTTTGCTACAAATTCAACCTTATGTATACATATTATTAACATGGAATCTTAATTTCAAGAAAACAATGTTTGTCCTGCTTTGTTTGTTAAAGCAGGGTTGTTGTGTCCCTTGTTAAATAAAGTCACAGCAGAACAATGGGTTCTGGAATGTGTTTATCCTTATATATTTTGTAATGCTTTTTTATTATTTTATAGTTGTTCTACTGCAGACATACTATATAGATGAGACATATGCAGAGAACTTATCAAAGAAAAATAATAGTAATAGTAACAGTAACAGTAATAGTAATGCATATTTATCAGTTACTGTCCCTTGTTCATTTTGTTTGAGTATTTTGGCAAGCAGATATATTTTTCTCTGTCTTCTCCACAAACTGTAGCTTTTACTTTATTCTTTACTATAAATTCATTAGACAATTTATTACTATAATTAACCTGTCAAGGATATGATTAAAATAGCTTGGTATTATTGACTCTTGTTTAATTATATTTAATTATGCATTATGAGTTGGTAACTGAAACTTTTATTTTTTTTGACAGATAAAGGAACTTGTGCAAAACTACATTTTACACATAATTGTATAGTTATTTTTCCCAACCTTTTTATAAAAATGAAAACAGTCTGAAATTAAAAAAAGACTTCTGACATTTCAAAATGCTCTTTTTTCTCCCATAAAGTATGTTATTGAAAACTTAACATTATTTTTCTGTTGAACATTAGTTGATATAACCTGTTTCCTTGCTATAAATATCATCCATTAATTATCTTGCTTCTTCTCTCCTCTAAACTGACATTCTATCTGATTAGAGATTTATTTAAACATACACACAAATATATTTGTACGGATTTCAATCACATTACCCATACAAATACAAACGCATGCAAACACATGGTGGGGGGGGGATGAAAGAAAAAGAAAGTATATATGGATTTCCAATTTAATTTAAAATTATCCCATTTTATTAATGTTATCATCCTTAGCCTTTTTGCCATCTAGGGATGAAAGATGGAGTAGAACTAATATATCTATGCTTTTAAAAATACAAAAATACAAATACTAGATGGTGGCAGACTTTGGAAGTTTTATACCACTTTGCTGCCATCTATTGGAATATTGAATTTTGCAGCACAGATCAGAAAACCTTAGATGGACACTAACTAGCTCCAACTAAGATAATGGAAACATGAAAAAAAAGGAAGTTTCAAAAATCTTAGTCACATATCAACATTCTCATTTACTTCATGTTTGGCAAAATACCCTTAAAAATGATACAAAACTTTCAAAAATTTCAATCAAAACTGTCCAATAAAAAAAAACTCCAATAGTTTCATCTGATCCCTATTTTATTTTATGGATTAATTCTTATCATATAACCGGAGAAAGTAAACCAGTTTCTCTAAATATGGTAGTCACAAATAATAATGTCTAGGTATTATCTTCCCTATGACTAGAATATTACTATTATAGGATTGTAGGCATCTCAGCATTATGAAAGGAAAAACTGAGAGGGAAACTGAAACACTCAGAAAGTATGCAAATGAGTTAATTTGTTGCTTCTCACTAATAAGGAATGTGAATAAGTTTTCACTTTGAACTATGGGTTGGGGACGATACCCTAAATCAGTGGTTCTCAACCTTTTTAATGCTGCGACCCCCAACCGGTCGTAAGTCGAGGACTACTCAACCGGTCGTAAGTCGAGGACTACTCAACTGGTGCAGCACCGTTTGCAGAATGGGACTTTTGGTGGGCTCAGCAGGACAGAGATAGCCTGGACAATTCCTATTGGCTTTTGAAAACCAATAGAATTAGACTCTATTCAAGAGAGTCTATTCTATTGGCTTTCAAAAGCAAATAGAATAAAAGGGAGTATCACAGCTAAGGAAAAGGGGGAAAAAATGGCAGACTGCATTGTTTGGCGACCCCCGTGAAATGGTTGTTCGACCCCAAATGGGGTCCCGACCCACAGGTTGAGAACCACTGCCCTAAATCCAAGCCTTCATAATCTAAGAAAAAAACTTAGTCTGTTCACTTAATTCAAACTTAATTCAGTTAAGGAGAATCTGACAATTTCATGAAAAAATGAACACATTCATTGCAATTTACAGGTGAACTGAGCCTATATTGTGTCAGATTAAGTCCCACTGAGGTAAGTCAAGGATGTGCTTGTATCTAACTGAACTGCTAATAATATTCCCCCAAAATGCCAGTTTTTGATATATTACTTTTCTTCCCTTAACTGAAATTAATTTTAAAAAGTTCTAAAGTATCTACTAGAAATAATGCTACTAGAAATCAACTGTTTTTTTGTTGTTGTTGACTTTGCAAGGAAAGACTTATATCTAGCATTCAGTAAAAATCAATCTAGATATAAGCCAAAGGGAGGAAGCCAATAAACAATTCAGAAGTGAAGGTAATATTGTCCACCTGTAGTGGAAATATTTCTTTTATCATTCACACAGCATGAGGCTTCATGATGGATTACAGAAACACCAGTGGAGGAAATAAAATGGAGAAACAGAAAGATCAATGGGGGATGTAAATTGTTATATTAAAATTTCAAGAAAAACATCTGTGTTAATCACTGCAGAGGACTTTTTAAAATTCAGTCATTTTAATTCTAATCATCATAAGAAAATTTTGATCTTACACAATGTAAAGTTACACCAATAAGTTGGATACAACTAAATTGCACATGCATTTACAGGGGCATATCTCAAGACTAAAATTACCAAAGTTACTAAAAACAGAGTGCAGAAATCCACGCAATAAATAGTGGTCATTCAGATTTTTGCAACCCAAATATGGTAACACTACATAGTATACTCAGTTTTACATAATTAAATTTTATTCAGTTACTCATGAATAGATTCCATGATCTCTGCTCAATGCAGTAACATTTTCTATTCCATATAGTGAAGATCTGGGCAGAGGGGGAGACAGGCAGAGAGGTAAAGAGAGGGAGAGGGAGATATCTTCTTTGGAATCATCTTCTTTCAATTAGTGCATAAAGTTGCAGTGGTATGCTATTACTTATACTTCAAAATCAATGAAAGCACATATCACTTAAATAATTGTTCTATATTTATCTTTGTGTATATATATATATATATATATATATATATATATATATATATATAGTTACAAGAAAAATATGTGAAATATTAACAGAACATTCAGTTATGTGAAAAAAGGAAGGTGCTCCAATACACCCTGCTAAACAAACCTAACACTTCTATTGTGTTAGCAGCTGAAGATAACATTTGAACTTCCTAAATGAGATTAGTTTTCTTCAGATGAGTTTAACCAAAATGTTTCTACAACTTAATATTATGGCCAAGTGTTTGTTTAAAACATCATCAAAAATGTCTCTTGTTAAAATAAAGAGAGTACAGCAATCAACATTCTTTTTTTCATCGTGTATAGGTGCATCAACAAAATGGTAATGCCATGTGTAATCCAGGAAGAAGAAGAGTTGTTGTTGTTTGTTCTGTACCACCTTATTGTAAAGCTTTTCAATAAAGCTGCTGATACTGCCATTTTCCTACAATTAGTATCAGGCAGTTTCAATAGGCTCTTCTATCATAATACCTAAAGAAGCTTTTTGAAAGTTTAATAGCTTTCTAAGCTGTATTCTGGTTTCAAAACATGAAAAATCAAACAAAGATCAGGCTGTTACCTTTTGGAGTTAAGAACTGCTGGCTTTTTTATTGACAAAATATCAAGTGTTGTAAAGAGTATGAAATTGAGGACAACGGAGCAATTATTAAGTATATAACTCCTGCAAAGGGGCACAGGAGTTAGGTGACAGTCTTGGTGGTAGCCTTCAGAAAATGCCATTTCTTTGTCATTTGTGAAACTCTTTATTGAATCAGCATATTAGGAAAAGTCACTGAACATAAACAATAAAATAAAAACCTATATGAGCTCCCTCTTGTTATATGTCAGTAGTAAGCTCAAATTAATGAAGTTATTTTTGAGAATCAAGGTACACCTAGATGCATTTAATATATTATTGGGGTTTGGAATGCTACGCTAGCAAACTTATGCAAGTATGAAAGTCTTACTCAACTCAGTAAGACTTTGTTCTAAAAAAGTATCATTGCCAATATAAAATAATCACAGTCTAGCACTAACAACAAATACTAGATTTGGATACTATACAATAAATTCATTTTTCATATAAAACTGTGTTTTTATTGTTACAATATAAAATGCTGTACAAGTAATGTAATTATTTTGCTCAAACCTTTCTTCCTTACAATATTGTGCTGTTTTCCCAGGAACTTCATTATTCAAATAATTCTGATGCTTCACTTAATGAACTATTTGCTATACAATTATATATAACTTCATTAGAATTCAAATAGCAAAACAAATTAATTACATACACTTCTATGAAATGTTAAACCCCATTAAGTTCAGTGGGGTTAAGTTCACAGCCCATGCTAAAATTTAAAGTTTATTTTCCTTTAGCTTGGTTGAACTGGACCAAACTTGTGGGTAAATAAACCAATTGGTGGCATCCTTTTTTGTCATATTATACAGTAGTATTCACTGAATATATAAAACATAGTAAGATTCCTTCCAATAATAATAGTTAAATGATTTTTAGTTAAGAATATATTCATTTTTAATGACATTATAAAATGATGCAAGACATTATATGGTTAGACTTGCATAATTTCTCTCATAAATAAATAAATGTTCCTTTAATGACAAATTAAGTTACTCTACTTCTACATGAACTATGTAAACTCTTCTTAGAATCAGACTTGATTTCATGGAGACATTTGGAGAAAAAACAAACAAACACATACTAGGCAAAAGACAAATGTAGCTCAGGGACTACCATAGAGCAAATAATTCCGTTATATGTGTTAATCAAGCAACATATACCAAGATTTCAGAATTCTGCAGCTTCAAATAGTTAATCAAGAATAATGTCATAACTGGTATCAAATCAATGCATAAAGTAACTATGTACCACGTTTACTTCAACTGAAAACACAGCATTTTTACAATAAAAAATTTAATATGTTTATGAAGTGAATTTCACGTGACCGCTTAATTTAGACTATAGGCTTCAGGTATTATTCCTTGGCTGCAATGTTTATACTGTCCGATTTTGTTTGAGTTCAGAGCTGAAGTTCTTAGACCATAACAGAAGCCGATGAGTCACTCTCCACTTCCGGCATCCCCTGCTGACTGAGTGTTCCAAGTTTTTGTGAGCAAAAACACAAGCCAGAATACCATGCAAAAATGAGGGCTCAAACAATGTCAAACGGAAAAAGAAAGCCCCCACCTTAGCTGGCACTGTATTTTCTTTATATCCCCAACAGACAAAGCAAGCTCTAGCTTAGCAAAGTTACGTATGTAAACAAATACATCCATGATACAAATTGTCCATTAGGAACTTAGTACAACGTTCTGAAATAATATAATAATAACAACAACAACATTATCATCCTTGTAATGTTTTAGTATCCACGTAGTCTGAACTACTCTAATAAAAAAAATCATTCTGATATTCACCATTTGGCTTCTATAATTCTCACCCTCTCTGTATGTTTTTATAAAGCTGAATATTGGCAAGGCTAGAGAAATAGAAACTGGAAAGAATGGTGAAGGGAAACTCATTTGGAAGAACCAGCTAACTTTCCCTGGGTCTCATCCAACACTGTATTATTGTATAATGATTAGAAAGAAAAAGTCACAGTGTGGTACAGCAAGATAAAAAAAAATCATATATAACAATTTAAGCTGAATCAACCCTAAAGCAAAATTTCCTTCCTCTAATTGCACTTTGCCTACATTTAAAAATGTCAGGTATAAAATAGGTAATGCAAATTGCAGGCCAATAGAGATTGAATTGAATTAAAAAAAAACCCTTATGCTTATTACTTAAATAAGTCAGTCAAATGTAAAAATATTCAAACCCTACACTTTAGTTCAAATCTAGCAAAATATTTGGGGCAAGTACTAATTATACAGAAAAATCCTTGTTCATATGCCATCACACAACTTACTTCTAAAGTGTGACAATACCTTGTTAATTCTAAAGAAAATAACACTTAAAAGTGTTTCTTCAGAAATCACAATGAATTCAGAGAGAATTAGTACTAATAAATACTGCACACAATGACAGTTTAAGTTGATAAGAAAAAACAAATATCAGTGTTGTATTTTGGAGATTGAAAGCTATATGGCGAGAGAGGCCAAGGACAGGAAAGGAAAATAATGAAATAAGCAAAAGCCTTTTACCTCAGCTTTCTGGGTCCGAGGAGAAGCTGCAGATTTTTCAATGGCATAAACATCCACCAGGTACAGACCTGCTCCTTGCTCCCTGTCCAAAACAGCAGCAGTCTGAATCACCCCAGTGTGCCGGCCAATAGTAAAGAGACGGCCAAACCTTTTGTCTTCACAACGTACTGATACAATGAAATACTCCAGTAGAATTTCTGGCCCTCGAGGACTAGCTGCTTCAATGGATATCACATTTGTCCCAATAGGTTCGCCTTCTTTTAAAATGGTAATATATTTTGGTTGAGTGAAAATAGGGCCATCAAGTCCTTGTAGAATTACAGTCATCTCAGTGGTTGATTTTCTTCTCTCTGGGCCAAGGTCTGTGGCTGAAATGATGAAGCTGTATATAAGCTGGGATGGCACTAAAGTTGAAGATACTCTCAGTTCTCCACTGTAACGATCCAGAATAAATATGTCTGTGACACCATTAATTATTTCATATTCAACCTCCCCATTTGCTCCTTCATCAGGATCAGCAGCCACAATTGTAGTTAGGACTGTACCTATTACAACAGAAGGTTCTACAGCCAGAGCACTTGGGGATACAAAAGTTGGAACATTGTCATTTTGGTCAGTTATAAGGACGGTCACATTCTTCAAAGCAAATCTTCTAGATTCGATAGGCACAGCCTGATCCATGGCTTTGACTGTTAATTCAAAGAGATTAGCAAATTCACGGTCTATTTCAGCACTTGTATATATTGTCCCTTTGACTTCATCTATATGGAAATGGTTTCCCCTTGGCATCTGCTGGATGATTGTATATGCCAACTGCCCGTTAATATCTGCATCAGGATCATGAGCCATTACAGAAATGACCGAGGTCCCAATAGGAATGTTTTCAACAATAGACTTAAAAATGTCTCCAGCTGGAAACATGGGTGGGTTGTCATTATAATCCCTGACATATATTACAACTGACATGGTGGAAGACCGAGGAGGCCTCCCTTTGTCTTTTGCTGTTATGTTTAGTTTATACAACGACTGTGTTTCAAAATCCAACTTTTTTGAAAGGAAAATACTGGCAGTATTAGGACTGATGCTAAATGTTCCATGATTATTTGTTCCTGTAATACTATAATGAAGGTCAGCATTGTCACCTGAATCTGAGTCTGAAGCAGTGGCTGAAGTTACAAGTTCACCAATTCTCATGTTCTCCAAGATATCAACAAATAGAATAGTTTTAGGGAATGAAGGACTATTGTCATTTTCATCCAACACATTGATATTCAGCACAGAAAGGGAACTTAGGGGATCTGTCCCAGAATCCACTGCTTGGATAGTAAGTGAGTAAAATGCATTAGCTTCATGGTCCAGTTTCCCAATTAAAGTCACCTGGCCAGTGCCACTGTCTATTGCAAACTGGTTTTCTTCATTTCCTTTAATTATAGAATAGTGGATTAGTCCATTATTACCCTCATCAACATCTGACGCAGAAACTCTTAAAACTTGTGTTAGGTTTGGGGCTAATTCTGATATTGTTGCTTGGTAGAGTTCTTTTAAAAACTTTGGTGCATTATCATTTATATCCTTCAAGTACACCTGCACTATTGCCTGATCTCTTAGAGGCTTTGGCAACCCTTGATCTACTGCGATAACTGTAAGTGTAAATACAGCAGCTCCCCTTTGTCTCATCAGGGATTCTCTGTCCAACTGATGAGTGCTTGTTATTTCCCCACCTAGAGCATTCAATTCAAAATCAGGCTGCATGTGTGCAAACAAATATCTGACTTCCCCATTAGATCCACAATCTTTGTCAACAGCACTTATTTTACCTACAAAGGATCCACCTTTCTGTTCCTCTTCATAATAAAAAACATAATTGGTGCTGTTAAACAGTGGTCTATTGTCATTTACATCTTGCAGAATAACAGTAACATTTACTGTGGCACTGAGCGGTTCTACTGCTCTGTCAGAAGCCTCAACCAGTAGCGTATATCTGTCCTGAACTTCACGGTCTAGTTCACTTTTTATGTACAGCTGGCCATCTGGAAATATGCCAAAGGCATCTCCTGTATTTCCTTCAATTATGTTATATGCTATTTCACCATTTGTACCTGAATCCTTGTCAGAAGCATGTACGCTAAAAAATCGGGAATTCACAGGCTCCAGTTCAGATATAATGACTTCATAAGAAAGCTGGTCAAATACTGGTGGGTTATCATTTACATCATGAACGGAGACAGTTAAAATGAAACTAGAGGAACGTTCTGGAACTCCCAAATCAGAGGCCATAATCTCCACTTGATAAGACCCATCATTTACATCAAGAAGCCCTGTCAAACTGATAGCACCATTTTCTTCATCAATACTAAATAGATTTTTAGGATTTTGCTTTAGGCTGTAAGCAACTATGCCATTTGCACCTTCATCAGGATCAACAGCTTTGGCTTGGAAAATGGTATGTCCTGTATTCCAATTTTCAACCACATTCACACTTTCCACTGCATGAAGAAAATGGGGTGAATTGTCATTTAAATCTCTAATCGTTATATTGACCAGAGCATCTCCAGTTATTGTTCCACCACTGGCCACTACTTTCAGCTGGTAAAATGCTTGCTCTTCCCTGTCAATAATACTAGCAGTGGCAATCAAGCCAGTTATTTTGTTAATTTCAAACATACCCTTTTGGTCACCTGAAGTGATAAGATATGTGATGTTGATGTTAAGATCCATAGTGTGGGCAGAAATACTGCCAACATGATAACCGAGGGCAACATTTTCAAACACCACAAAGCTGTAGATTTCTTGGGTGAATTTTGGGGGGTTATCCTGAGTGTCCAAAACAGTGACTGTAATTATGGCCTGGTTCTGCGACTGCAAATTGCCACCATCACTGGCTAATACTTTTAATTGGTAAGCAGTTTTTTCTTCTCTGTCTAGGGTGGTTTTCGTGGTGATGACCCCTGTCTCACTATGAATTTGAAACCTGGAAGTGTCTCCTGCCGAGATACTATACCTAACTCTGCCACTGAGTCCAAGATCTGGATCACTAGCAGACACAGTGACAATGTAGCTCCCTGCAGGTTCGTTTTCTTGGATGTGAGCAAAATACTGGACTGGGTAGAATAAGGGGCTGTTATCATTCACATCCAGCAAGCTTACATTGACCAGAGCCACTGAAAAGAGGGCAGGATTGCCCAGATCAGTGGCCAGGACATGCAGTGAATAGTGTTCCTTTTCTTCCCTGTCTAACTGTGAAGTTGTGCTAAGTCTACCTGAAACAGGATCCAAGTGAAAGGCTGCCCAACTAACTATTGGAAAACTACCTGAATTTCCCCCAGTTTCGCTTTCTTGCAAGATGAATCTCACAGTCCCATTATCACCCAAGTCACCATCCACAGCAGTGAGGACTAGCAACTCAGTTCCTGGAAGAACATTCTCTGCTATTGACACATGATACCCATCTGGCTTACTAAATTGGGGCTTTTCATCATTAACATCCAGGATATTCACTACCAGTTTTGCAAAGGAAATTTTAGGTTGCACACCCTGATCACGGGCACTGATGTTCAGTACCACTTGTGAAACTATTTCCCGGTCCAGCCCACCAGATGCTGCCATGCCTTGACCAGAAAAA
Source organism: Crotalus tigris (assembly GCF_016545835.1). Taxonomy (NCBI): domain Eukaryota; kingdom Metazoa; phylum Chordata; class Lepidosauria; order Squamata; family Viperidae; genus Crotalus; species Crotalus tigris. The sequence continues at coordinate 320,632 of NW_024097146.1, read as the reverse complement.
CCTAGGAGAGATGTAGCCATGACAGTATCAGCACTCTTAGTAGTAACTAGGCCACTGTGTTCACTAATACAAAACCAACCCAACTCATTTCCAGAAACTATGCTGTACTTTAGGTTGGCATTAAGACCAGAATCATGATCTGTAGCACTTAAGCCCTGTATGTAGCTGCCTGGTGGTACTTCCTCACTAATATTGACTTGATATACTAATTGCCCAAAAACAGGTGGGTGATCATTGATATCGTTCACAAAGATGACAAGACTGGCCACAGAAGAGCGGCTCACTGGGGCAGGAGAGACTCCATCTGGACTCAGAGAAGAGACTGAATCAGGTGATGGAGGTGAACTTCCAAAGTTGTCAGTCACAGCTACGGTGAGATTATAGGTGGAAATGCGTTCACGGTCAAGAGCAGCTGCCACTTTGATAAGACTGAGGTTGGGTACTTTGCTGCTCTGGACCTCAAAATGGCGCTGTTCATTCCCACCCAAGATGGATACAGAAATATTCCCATTGGCTGCTGGTGAATCAGCATCACTCACAGTTAGCAATGCCACAACTGTGCCAGGTGCTGCATTCTCATCTACAGAGGCAAAACGGGACGTGGCTGGGAAATAGCGAAATTTGACCCTTGGCTCATTATCATTCACATCAAGCAGGTGAATTAGAGCCTCAGCACGGCCACTCAAAGCTGGTACTCCACGGTCAATAGCCTGAACTGTTAGTGAGTATTGCCGTTGAGTTTCGTAGTCCAGAACCTCCCGGATACGGATGACCCCACTTTCAGGGTCCACCTCAAAAGGAAATATCCCGCTTCCATCTCCTCCAGTACTCTCTGCCCTCTCCAGACGATACTGGATGTCAGCATTGGTGCCCTCATCAGCATCTGCAGCCGTCACCTGAAGAACACTGGCCCCAACTGGTGCATCCTCAGGCACTCGAACTTGGTAGAAAGTCTGGCTAAAAACAGGTGGGTTGTCATTGATATCCTGAACAGTGACATTGACTTGTAGGAATCCATGTCTCTGAAGTTCCCCTTTGTCGTCTACCTGCACCAGCAGCTGATAGGCAGAGGTAGCTTCCCTATCCAGCCCACCACGAGAGACCAAGTGCAGGAAGGCCCCTTCTCCACTAGGGTTAAGAGTGATGTTAAGTCGGAAGCGGCCCTCTTCATTGCCTCCCACAATGCGGTAAGAGCTGTGGTCCACACCATTGGTCCCACTATCTGCATCAGTAGCTGTGTCCAAGATAAGTTGTCGGCCACTACCTGTGTCCTCCTTGAAAGTCACCACAATCGAAGGATCTGGGAAGACAGGTGCATTGTCATTGAGGTCAAGCACCACGATGCGCACTTCACTCGGGTATGTCGGCTGGCTGGAAAGCACAACAAGGTCCATCACATCATTGGTCAGGCTCTCACGGTCAATAGTGGCAAGTGTGTGCAGATCTCCGGATGTAGCATTTATGGAGAAAAGAGCATGATGCTCACTTAAACGGTAGGTGAAGCCTGGGCGGGTGGCAATGGTACCTATCCAGGTGCCTGGTGGCTGCTCTTCCAACACCTTGAAAAGCTGTCTGGGCTCAGTGGAGGCACGAAGCGGCAGCAGCAGGAAGACCACAAGGCAGGGAAGCAAAATGGAAGAGGTGCTGCCCAATCCCCAGCAGCCCATGATGCAGAGGAGGCACAAGGTGGAAAAGTGAAGCAAATCCGTCTAACAGCCACAATCCAGGTTAGCTCGCAAACCAAGACAAACCAAGCCAGCAAGGCAGAAAGTCCAGCGAGCGACAGGCAAGCTATGTCAATCCACATTACCAGGAGCGCTCAGGTGGAAGAGAGGGGCTGTCAACGCCTCCGCCACCCCGGGCATCTCTCGCTCTCGGCGCCGCATACGAAGGCCAGCACAGTGGGAAGAGCGGCGGAGGGTCCAGGAGTGCTGCTACTGCCTGCCAACAAGAGGCAGGCTGATCCCAGTTCCCCTCCTCAAGCTACTTGTGCAGGCGAGGAGCGTTTGCATGCCCAAGCACACTCCACAGCCCCGAGGTCGGCGCAAAAGAACGGGCAACCGGTCCCTTCCACAAAATGCCCGGTGTGTGGGAGAGTGTTAGAGCCGAGTTTGCTCCTGACTCCCGGCTTTGCTGGCAGGCAACTGAAACCGCCTTCCAAAGGAAAAAAGTGCCAGCAGCCCCCCCTTCACTTACGGGCTGCGGCTGCTGCTGCTCCGTAGCTTAGATTTGTCTCTCTTCCCAGTCTGGCCGGAGCTTGCGCTGTCGCCGCCGGTCTAAGACTTTTGGGAGGTACGCGCAGTCCAGGCTGCTGCCGGGCATTGTTAACAAAAGTTCTCCCATCAGCTAAAGCGAGCCGCTCCTCCGTACTTCCTTCGGCGCACCAGCTCCGTTCCAGGCTGGTCTCTGACAGCGAGCCGCTTTTGCAAATTCGCTTAGCTCAGCGTTTTCTCTCGGGGGGGGGGGGGGAGAAGAGCGTAAGAAAGAAAATAAAGAAAGAGAAGGGCAAGGATCCCACCGTGGATGCGAGAGAGCCAGACAGAAAAGAAGCATGAAGCGGGGAAGGAAAGCAGCGGTCCTTTAACTCTGTTGAAATCAATTGCCCACTTTTGTAATTCCGAAGGTTGCCGTGGAAGATCTTAAAGGCAGCTTCTCACATCGGCGTCGCGAGCCCCCGTGGACCCTCAGAAGAGCTGCTTGATTCCGCAGGAAGAAAAGAAAGGAGGGGGACGCCTCCTGCCCGCACACCCCGCACAGCAGCGAGGCAGGCAGAAACTTTGTAATTTACTCATTGAGCTCTTCCCTCTTTACTTTCAGAGGCGACTCCCCCCTCCCGCTGCGGGTCCGCGCTATCTTCATCTCCGCCTCCAATTGGTCTGTCATCTCCCACCCCGCCCACCTTTCTTTCCATTGAGTCGGAGTAAATCGAGTCTCCGCCTCTTCATCTCCTGCCTTCGAGAAGCTCTCCCCTCTTTTGACCTGAGCCCCAATGGCTCTACAGGGTGTCAATCAAATAAATTGGCAGCGGGGGGGGGGAGGCACTAGGCGGAGACGGGGAGATCTGTTCTACTAGGCTTTCCACCCCCCTTTTGGCAGAAGCGGGGTCGGAAAGCTGGGGAGTCTGTCCGCACCCCTGCTTAGATGTCAGCTTTGCGCAGAGAGAGAAAAAAAGGAAAGGAAGGAGGGGGTATGGGCTAAATCCACATTGAATGGCCGCGATCAACAATAACTCCGAAAGGGATTATTAAGCAAGCATGTCTAGGAAGGCGCGACGCGGATTTAATTTTAACTATTTCATCTCCGTTGGAAGAGGTGGATTGTTTTAAATTATCTCACAGGACCCGCGCGAAAATAATAATAATAATAAAAAAGTTTGGCCGCAGTTGCATTCCTGCGCAGCAGTACAAGTTTTACCTAAACTGCTACTTTCAGATGTCTAGGAGTTCAGTTCCCATTATCCATCCCGTGCAAACTGTACACGCTTTTCTATTTGTCAATTTTTCCTCCAGACAAAGATCGGTGCTTAAGGGAGGAAGGGGTAGGGATGAAGGTTGGGCAACCTGCCTTTGATGGAGGGGTCTCCAGTAGTCTTTTTCACAGCTCCCAACCAGTCCAGTAAAAAAAAAAAAAAAAATAAAAAAAAAAAAAAAAAATCAGTAGTTACTTCGAAAGTCTGGGCAAGGATTTGTCAATAGTGAAGACTCTTTTTCTTAAGAGGTGCTGCAATTTGGTTTCTCCAAATAAGGGGAGGAGAGAAAGAAATCAGGCAATCTTCAAAAGCTTGTTCAGTCACTGATATTCTTCATAGTTTATTCTTCCACACCGTTCTCTTCCAAAGGTGAAATGAGAGTTGGGAGGCCAAAGCAAGGATTAGGATCTGCAGCAAGTGAAGAGAGAGGATGGATGATGCTTTGGCTGCTGTGCCTTCAAGTGGGTGGCCCAACAGCTGCTGGTGGCATTTGAGCACTCCCTCTTTCCCACAGTGCCACTCAGTGGGAGAGTGGAATAAATAAATGTTTAAAAATGCACCTGCTCTTTTGATTGTCACTTGAGCCCTATGGAAGGGCTAGCTTTAATGAACGGAGGGAGTTTCTACCATGCTCTATTGGAAGATAGCAGGTAAAGAGCAGCCTTGATTGCTCCTTTAGTAGGGAAGGGAAGGCATGGGGTCAGTACTGTTCCCCCAACTCTGGTGTGACTACTACTGCTCCAAATTAGCACATTTAAATCCCTTATTTCACGGAGAAAGACTTAAGCATATCTTGTTATTGTCTCCAACAAACTAATCTGACTGAAAATTCTCCTTAAGGGAGGAAGGGGCTGGTTCATATACTGCATTTTCTCTCTCTTATTATTGTGTGATTTATGAAGATAACCCCAACTGAAAGCAGATACTACGAATGAGCTCAAAACTCAACTTTAACCAAATGTAGATATGGAAGAGAATTAGGAAATCATGTAAAAATTTCCAGATGTGTTGATCATTGTTTATTGAAGTCAGTGACCAATATTATTGTGTGAGTGTACACACATCCCTACCAATTTCACAGCTACAAGTATTTTTGCAATTATAATTAAAATAAGGTATGTGTGTATATATGTAAAGGACATATTATAATAAAAATATATACTGTACTGTACTTTATATTTACAAGAATAAGAATACTAATCTTATTAAATAGAAAGTGCTGCAGTAGAGTAAATTTTCAAAGGAAGCCTAAATTGAATTGAAGGAGAGAGAGAATTGGCATCATAGTCTAAAAACTAAATGTTCGGAGTATAATCAGCAGCCACAAGATACATCACAGGAGATGATGATAGACAGAACTGGCCCAGTATCTTCTGATAAATGATTCACCTTAGTAATTCCCCACTTGAAAATTGTTGGGTTTTTTCCCCCTGCGGTTTCCTTCTTCCTTCCAGTTTATTGGGACTTTTTTTTTTTAAAGTAGGACAGCAGAATGAGAACAATTATTCTACTTTTGCAAAATTCTCTGGTTGCTTTTGTATGGAACGGGCCTTTCTCTTTAGTCAGTTCAGCGATTGTAAACTAGAAATAAAGTTTCATTGGTTTCATTGGTTTTCAATCTTCTTTGCAGATTTCTATACACAGGGGTCTCATGCTCAGCAGTTCAACAGCAGGCAAAGACCGCCCTCTGGTGTTCTTATACCATTAAATCCTAGGATTTCTTTTTTTGTTTTTCAACTTTCCCATTTGTGTGTGTGTGTGTGTGTGTGTGTGTGTGTGTGTGTGTGTATTAATAATGAAATTTATTTGTAGTTACCTTGGGACAAAATTAGTTGGAGTGATAGATAATTTAGAGAAGGTATCTCTTCTTAGAAAAACTTCAAACTGTATTCATTCAGTGGCATAGGCATCCATGGAATAATTGGCCAAATTATAGTAATGTCATGACCTAAATCTTGTGACTTACATATTTGGACTAATATCATGACAGAAGTATGAAAAGCCAAGACATCTACTATAATAGTGTGATACCAGATTCATCGTTTTCTTCTCAATGTAGTTGACACCTGTGGCCCCTGGTTCCTGAAGAAACTTTCAACTTCTGACTCTGAAAGTGCAAGCTAAATAAATAAATAAAATCAGGAAACAGCAGCAAATTAGATATATAATTAAATGCAAATACTAGTAAAAGAAATATTTGTGAAACATTTGGTTTTCTCACATGCATAATAATAAAGATGTGGGATCGTAAAGTCTAGATAGATTATTTTGGAACCAAAGGAAAAAAATTAACCCCATTAACCAAATTAAACCCATTTTTGTCTTTAACTTTATCAAATCCATATCAATAAGATTAACTAGTATTAACTTCAGTATAATTCTTTATCCGCCTTCTCATTATATATTTGGAAGGAGCCATACAAACAGGAATGCACATGAAATTAAATCTTATATTAGCCATTTAAATAAATGGCTATGTCTACTTAAATGTATCCAATAACTCTACCACCACATAAGTAATGCAGTTAGTTATACTTGTCAAACTCCTGTTTTTATAATAGTGATAATAATGGCACTTAGACTTATTTACGGCTTCTGTTTGGGTATTGATGATTCCACCTCTGAAAACTGGATAACAGAGATGAGAACCTGATCCTCTTATCTGTGTCAATCCAATATACTTGTTTTGTTATTTTGAAATTTTGTTAAATCTCTCCCCTTCATTTTCTGTTTCTGTCCTCTAATCTTAGCTATCCTGTTCAGGATTTTGTTATCTACGAATGTGATAAGCATTTCCTGCCTTTCATTGTCCAAAGGAATTTAGAAACATTCCAGTTTGGAGCATAACATTCTTCTTTAGACTCTTGTACAGAATTTGATCACAGAAAATTCTAAATATAAAGTGATACTTCTATAATAGTAGTATTTATTTGGATGGGGGAGTGCATGCAGTGATTAAATATTTAAACATTTTAAAAATGGTTTGGTATCCTGAAATTCTATGAGACAGAATTGTCTAAATATTTAATCATTAAGTATAACTCCCTCCATATTTAGGACACTGTTTGGTTTTATTTTTTTATTTTATTAAAAACTACAAAAGGGAATTTTGCTCTTTGCTGTTATCTTCCTGCTAGTTTTCCAATTATTGATATATAAGTCAAAAGAACATGGACATTTATAAAAAAGAAATTATAAAAAATATGCCACACCTGATAAGCACTGTATTCATGGGAGAATGGCCACCCAAGTCAATATCACTATTTTGTTGTCAAAATAGTGGGAGGTTTATATTAACTTCTAATTCATATCTCCTGTTTTAGTTTCTTGTAAAATTGTTGAACAAATGTGAATCAGCAAGTTTAATACGATTTATTATTATTTCTTATACAGATTGTACATCAAAATTAAAAAGTTTATTTCATTGTGGTATATTACCTTTATAAGCATATTTGGTGTTCCTTAAGAGATGATCAGCCTCTATAAGCAGAAAGATAGTACTGTTCTAAAGTAAGAGAGCTCTGATCTAGTAAGACCCAAACTTTGTTCATGAAAGCAAAAGGTTACAAGTGGTGGATCTCCCAAAAGCGGCAGTTGAAAAGACTCTGGAAATAAGATTTTCTATCCACAGAGAAGTGAAAAAAGGAAACTACCACTGAATAAGTAAATCTAGAGCCATAACCCTAACCCTAAACAATCCTCACAATTTAGAGTTACCATGTAGAAAAAATAATATCCCAAAGTGTTTTTCAATCGATTTGTCGATAATATCTAGAAGATTTTCTTAATATTGTATTTTAAATATTTTCTGCATTGTCATTATTATATTTGTATAATATGATTTAGCATACTTACAAGACATATGATAACATATACCAGTAATTTTATTGTATTTCCAGCAGTTGTTGGATGTCCCTCTTTTTTTCTTTGTTTTGTATTTTTATTTTGGAAATTAGAAATAAAAAAAAAAAAAAATTGATGGCTTAAATTGCCTTCATACTACATCCAGTTTTATAACTACAGGAAAACAGAATATAATTTTGTGAATTAAAGCTATTCAACAGGCCTTTTCCCCACCTAAGAACAACTGAATAAACCACTAATAAATTCATGTTGCTTTTTCTTTGGATCCAATATTTTATTATGTGTAGGCAAAACATAAAGGAGTATTTCTGAATAATGGCAAGAGAAAAATATAAAAGAAAATCCAAAAAAACCACTGACTGGTTTTTCCATATGAGTATGAAATGTCTAATCTCCCCCCCCCCCATTTCTTAGTTGTGGTGTTTCCCCAAGGCTGCAATGAAAGCAGGAGATCAAATATAAACATTACTAGGAGTTTTGGCTGAAAATGTTTTGGATGAGTTTATTCTGGAAAACAAAGAGATATCACAGGTCATTAATCCTTGCAAGCCTCTTTTCTTTTATTTGGCATCTGGCATAAATATAAGGCAGCAGCAGAACTTTAAAGATTAGACTTTCAGAATCAGAAAGAAAGAAATATTTACTGTAAAAGAGAAAAAAGTCAATTTGATTATGTTACCACCTCATCTCATAGAACCCGGCTATTATTATTTCTTTTGCTCTTCTTCCTTCATAGAAATAATTCACACTTTTATCATCCTTGTCTTTTTGTAAGCAAAATAGTATTTCTTCAGTAGAATAAAAAAAAGAAAAAAATATATTGAAAGATGATGGTCATGCAGAAAAGGGTGTTTTAGACTGTTACCCCCGGCAAACTCAGTTCTATATATATATTAAGAGATATCTGCTGTTCTTCAAAAACATACTCAAGTGCTGAAGACCAGATACATGGATTTTAATCACCAAGGCACCAGATGCTACTTTCATACTTATTTCTAGGAATGTTTCTGAAAACCTACCAGGAGAAAAAGTGGTTATAAGTGATTATCTTAGATAACAGCAATTAAAAACATGGCAGAATATTAACTATACTGAATAGTTTGTATATTTATCTGGCATATTCATTGGCAGAGATACAAAGAGGTGGTATATTTTATATGGCAGAATAACTTCATTGCCTTTGAACCCTACTCACCTTGACCTGACATGTACCATGAGTAGCTTTGCCTCAGGCCCCAAAATGTATCTAGCACTATATTTCAGTATATCCATACATAGACCCACTGGCATTCTCAAACAGTAAAAATATTGGGTAGGTGAAACCCAGAACTTTGGATTGATATCTATTTACACATTGGAGAAGAGGGCAAAGATAAAATGGACAGACAATGGAAGCCATCCTGAGAAAAGGGTGAATGGAGAACAGAAATGACTAGAATTATTGGATGAATAGAGTTTACCTATTAGGTTTTAGGTTAGAGAGTATTTTGTATCTGGCTATGTCTACATCATGTCAACCATTTTTGAGATCCTTCACTATATGCAAACAAAGACAAAGCATTATTCTCAAAGACAACCTATTATTCATTCTTGACAAGATAATTATTAAACCTGTTCTCAGTAGACTAATAGAATTTCAGTCAACACAAACCATGAACAAACAAACAAATAAATATCATCACTGTCTTAAAAAGTACATGTATCTTCCTTCTTTGGTTACATGACATGAAGCAAGAAACAACCACAAGGAGTACTGCAATCCCACTTTATTGTTATGGGATATAATAATAGAATGTTGCAAACTATCCAGAGTTTCCTTGTGCTCTGTCTTGTACAATATAAAATAATTTTTATATTGATTTTTTTCATTCTTCCCTTTTTGAGAGTTGAAATGTCTTTTTATTCTTTTTTGTCTGTTTGTCCATTTTACCTTCCACTAACTTTATATCTGTTTTCCTCTACAACATCACATAATTAGAGATCTCAGAACAACTTAGTTCAAGAAATAAAACCAATTCAAAGTCCTTAGAAGCTACCTGCATTATAGGGCCATACCAACTGAGAGAAAATTCAAACCCACCAAATAAATCTTTGACTAAGAAACAGGATTTTTTCATGAGTAAAAACTATTCTGAATGAAAGAGAATATACATGTCCCAGGATAAGATGAATATACTTTTCCCATGATAAAAGCTACTCTGGTTTGAGGCCATATTCTTCAGAAGGAATTCTTTCCAGATGGCTTGAATTACTTGTAATGTGGACTTGGACTGATCTAGCCACTATCCTAGATCCCTGGTATTTGAATCTAGACTATCTCTGGTTTAGATTTTCATTATGTTTGCACTGTGTTGACACTTCTGTGGCTGATTTTGATTTGTTAATATTTGACCATATTCCCACTTTATTGTGTAAAGCTTTGATTAATATGGGGTTCCAAGGGAAGTCAAAATAGACAAGATATTTGTTGCGACAGAAAAAAATTGAAGGACCCCTTTGTCTGAGAATACACTGTTGCAACATACACATCTCACCCCAATGATGTTGGTCCACCTGTACTGTGCCAGCAGGAAAGACATGCTGTGGACTCTGTCAGCCAAGGAATTCCAGTGGGCAGGGCCAAGAGAAGAAACTTCTCTGTCACGGCTGCTGTCCTGTGGAACATCATAGCTCTTAGGTGAGATCTGCACTGACTGTTCTGACCTTCTGTAAGGGCCTGAAGACCTGGTTCTACTAGTGGGCCTGGGACCCAACAGGGAGTATCACTCTGCAGGTGGTTAGTGGATCGACAGAAGACCCCTTGTCCCCCAGTGATGTTCATGCTCCTTTCCCCATCATCTTTCAATGATAACTGTTTAATATAAGTATGATTATTGTTATTACTGTTTTATCTTTTACTGTTTCTGGTTTTAATATTTGTAAGCCACTGAGACTCTGTATAAGATGGGAAGCACATAAATCAATCAATCAAACAAACAAGTAAGTAAGTAAATAAATAAATAAATACATTCTTTCATACAATGCCTTCAGGATTTAAATCTAGCTGTATTCTATTTAATTAATAGAAATGTATCTAATAGTCAAAATATTCTATATTATTGTACATTACCTTATTATTATGATTGGTCACAGAATCAGCCAGATGTTTAGACTTGATTTGGCATTTTTGTTCACCTATCAATTTTTAACAAAAGACTTGGGATAGGCAGATATTGTTTAATAATATTAAAGGTATCATTGTAAGATGTAAATTGTTTTATATTCCTGCCTTTAAAAATATATATATATAACTTAAGGTGGCAAACATACCTAATACTCCTGGTCCTATTTTCTCCACAACAACAACTCTGTTAGTGACTCCTCCCAAGATGGCTGCTTTTTTCTCTCTTGCCAATGATCTGTTGATCTTGCTGCCAAAGCTAGTTCTCTGGCAGTGCTGCTCCCTTGAATGGGAGCATTTCAAAAAGATCCAAGATCACTTTTGGATAGCTGTAAACCCATCTGGGAAAGGGAGTTTTGAAGATTCCAGTTCCCTTTGGGAGAAGTTAGAAAGTCACTAGGCAAATCCATCTTCCTATTGGCAGGTGATTTTCTAAACATACCTTGGTTTTAACTTCACTTTTTAATTTTTCTGTTCCACTTAGCTTTTTATCTTTAAAAATTGACTGGCTGGTTGAATGCTGATTTATTTTAACTCCCTGCTGGACTCTAGCTGTTTTTCTTTTTTTATTTTTCCTTTGCTTTATATTGTTGTTTTGAATAACTTTAATTTTCTCCATAAGGAAACACAGTGTGGTTTTGGATGATGAAGTACTTTCATCTGATTTACATTAATATTGGACTCTCACCACAGGATTTTTGCATTTTTTGCATTTGTAAAATATTTGGACTTTATTTTTTTATTTTAATTTTAATCTTGGATTGAAATATCCAGAAAATATCTTTCCTCTTTTTTTCTGCCTCAGCATTCTTTGTTTCCTGATTAAGTTACACAGAGCAACTGTCAAGCATGAAACTTTGGCAGCTATGTACCTCAACTTGCCTTTAAATAAAGGGGGAAGGTGCTACTCTCAAGTGGATAAATGGAGAAATGAAACTTCTTCAATTCAGCTTCAGGCTGGGGGAGCCTGAAGCCTTGTCAAGGAGATCAGAACAGGTGTGGATTTGAAGCAGATGGTTCCCATAACAAAGTAGACTTATTGATGTGGATTACTTAAGAAAACTGTGGGAAAACTATTGTTTAAGTCTGTGAATTGGTGTGGAAACCTCATAGTTAGTTTTATTTTGACATAATCATGCAGTGTATTCAATAAACTGTAAGATTTTTGGAAACATTAATACTGAGTTTTATTTGGATTCTTGAGCTGGATGTTGACATTAATGATGTATCAAATTACACACAAGCAATGGTGACTGAAATCTAAGAAAAGACATTTTGGTAACATGCAATCTTTAGATGAATGACTTTTTAAAAAAGTTTGATGAGATGATAATAGCCATGGAAAATATTCAGAGATATATAACTTCTGACAAGTTACATTCACAAAAGGAATCTGATTTGAATGTTGCAGACCAAAGAGATATGGACTCTACAGATGGAGAACTAACTGAGCTGATCACATATATCTCTTTGAAATTCAAGCCTGCATTTTTTTACAATACTAGAAGCCTGCCTGAATGGAGTAATAACAAATAGTTTTTTTCCTAGGAGAACTGAGGGAGATTGGAGAATGGATTTATTATGCTTAATTGGAAACCACTTGTATTGGGACTTTGTTGCAAAGATAGACTGACTGCAGTAGACAGACTGAATTTATTATATTTAATTAGACAACAATTAATAAGAGATAGCATTAAGAAACAAATGTGGATATTTCATCCAGGATGAATTACTCTTAATTCTTGGGACAATTTGGGATAGATAAGATGCTCTGGTAAATTTTCTACCAGTTGATTACAATAACAGTTTGTTAACAGAGGGGTTTGAAAATTTAACCTTGTCTTTTTTATTATTTTTGTTTTTCTTGTTGACTATTTGTTATTGATATAGTATATAGAAGAAAGGTCAATAATTTGCAAATAGATGTACTAGTTTAAATTTGGGGGGGCTATTTTGCAAGGGGTGAGAACCAATATTTTGCAATGTATTAATCAGTATTCAACTAGGTGGGATAATATGTGTAAATGTGTTGGCTTTCTTTTCAGTGCACATTTTTAATGTCTTGATTGTTCTGTGTTTTTTGTTTTTTGTTTATTTTTTGTGTTTTGTATTTTAACTTTTTTTTATAAAATAAAAATAGAATTTCTTTTAAAAAAAACAGCTCTGTGAGGTAGGTTTCATGGTTCCGACAGATGAAACTCTTCAAAAGAACTTCAAGGCATTGTTTTCCTTTAAGAATCTTTTATTCAGGAAACAATGTATCGGCACTACATAGCTGAACCCAAAAACTAAATTCTCCTCTCCTGGATACAAAGTAACAAAGTACAATTCCCACCCCCAATAAACAGTCACAAACCACATCCCCCAATTAGCTTGAAGCACAGGCTTTCTCCCCAACTCTCCAGCCCACCAAATGTTATCAGCTTTGGATCCAGTTTGTCCTTGGATTCCCACAGCAGAGTTATTATTATTACGGCTAACTGAAGTCTCATCCCAATCTCCCCTCCCAGCACCAATTGATTCTAAAAGCATAGAGAAAATGACTGCATTTTCATCTGTTGTCAAACAAGAACATCCGATGTTAGCAGCATTGACAGTAGGTTGGGCTGTAGCACATAACTTGAACCTGAATTCCTTAACTCACAACTAGTAATTACCCACAGCAAAACTCATATGCAGTTGTAGGCACTATAGGTATTCTGACAATCCATGGCATGTTTTCCCATTTTTATTTGTTGTAGATTTATTGTTTTCCTTATATATAATTGAGTCAATTTAACTAGATATTTTTTCAGATTCTTCAGCCAAGTTGAGCTGACTACTACACTTATCAGTCCACAGGATGTGATTTTCAAAACTATCAATAAGGAAATTGGCATTGTGCCATGTGACTGATATGTCCAAACTACCACATTCAATGCTTCTGAATTTCATCATCTATCATAAATTTGTGGGTGGCAATTAAAAGGGATAGATTAGAAAAAAATACTTTATATAAGGAGGAAGAGCTTGGGAAGCAAGCAGATCAAAGAAATTATTCAGTCTTACAAAAATAAAATAGTCTAGTGAAAAGAGAAGATAGTGAATAAAGTGCTTTATGATTTTGAACAACTTATACTTTTTAAAATCACAGCTGTATGTCTAGCACCTAGTTCTTCAAAGATGTAATACTTGGGGTGGATAAAAAGGGCAAACATTGAGCCAACAAAGATAGCTCATCTTCCCTGAGACACTGAAAGAATTTGCAGCCTTGGCCTTCTGAAACTTGGCCTGCAGGGATGTATATTGCAGAGAGAGAGAGAATTTAGCCTTTAATTGACAAATGAAATATTTTAAAAGTTCAGACAACAGGTAGAACAAAAGGAAGACTGCCAAAGACATATGGAGCCAATTAGGCTGAAAACAGCTGTGTTAGACTTGTGGATGCTCACCAAGACTTGTTGGTTCATTAAAACTGAGGAAGGGCTAATGGCAGACAAGAGACCAAAGAGAGAAGACATCCAAATAGGTGTTGGTGAAGTGTTCCTTGTGTGCAGGTGGATATTCTTAGGTGTGAGAATTTAATTTGAGAATAATGGAAACACAGTAACAGACTTACGTCACGAGGCAGATAATCCCAGCTGTTCTGTTCCTTGCAATATCCCAAGTTGTTCTGTCTTGCTATGTTTCTATTGGACTCCCTTTGTGGAGCATAAAAATGATTCTTTGTTTTTATCATGACTCACTACAGAGAGAGTTCTGATCTTTCTAGTCTTTCTACTGGGTGAAATTTTAAACTTCGTGTTGAATGCTTCCCACTTTCTTTTTGATGATGAAACTTGCCCTTTCTCTCTTCTTTAAGGAACCTTTTTGCATCTTTACTTCAAAACCTACAACTCTGTTAGATATTTATGTGTTCTGCGTATTGGGTGTTCCTGGGAAAGGAAATCTATGATAGCTAAGAATTAATGAAACAAATTTTATTATTGTAACAGAAAAAAGATTTATTTTCATGAAATATAAGAATGGGCAAAGAAAGTATCTCAAGAGGACAGTCAGTGATCATGTGTTGCATGCAAGAGTGTCTGGGAAGAATGGCAGAAGAAAGTGACCTACATTTAGCAAAATTTTAAACAAAGAGCAGGCAGAGTATTAGATAGATGCAGGAAGTATAAGCCTTCTAACTCTTGTCTACTTCCCCCTTGTGGTTGGTTGATTATCACATGCTGATGAAGAGATCTATTGATTTGAATTTACATCAGTAGGAATAAATCCAAAGATAGGGAAAAGAGAAAGAGAGGTAGAGAGAGAGAAAGGGTGTAGGAATATAAAGGGCTAGGAAAAGTAATAGTCAGCAGGGGTTTTACTTTTTTTAGTATCCATGGCCTTATTGCAGGAGTTAAAATAGCTATTATGACATAGAAATATATCCAGATTTTGTTGCACTTAAGGGTATTTTATCACTCACCATTGGCCATGCTGGCTGGGCTTGATAGTGTTCAAATGAAATAACATATATTGGTGATTGCTACTTTATAGGACTAGCTTTCCTTGGCTTTTCCTTTTCTATAGAATATTATATATCCTGCATCTCTCTCAAGACATGTTTTTTATTTCCCAGAAAAGTGACAGGCATAATCTGTCTTCTGAGTCAGGCATTGGCTTCTAATGTGATGAATATGAGTGTGCATGTTTGATGGGTTGCAATATGCTTGTGTTCATGACCTATTTAGTTAAAACCAGTAAAACCTAGTAAAATCAGTGTTACACTTTATCTTTTTTATTATAAAAATTAATTGTATGAAATTGTTCATATCAAAAGAATTTATAATGAGTTAATAAAATTGGATTCGGAAACAGAGTTAGTAAAAGATTGTATGATCAAATGGGCTCAGAATATACAGGAACCGATCTTAATGGATTCCTGGGAGATAATTTGGGTTAGAAATGTTAATTTTACTCAAGCACAAAATTTGAGGGAAAATTTTTATAAAATGTTTTATAGATGGCATTTGGATCCTAAAAAGTTATCTTGTATGTATCCGAATTTGCAACCCAAATGTTGGAGATGTGGTTCCTTGGATGCAACTTATTTTCATGTTTGGTGGACTTGCAAAAAAGCTTTTTGGATTATGATTTGGTGGAACATTCAAAAGGTTTTTAAAAGGAAAATTAAATTTACTCCCCAATTATTTCTTTTGGGTATTTTTGTGGATTTTGATATTAAAGAAACTATTTTAATGCTGAATTTAATAACAGCAGCAAGACTATTGGTGGGTCAGTATTGGAAAAAAGATTCTCTGCCTTCTTTAGAAGAATGGGTATTCAAGGTTTCTAATTTAGCAGAAATGGCTAAAATTTCTGCTTACTTAAAGGACCATTCACAAAAGAGATATGTTTCTGTATGGAGAAGATGGATAGAATATATTCAGAAGAAGTATGGAACAACAAAGTTTCATTTATTTTATGAATAATGGATTTTTATTAAATTATGAATTGAAGTTTGCAGAGAGTTAAAGGTTATTATGATTTTGGTTATTGTATAAGTAGTAAATTTAAGTTGATTATGTTTAGTTTTTTTTTTGTGTGTGTGTAACCCTGTACTGAGCTCTGGGAAGCCGGGGGGGGGGAGAAGGGGGTGGGGGGAGGGGGGAGGGGAGAGTATGGGTAGTATGTTCAATAGTTCAGATAAGTAGGAATACTTTTATATTTTTAAGATTTTTTTTTCCTTTTTTTGGTGATAGAGGATTGCTCGGGCATTTTCCCCTAGACCGCATCCGATTGAGAAGAAGAGGAGAGGGATAAGCAAGTAGAAAGATGGAGGAGAGAAGGAGAAGAGGAGGAGAGTGAGGAAGAAGAAGGAAGGGAGAAGTGAAGAGATGAGAGGGGGATGCGGTTTGGGGGGAAATGGGTGAGCAATGCCGGAATTTGTGTGTTGTATTTTAACTTGTTATGTATCTGAATTTTTTTTCTTATGATTGTAATGAAAATAAAATAATAAAATTAAAAAAAATTAATTGTACAAAAATTTATGTGAGTTGATTTCAATAATTACTTTGGTACCTAAATATTTCTATTTACTACTAATACTAGCATTCATCAATTGTTGATCCAATACTATGGGCAAAACAAATTATGTGGGCCAACTCTACTTTATATTTTTACTGCTGCACTTAAATGCATATAACTGTATTTTTTGTTCCATCTATATTATTTCTTTACCAAGTTCACCACTTGTCAATGTAAACTGCAAGTTGCATTCTGAGGAGTTTTAATAACATTGTTCCAGAAGACTTCATTGTTCAAGACTATTTAAATAACGGTGTCAGTATATAATCTCCTATGCATACATTTTAGCTGTAAACCTCTTTAGGCTTTACCTATACGCATGTCCTTATAGAACTGAAATAGAAAGCCACAATTCTATATACATTTGCCTTGACTGAATTCACTGATCATAAATATTTTTCTTTCTAATGAAATACATAATAACATACTGCATATATACTGTATACTGGGTTCATAAAAGTACTAACAAATACTGGCTACAGGAAATATATGCCTCTCTACTAGACTAATTAGGCTTTTATACTTAATTATTAAATGATAAATAACATTGTTCCAACCCATTTTGCAACATAATGATTTTGCCTCTACAAAGATGATATGCAAATAAGAGTTTACTCTGTCAAGGCTAACTTCCAAGTATGATCTAATACACAGTTTCTCAGATATCAATCATTCATTCCATTCTTGAATCATCTTTGTTTTGTTTTGTTTAAAAAAAATATGCAATACTGTAGGAGAGAGACTGGCAGAATCAGGAGAGGGAGTTAAGTGGAGTATCAGTTTAGAATTCTTACATAGCCACAAAAGAATGAAGTCCAACCAATCTTGAATGTCATTGACCCTTATCTTACTCTAACCATGTGCTGACCATTAGTTGAGAAATTAGTGCATTGGCTTTTAGCAATAAATCTGTTAATTTGAACCTTCATGTGTATACCTGGTTTTTTTAATGCCTAACATTAATCTTTTCAACTCACCAAAATTTTAACCATACTTCAGTGGAAAGAACTGCAACAGCATCTAACCCATAAGCAGGAGCAATGGCTGACCAAGCAATAGTGGATGTGACAGGAAGTATACAATTTCCTGTGTGCATTAACTGTACAACAGGTGCAGAATTTGGTGCAGCCAGCAGTCCACACAGCAACTTCAGTAGTACAACCTGTGATGCAGAGAATTCATGGAAGTTTGCCAGAAAGATTTAGAAGAGAATCAGAAAGGATGAGAGCCTTCACAACACAATGTGAGTGTTTTATGAGAACTCAAGCAGCAGAATTCTCAACCGATTGATCATGGGTCTCCTTTCTAATGAAACTTCTTACAGCTGCAGCAGTTCAATGGTCACTTCTGATAATTGAAAACAATAACTGGATTATGGATAACTATCAGAACTTCATGGTCAAGTTCAGAAGTGACTTCATAGATCCAATAAGAGACCTTAGAGTGACCTGCTGGATCCATCAGCTCAGGTCACTCTGCACATAGCAGAATTCAAACTAACCATATAGGAAGCTATAGTTGCTCAGTTTAGATAAGGACTGAATTATCAAATTAATACTGAACTCATAAGGAAAGGAGTTTCATAGGCTTTGGACCAAGCTTACCAACTCTGTATTATCATTGATCCATGCTTGAAAGAGATTTACAATCATTTGGATGTCCAAGACAGCCAACATCCTAGCTATTCAGTCTTCTCCCCACTGATGACAACAGGTACAGTACCAAGCAGAGGGAGAGGAACCCATACAAATAGGGATGACAAGGACATTACCAGCCACAGAAGAAAGACAGAGGTGGAGACTTGGCAGTCTGTTAGAGTGGAGAATCTGGGCATATGGTGAAAATCTGCCCACCTGAGAGGAGAAAGAATCCCAAGGCTGGGTGAAAGAGAGCATATAGAGTTCAGAATCAGGGAAATGACAGCCCCTCTCACAAGAGCTCACAGGAGGGGCTATTCAAATATTAAAAATGGGCTCACACCATCTAAATCAAAGTACATTGTTGAAAATTTCTATTGCCTTGACCCTTCCCAACAGGCAGGAAGAAGGGCTTGCAGCATTAATGGATTCTGGGGTAACAGCTAATTTTATAGACTTTGTAACAGTGAAAGCAGTACAGATCCTCACAGTCAACCTGACCATTCCAATGCAAGTAGAAACAATAATGGGCAACCTTTGAAAGCAGGCCCAATTACGCATGCTATGACTCTACTGTGAATAACATATCACAAGCCATCTTTACTTTTACTTTCAAATTTGAAATTGTCTACTTCAGTGGTTGTTAACCTGGGCAATATCGCCCCCCAAGGGGCGATTTCATTTTTCAGGGGGGCGATGGAATGAAAAGGGGCGACGTGGGGGTGAAGGAATGAAAAGGGGGTGATATGGGGGCGATGGAGCAAGAAGTTTTGGGGACATTTTTGAGCCTGCCCTGCTCCGAGCCTCCCCGCCATTTGCAGAGACAGATAGAGAGAGAGAGAGGCACTTGTGCTTCTCTCTCTCTCTCTCTCTCTCTCTCTGATGCGGATTTGCCCCCTTGCAGGGCATCTGGTTGGCCCTGCGCCCGGGTGCCCCGCCTCCTGGGACAAGCACAGCCAGGAAGTCCATTTCCCTGGCTGGCCCCGTCCCAGGTGCACATGGCCGGGGAACCGCGCAGGGGAGCCCTGGGATACCCGCTCAGAGCAGCCCATCAGAGCCTCAGCCTAGTGGGCCAGCCTTCTCTTAGCCTAGTGGGCCAGGTGAGTAGAAGACGGGGGGAGAGAAAGGGAGGGGGAGGCATTTTCCAATCAGACCCGTGGGAGCGCTTCCTCCTGGAGTCCGGCACCAGCTTCCTTGCCCTCCTCCTCCTCCCCTTCTTCCTCCTGTTGCCCCCCGGGCGGCAGTCCTGGCTGGGGTGGCGGCCAGCAGGGGTATTGCTCCCTGGGCGATGCTGATGGGTCACGGATGGCTGGGAGCATCATGCGTTGTGGAACGGCCCCAGCTTCTCCAGCAGCTGATGGGGTGTTCTGCAGATGTCTTGCAAGTTAAACCCTGGGACACTGGCGGCGCGAGGGAAGGCTTGGCGATGCAGCCGATGGGCGGGGCATTCGGCAGACTTGAGCTCAGGGACACCAGCAGCATGAGGGACGGCCTGCCAACGTGACCATGAGCCAGAGTGTCCCTTCAGACCGGCGGGCAGCAGAGCTGGGTGCCTCCAGCAGCGATGGGGTCTTCTGCTGCCTCCTGCCCCCCTCCCCACCCCTTCAGTGCTCTCTCTCTCTCTCTCTCTCTCTCTCCTCACCTGGAGAAAGAAGGGGGAGGGAGGGAGAGGAAAGAGAGAAAGAGAGGGAGAGGGGACAGAGAAAAAGAGAGAGGGAAAGAGAGAGAGGAAGCGCAGGTGCCTCTCTCCCCCCCTCTCCTCACCTGGAGAAAGTAGGGGGGAGGGAAAGGAAAGAGAGAAAGAGAGAGGGAGAGGGGACAGAGAAAAAGAGAGAGGGAAAGAGAGAGGAAGCACAAGTGCCTCTCTCCTCCCCTCTCCTCACCTGGAGAAAGAAGGGGGAGGGAGGGAGAGGAAAGAGAGAAAGAGGGAGAGGGGAAAGAGAAAAAGAGAAAGGGAAAGAGAGAGAGGAAGCGCAAGTGCCTCTCTCCCCCCCTCCTCACCTGGAGAAAGAAGGGGGAGGGAGGGAGAGGAAAGAGAGAAAGAGAGAGGGGAAAGAGAAAAAGAAAGAGGGAAAGAGAGAGAGGAAGTGCAAGTGCCTCTCTCCCCCCTCCTCACCTGGAGAAAGAAGGGGGAGGGAGGGAGAGGAAAGAGAGAAAGAGGGAGAGAGGAAAGAGAAAAAGAGAGAAAGAGGAAAGAGAGAGAGAAAAAAGATTTGACCACCCACCCAGTCTGCTCTAAAGGCACAGTGAAAACACAGCCAGCACTCCCCCTGAAAAGCTCTCATTTTCACTCATTTCAAGCTAGCAGTTGTGCTTTTACGTAGCTTGACTATCCCTGTGATATATAGATTAAAATGTAATTATTAAAAGTCTCTGAATATTCAAACCTTGCCCAGCCCTCACATCCACAAAATTATTAGCTTTATTCTGGGGGAGAAAAATGAAAGTTTATATAAATGCATTTCACATTTTAAGAGGTCTGCAGTATTGCAAAGTTTAAGAGCCACTGGCGACTAAATCAATTAAAGTTATGAGCAGTTTATCAGTGGGCGTTCCATTTTAATCTGTTGGGCTAAGAAAATTGAAACTCTTGTTCTTAATGCTGCTTTGCTTCTGTGTTCTGCTGTTCAAAGAGGGTTGGGCTCTGGACCCCCCTTTTTTGGGGGGACATGGGAACATTTCTGGAATTTGAAGACGCTCTCACAATACAGCAACTGGAAAGGGGTTTGTCTTTACAAAACAGTGGCATGGAGGGGAAAACCATCTTGAATGGTGAGATGGGTAGCTAATAAATTTAATCAAAAATAAATATAGTTTTTAGAATTGTAGGTTTCTCAGTGTCACTTGGCTGAGATGGGCAGCTACAGAAATTGATTGATTGAATAAATGAATTAATGAACTTGTTGCACAGATTTATTAAAATGCTGCCTCTGTTTTGTTGCAGGAAGCCCCTAGAACAGGGGTAGGCAACCTTGGCTCTTTTATGACTCGTGGACTTCAACCCCCAGAATTCCTGAGCCAGCTGTGTCATAAAAGAGCCAAGGTTGCCTACCCCTGTTCTAGGGGCTTCCTGCAATGTCAACGTAACTGTTGAAACTAGATTTATCAACATCCACATGTGTTTTTCTAGTGTTCCAATGGAGTCGAAAATTTAACTTGCAGGTAGTGCCTTTCATTTCAAAGACCTCTCAACATGGCCGAGAAGAGGAAGTGTCGCCAATATTCTACGGAATACCTAAAATTGGGATTCATTCCATCTCCTTCCAACGTACAGCTTCCGTTTTGTCTTCTTTGTGAGAAAACATTTTCAAATGAAGCGATGAAGCCTTCCTGACTGAAAGAA
Source organism: Crotalus tigris (assembly GCF_016545835.1). Taxonomy (NCBI): domain Eukaryota; kingdom Metazoa; phylum Chordata; class Lepidosauria; order Squamata; family Viperidae; genus Crotalus; species Crotalus tigris. The sequence goes on along the minus strand of NW_024097146.1, from coordinate 299,111 downwards.
TATTTGGTAAGAATTCATTCGGATAAAGCTGACAAACCGGCATCGTTTTTCCAATCCTTAAAGGCCAAGTTTGAGGGTCGCAGCACAGTTGGGAAGTTATTTGGAAATTCACCACTCAACGCCGACAAGGGGCTCATTTGTTCCTATGAAGTATCTTTGTTGATAGCAAAATGTGGCAAACCTCACACTATCGGAGAAACGCTAATTTTACCAGCAGTGAAACAGGTTATTGCCACCATGTTGGGGCCCAGCGCAAGCACTATCACACAATCGATTCCTTTGAGCAATGACATCGTATCAAAAAGAATTGATGAAATGGCTGCTGATGTGGAAGAAAGGCTTATTGACACCTTGAAAAATACAGAATTCGTGATGCAGATTGATGAGTCAACGATTTGTGAAAATGAAGCCTTGTTATTGGCTTATGTCCGTTTCATCAACAGAAATGAAGAGATCGGGGAAGAACTGTTATTTGTTCGAAATTTAGCCACCGACACAAAAGGTTCTTCGATTTTTAAAAAGGTTGAAGAGTTTTTTAATGAGAAAAACATCCCTTTGACAAACATCATGGCATGTGCAACCGATGGAGCTGCATCCAAGGTTGGACGATATCGCGGATTTCAAGCTCATCTAAAATCAGTTGTACCTGGAGTTATGACTGTCCATTGTGTCGTTCATAGACAGCACCTTGTCTCAAAAAAATTGAGTGGCCATTTGCACGAGTCTCTACATTACATTATTAATGCTGTGAATAAAATTAAGTCGAATGCCTTGAACAACCGACTTTTTCACAAGCTTTGTGAAGAAAATGACATGGAGTTTGAATCTCTCCTTTTGCACACCGAAGTAAGGTGGCTTTCAAAAGGAAAGTGTTTGCGGCGATTCCACGAACTTTTTGACACAGTTGTCGAATTTCTTGAATCCACTGACCCAAGTCTAAGCAGTTCTCTTAAACTTCGACGTCTGGATGTAGCTTATCTCGCTGATGTTTTTGACAAGCTGAATGAAGTGAATGTAAAGCTGCAAGGAGATAAAATCAATTTTCTTAAGGCCAAGGGAGTAATCTGCTCATTTATTACCAAATTGGACCTCCTTGCAAGCAATATGAGTCGCCAGGAGCTGTATCAGTTCCCAAGCTTTGGTAATGAATGTGAACTCCAAGAAGATTTGGACATTTTTTGCTGCCACTTGAAGCAACTAAAAGTAGATATGGAAACCAGATTCTATGATCTGATAAATCTGGAAGTGCCCACTTGGGTGCTAAATCCTTTCACAGCAGATTTTGCACAACTTCATCCCAAACTGCAAGAGCCACTGACAGATCTGAAATATGACTGTGAAGCCCAGTCACATTTTCAGAGTTACGGCTACGAAGCTCTTTGGCTGAAAATGAGGAACACTTACCCAATATTGTGGGAGGAACTTAAGTTTCTTCTTTTAGCCTTTCCTTCCACTTACTTAGTGGAGAGGGGCTTCAGCGCTGTCCAACAGATCCTTTCTAAATCAAGGAACATGTTGAAGATCTCTGAGCGCGGTGATTTAAGAATGCGATTAACAAAAATGGTTCCAGACATCAAGAAATTAGCATCAGCTCACCAAGCACAAGGCAGCCATTGATGTTCTTCTTTTTTTTGCTTTTTGTGTACATACATTTTTTTCATTAATAATTGACTGAGCTTTTATCGTTGTATTTGCTTCGTTTTTGAATTTTTGTTGTGCTCTGTAAAACATTTTGTGTGTCTCTTTGTATTGTACTTTTTTAGCGTGCACTCCAGTTCAATATTAAATTTTCTTTGTGTCTTTTTAATCCTTTTTACAGTGTGTGTGACTATATATACTTTCCTCGAATATTAATTTAGTTTCAGAGTTTTCGTCTTGAAATTCTTAGTTCCTGCATTGCGGTTTGCTATTATGCCCTTTTCATTTTCTTTTTGCGTCTTAAATTTCACTTGTAATTCAATCATTAAATGTTACTGTTTTCCTTTTTGGGCACTTCACTTTCTTGCAATTGAATTTTGTTTTCAGTGATCATTACATTTAAGTGTCTTGAATAAATAAGATAATAATGAAATACATGTATCACGAAGTTTGGGAATGAAGTGATGGATGGCACCAAAAATTTTCACACAGTTGAGATATGGGGAAAAGACTGGAAATAAATTATTTGCATCAATATGTCCTGATGACAATTTTAAAGAAAACAAAAAAAGTGTTTGCATAAATTGAAGAATTATTTCCTATGTTGTGATTAAGAGGTTATGTTGGGAGAGGGGGGCGATGACAACTTACTCATTGGCTCAAGGGGGCGATTCATTCAAAAAGGTTAAAAACCACTGGTCTACTTCACAGTAGATTTGAAGAAAGAAGACTGTGACTATGCTTACATTAATCTTCTCAATTCACTTTAGGTCCCAGGGTCTAAAATACATGCTAAGCGACAGGATTCCATGTCAGTTTAAGGAGCTATCAATTTTAAAACGGTGTTTGTATTCTAACCTGCAAAAAGGTTCTTCAAAATTAACAGCTTCAGCATCCTTACAAACCCTAACAAAAAGCTTCCTCTAAGGACAGTCCATAACTACAAAGACCTTAATCCTGTGATGGTGAGAGACCAATACCCAATGACCCTCATATCAGATTTGTTGGCTAGATTGCAAAGTGTGCACATTTTTACCAAGTTGTATTTTCGCAATGCTTACAATGTCATTAAGATCAAAGAGGATCATGAATTTTTAACTGTCTTTGAAAGGGATACCTGAACTGATAATGTTTTTATTTAAAGTTAATTTGATTATGGTATTTGTTGAGTCCGTCGCGAAATGGTAAGACATGAGAAGCAGTTGTAGTTCTCAGGAAACCTTTATTCTTCAGTTCAGTTTACATTGGAATATGGCGGCAACGCCTAAAACTCTCGGCCTCCTTTTATAGGCCTTTCCCGGGTCAATCTGCTACTTTTGGTGCGCCAGCACCCACGCATGCACACATGTACTGGCGACAGCCTGTCTGGTCCCGGGCAGCTTGCACCTGCCCGGGACCACCTGCAATGCCCCGAGCCTGCTTGCAAGGCTCAGGACATAACACCCCTTTCCCCCGGGCTAAAACTACAACCAATGCCATAATAATACACAACCCACTCTTAGTACAATGCTCTGCTCCCCCAATGTTCGGAGTTCCCCCTGTTTCCATTGCCTTAGTGTTTCTACCTTCCTACTGGCTTTGTTTAGCCAATAGTGTTATGTAATCCTCTAAGTACTTAGGAGATTTCCTTGCTCTCTGTGACCTCCTAAGCTCTGGGTGTCTGACAGGTACCCCCTGACTGAGGGGTGATGTGAACCTGTTTCCCTTGTTATGCCTTGGTGACTCCCAAGGACTGTGCTCCAATGCCTGGCCTGCTTGCTTGCCCACCGGGCTCGTCAGGCCAGGGCTTCTTCCAGTGTATGACCTGGTTGTCCCGCCTAGCTGTAGGCTCTTTGGCCCTTCTAAGTGACTGTCACTGTTGGACGTTTCTGTAGAACATCTTAGGTCCGTCCAAGACCTGTCAGGAGGCTGTCTATCCCCTGCATCCCGTTCTGTGTCCGGGCTTGTGTGGGTTTCAGTACTGTCCCAAAACTCAGTTGTCCCCTGAGTGTAGTCAGAGGTGTTGTGGTCGGGATTTGGTTCCTCGACCACCTCCCTGTGTGTTTGCCCCTTTCTAGGGACAGGGTTGAAGTCAGGCCAACTAGGAAGAGTGTGTGCCAGCTCTCTTGCAGGGAATGGATTGTTGGGATGCTCCCGGGTATTCTCTCTGACTGGAGTACTGAGTGATATGGGTGAGAAGTGATCATGCCCCCGGGGTGACTCCCTGGCTGGAGTAGGCGTGAATGCCTGATAACTGGGTAAGCTCCTAGAATTCCTGTTTGGAGCACTCGCGGAATTTTGGGATGGGCCGTTTGTGGCTCCCTCATTGGTAAAGGGCAGCATTCCATGCCCCTCCCTTTGCCCAAAGGGCTCCCCCTCCCCCCTGGAAAAGACCCAGGAGTCTCAGCGGGAAGGTCCCGTCTAGGGCGAAGTTGGTCAATGTGCCGACGCAGGACACGACCGTTGTCCAGGGATACCTCGTAAGATAGAGGACCTGTGACCCTGGATATAGATGCGGGGACCCATGTATGACCAGGCCCATAATTACGAGTCCAAATCAGGGCACCCACAAGTAGTTGCCTAGGTGCCCTGGGGTGTGAGACAGAAGGAGGCAGTCTGTCCGGATGCAACCGGTCAAGCTTGGTAGTCAGTTTGCGCCCCCAACGAAGTTCAGCTGGGCTTCTCCCTGTAGAAGTGGACGGTGTGGTGCGATAAGAAAGGAGGAAGTCAGCCAACCTGTGATGCCAGTCCCCGTAGGTGAGCCTCTTCAAGGCGTCCTTGGTGATGCGAACCATGCGTTCAGCCATACCGTTGGTAGACGGGTGGAAAGGTGCAGAAGTGGCATGACGAATCATGTTAGCCTGCAAGAAAGCTTGGAATTCGGAGGAAGTGAATTGAGGGCCGTTGTCAGACACAATGACGTCTGGGAGCCCATGTGCAGCAAAAATCCCCCTCAGTATCTGAATAGTCTTTGCAGTGGTGGTGGAAGAGACAGGTACAACCTCAAGCCATTTTGAATGGCTGTCAACGAGGACTAAGAAGAATTGACCCTGAAAGGGCCCAGCGTAGTCAATGTGCACCCTAGACCATGGAGACTGTGTTTCCTCCCATCTAAGCACAGGAGCTTGGGGCATTTCAGGGTGTGAGCGTTGACAAAGGTGGCAAGCATGCACCTTAGCTTCTATGTCTTTGTCTACACCTGGCCACCACAAGTGGCTGCGTGCAAGAGCCTTCATTCGTACAATGCCAGGATGACCCTCGTGGAGGGAATCTAAGACCCTAGTCCTCATTGAGGTGGGAATGACAACTCTGCTTCCCCAAAGCAGACAACCCTGAGAGGTGGACAACTCGTTCTTTTTAGACCAGAAACTCTGAAACTCAGGACTAGGACAGTGCTCAGGCCATCCAGACAAAACCCAAGAAAGGACACGTGAAAGTGTGTGATCTGTGCCTGATTCAGCGGCTACCTCCCTGGCATTCAGGGGGGACTCGGGCAAGGCTTGAATGGAGAGAATATTGATGGCTGGCGCGGGGTCAGCCTCTATTACCGGCAGGGGTAATCTACTGAGGCCATCAGCATGGCCCATTTCCTTCCCAGGCTTGTGAAGTAGGGAAAAATCATATTTATTTATTTATTTATGAGACTTATATACCGCTTTAAGTGCAAGCACTCTCTAAGCGGTGTACACCAGTAAGCAATGTATGTATATATTTACATTGCCCCCAACAATCTGGGTCCTCATTTTACCTACCCCGGAAGGATGGAAGGCTGAGTCAACCTTGAGCCGGTGAGATTTGAACTGCTGACCTGCTGAACACAGCCAGCTAAAGTGGCCTGCAGTACTGCACTCTAACTGCTGCGCCACCTCGGCTCTGCAGACAAAAAGATAGACCACCTGAGCATCCTGGGGGAGATAATTTGGGGAGTTTGTTTATGTGTGGTAAACAGTCCCAACAAAGGCTTATGGTCAGTGAAGACCGTGAAATGCCTACCATATAAAAAATCGTGGAATTTTTTAATTCCAGCAACAACAGCTAAGGCTTCCCTGTCTATTTGAGCATAGTTGCGCTCAGCTGAAGACAATGTCCTGGAGTAATATGCAACAGGAACCTGAGTTCCATCAGCCTTGAGGTGGCTCAGTACAGCACCCACCCCATAAGGGGAAGCATCACAAGCGATGCACACAGGAAGGGACTCATTGAAGTGAGCAAGTACACTGTTAGAAGTGAGCAAGGCCTTGACCTCATTGAAACTAGCCTCATGTGTTTGTGACCACTGCCACACTGCCTGTTTATCTAATAGCCTGTGAAGAGGCTCAGCTACACTAGCCTTGTGTGGAAGAAAGGAATTGTAGAAATTCAGAAGGCCCAGAAAAGCCTGTAGTTCGGCCTTAGACTTTGGCCTAGGGGCTTGCATAATGGCTTTTAGTTTGGATTCAGCAGGATGAATCCCAGCAGCATCAATTTTGAACCCCAGAAACTCAGTAGAAGGCACCCCAATTTTACATTTGTCCTTCTTGAGTTTGAGTCCTGTTTTTCTGAACCTAGATAGGACAGCCCTTAGCCTTTCAGCTAGAATGTTGTGGAGTCTCCTGCAATTAAGACATCATCAAAGTAGGGGCAAACCCCTGGTATACCCCGTAGTGTGTTTTCCATTACGCTTTGGAAAATCCCAGGAGCGACATTTACTCCAAATTGAAGTCTCTTTACCTTGAAAGTCCCTCTGTGGGTCACAATAGTCTGAGCTATAGCAGCGTCATCATCAACAGGCAGCTGTTGATATGCTTGAGCTAGGTCAAGCTTTGCAAAAACGCGCCCCCCCCTTGAGGGAGGCCAGGATATGACTGACCACAGGAACAGGATAGGCATGTTGCTGCAATGCCTTATTTAGAGTGCATTTGTAATCAGCACAGATGTGAATGTCCCCATTTGCCTTAAGAGGTGTGATAATGGGGTCTCCCATGGACTGGAGTCAACTGGTTCTAGAATTCCTTGTTGGATCAGTTTATCCAATTCAGTGTCAATTTTACTCTTTAAAGCAAAAGGGACCCTTCTTGCTTTAATTCTAATGGGAGTGACCGTGGGGTCTAGTTTTAACGACACAGGGGGTCCTTTGAATGTGCCCAGCTGGGGGCTGAAAACGTCTGCAAATTCTTTGCAGACTTCCTATAGATTGAGTGTTTGTAGGCTGTTGAGCCCTGTGACGTGTATCCCCAAGGCCTCAAACCGCTCGAGTCCTATGAGACTCGTTCGTTCACCCTCTACTACTAGTAGGTCTAGTGGACCCTCAAAATCCTTATACTGTATGTTAAGGGTGGCCTCCCCCTTAACACACACTCTGGAGTTTTGAAAATCCGTTAGCACAATGTCAGAAGGCCTCAACTTGGCCTGGGTTCCACTGCCGGAACAAATCTTCCTAAATGTGTGCATAGAAATGATCGAAAGTGCAGACCCCGTGTCCAGTTCCATAGTTAATGGAACCCCTTGTAGCTTCACCTTAAGTGACAGCTTTTTCTTAATGGGCTTGTGTGTGCCTGTCCTGTAGATTCTTCTTCGCGAAGCACAAAACCCCACCCTATTCTGTCTGGGGACCCTGGTACCTTTCAGGCGCAATTCTTCCTGAGGTGTACCTTCTGACGGCCCAGGCAAACAGCTGCAATGTGTCCTTGTTTTCCGCACGCCTGGCAGATAGAGGAGCGGAACTTGCAGTTGGCTCTCTTGTGGCGACCTCCACAACCGATGCACTTGGGGAGAGCTGAAGAGCTTCCTCTTGGTTTTCCTTCCTTTGTGGGGTGGAGACGGTCCACTTCCTCGTCAGGATCCTCCTCGGAGTTCCTTTGGACTTCTTCCTGGTGCACGGATGCAGCATCTGGACTGTTTCTGATCGGCCGCATGTTCTTGATGGCGCCGCCCGCTGCTTCTTCTGCGGTGACCTCTCTCAAGGCATCTTGGAAAGACAAGTCCTCCTTGGCAAAAAGTCTCTGTTGCAACTCTCGATGCCTTAGCCTGCACACAAATCGGTCCCTCAGTCATTCTTCGAGGTCCTTTGGCGGCTTTCCTCAGTGCGGCGATGTACTCCTTGGCCGATTCTCTGGGTCGTTGATCCCTCTGCTTGAAGGTGTGGCGCCACGCGATGACGGACATCTTAGGTTGGAAGTGCTCCTTCAGTAACTTCTTTAGATCTGCGTAGCTGACAGACTCTAAAGGAACAGGTGCTGCGAGGTTCTCAGCGATTTCGAATGCGTCTTGACCGCAAACGCACAACAGGGTGGCAGCCTTCAAGCTCTCTTCCCTCACCTGGTTCACTTTGAGGTAGTTTTCCACCCTGGCTACGTAGGACTCCCACCTCTCTGGATGTGAGATGTCGAATTCCGAAAGCCTTCCAATCTTCGCCATTTCATATCAGGAAGGGTCTATCAGCCAGCCTACCCCTGAATGCGCACTGGATTGGCGGGTAGCTGCCGAGTCAATGCAGTTCCTGCCGCTCCGGACTCACTCGGGTAAGCTTACACCTTCTCTTTTCCGATGTAAGGCATCCCACCTTCGTCGCCAGTGTTGAGTCCGTCGCGAAATGGTAAGACACGAGAAGCAGTTGTAGTTCTCAGGAAACCTTTATTCTTCAGTTCAGCTTACATTGGAATATGGCGGCAACGCCTAAAACTCTCGGCCTCCTTTTATAGGCCTTTCCTGGGTCAATCTGCTACTTTTGGCGCGCCAGCACCCGCGCATGCGCACACGTACTGGCGACAGCCTGTCTGGTCCCGGGCAGCTTGCACCTGCCCGGGACCGCCTGCAATGCCCCGAGCCTGCTTGCAAGGCTCAGGACATAACAGGATTGTAAATTTATAAAACCTTAAATCAGGTCTAGGTTGAATAAATTTAAGCTAGAATTGGATATTTTAAATATACTATGCTATTGGAGGGAAAAAGAAAGGGAACACTTGATGTATTGATTGAACTATGTATATATGTTTTGTTCTAGAATGTACTTTGTCTTAAGAATTAAAAAGCAATACAATTTGTTTCAAATTGCAGATATGCAACATACAGCATTTGAAAGCTTTAAACAATATTTTGCATGCTAACCTCTCTTTCAATATCCAAAAGATTTATTGTCCAGACTGATGCCTGCAATATGGCTATCAGGACTGTTCTCTTACAAGAAGTGGGGGAAGGGGAGGAGGCTGCTTTTTGCCTTGTGAATTTTTGTCAAGGGATTTGACTGATCTGGAACAAAGCTATGACATTTTTAACAAGGAATTGTTAGCAATCAGATCACCTTTTGAACAATGGAGATAATGATGACAGGATGGAAAATAATGGCTTAGGAATATATGGACTTTATTGAATGTTATTAAAATCTGGATGAGGTCTCAAAATTACAGTACATATAAGGACATTTAAAAATACTTGTGAGCGAGAAGTGTTCTGAAAAAAAAAATGAGAAAACAAGAGCAGAATGACTCTTACCTGGAACCAGGAAACATGTGGAAGCTGTTATTTGTAGAGATGCATTTTTCAACAAAGGTGCTTCAGTTTTTGCATACAACTATAAATAGAGGAGCTGACCTACTTATCCTATTTGGTTTTTTTTCCCTATCAAGTATTGTAAGTATGTGCAGTTTTCAATTTGATTGATTCTATCACTTGTTGTTTTACTTTTCTTTAAGAATCAAAAGCTAAACAACATATTTCTGAGGGGAAGCACCTACCAACCTAAATGCATATAACACTAGCATTCAGATTAAAGTCCATAAAACAGTGGCAAAAAAAGTGACTAGATAATAAAACCAGCTGTTGTACATTCAATGTACTGTAATCTAAAGAAAAATTTACCTAATTTACTAGTAGTAATTTATTGTATTTATTATTATTGAATTTTAATAATTTTATTTTGTGAACTTTGGTTTTATGGAAAATGAATAAAATATATGTTAATTGGTTAATGAATTAGAATTCTATATTTTGTTCTAGTTTATAAAAAAGGAAATATTGGATGAGGGGCTATACTGTATAGTTTTAATATAGATTATTTTTCATGTTGTGTGACTGCTCTCATCCTGGCCTTGAAATGAGATCTTACAGAAAAAAGTTATGTATGAATGACAACCTAAGTGCATAATTCTGATAAAATATAATTGCTCTCTTTCTCTTTCTTCTACTTTTTTACACTTTCTATAGAGATCACATTGATTCTTTTTAAAGAACCTTTTATTTGTCCATATAAAATTACATGAGCATCTGAAATGAGTACAACACTGTATTCATCAATGTATTCATGCAGAAACACAAAGCTTTTAACTGTTTTTTATTGATTGCTGGCTTTCATTAACATGTTAAGAAAGCAATGTAACAGTAGAGGGCACTCATGCCATTTAAGTGTTAAATACCAGCTCTATTGGCAAGCATTATATTATCATTTGATCTAAAGATGTAGCTATGTATCATTATTATCATTAATCAGACTCATTGAGATATGTTTAATATTCATATATTAATCATTATGTTATGATGCAGATTTTCTGTACAAAAATCTTTAAAACACTTGATAGACACCTTGACAGAAACCCTTCTGTTTAAAATGTAAACAGATTTATTTCTAGCTTCATTTACAAGAAATTCAAGGATTTCTTACATCATACCTTTTGATTGAAAGAAAAGCAGTAAACTGTTTATTTCAGAAGCAATAATAATAAATTTGATCCCATCTGCATAGAAGAATATTTAATGCATATTTTTTTTTAAATACACAAATGTATAAGAGCTAAGACACCACCAAATTAGTGAGAATGTGAGGATTTATGATGGGTCTTGTGATGGGTCAGGTGTGAGTCATCAGTGAGTCTTGTGACGGGTCTTGTGATGGGGAGATAACATCAGGTCAAGGTCTTTGGGAGATGAATTGCTGGTGGGAGGAGGGGCTTGCATGGATTGGTTGAGGGTCGATGCCATCACAAGACTCACTGATGACTCCTAAATGACCCATCACAAGACCCATCACAGACCCTCAGCTGACACACCCACACCTGAAGCCCTTATAAACAGAAGAACATTGACATCCCCTAAACTCTGTTAAAGATGTTATCTAGCCTGAAAAACAACTCACAAGCTTGGAGAACTTTCACCCTCATCCTACACCTGAGCTACAGATATTTGCCACTATTGCAAAATAATAATAATAATAAGTATATTAAAATGGTTGAATATGGATTGGCAGCTAATATATACACCTTTAGGAAGGTAAGTGATAGATAACCATGCTTGAAAAAAAAATTGAAATCTTTCAGATTGAGTTTAAACTGATTTTTTACTACTATATGTGCTTCTCTCCCCCCCCCCTTTGTGATATTATTGCTGGCAAAGAAAAGAGCACTATTATTGACCCTCCTCAACATCTACTAAGAATATGAGAATATGAGAATTTTTCATTGGAATAGCCTGGGATTCTACAAAGGTTCTTTATATACAGGTCTTCAAATGACAGATCTTTGACGTTTGCATGATAGTCCATAACCAAAACTGCGTTAATCTCAATCCAGGCCTGAACCTGATAATAAGCAAACATAATCTGCTCCTTTTAGTGTGCTGTATAGTTAATTTGTAGTAATTAGTAATTGTAGTAATTTAGATCAAAGGATCTAAAACAGGGGTGTTAAACTGTCGGCCCATGGGCGGGATCCATCATGGTGAAACTGCACCCACTCCATTGCCAGCAATGGAAAAAAAGTCATGATATGTCGTGACACATCATGTGATGTTGTGAGTTTGACAACCCTGATCTAAAAGATTTCTTTCAAAGGAGCACACCACAACCAAACTATCTATTCCTCAAAATTCACAAATCAAAAGGAGTCCAAAATAATATGACAAATAGCACCCTAGTCACCATCCACTGATGAGAACTCAAAATTTTAGCAAATCTATTATTTTTCTAGCAAAACTCTGTACAAATTTATCACAACAATCAGACAGATCTCTATAATGATTTCTCCCCAAAGAAAAGTTTGAATGAATGAATGAATGAATGAACCTTTATTATCAAAGTATAACATGTATCCAATGAGATTGGCTGAGCCTCCCTCTGTGCCCCCCCCACAACTCACAGTGACTACAAACCCACCAACTTATTACACCCTGTGAGCTAATTGCATAGCATGCCGACCTCACGAGTCTATCATGCATAAAATTATGTCTCGTTCAAGAGCCTGACAGCCCATGGATAGAAGCTGTTCTTCAGCCTGTTGGTATGGCTGGCTATATTTCTATATCTCCTACCCGATGGTAGGAGAATAAAGAGGTACCAACCAGGGTTTGAGTCGTCCCTGATAATTTTCCTCACTCTACCAAGACAATGAGCCCTGGCGATGTCATCCAGTGGTGTCAAGGAACAGCCCACAATGTTTTGAGCTGTGCTCACCACCCTCTGTAGTACTTCCTGTCCGTGGCTGTCAAGCCAGCATACCAAACCACGATACAGTGTGTGAGAATGCTTTCAATAATAGACCGGTAGAAGAAGGTCATGAGTCGTTGCTCTACCCTGTTCTTCCGCAAGACCCTGAGGAAGTGGAATCTCTGTTGGGCCTTTCTGGCCACCTGGGCTGTATTAATTTTCCAGGTAAGATCTTCACAGAGGTAGACTCCCAGGAATTTAAAGGAGGAAACTCTCTCCACACAGCCCCCTTCAGTGTAAAGTGGGGCAGGTTCCTCTCTTTTCCTCCGGAAGTCTAGCACCATCTCCTTTGTTATCCTAAACAAAATTTCACTATCACTGATCTCATTTTGGTCAGCCCTAAATTCACAAAGGGCTCCCTCACATGGGGTATTTGGGACAATCAGGTCTTGGAACCATTACCTAACCATCCCCATGATATCATGGAGTTCTGTTAGTCTCAATAACAGGAAGAAATGTTACAAAAACACTTACACTAAGCAGCATAAACTCTGAAACAGTGGAGTGAGTTATTGACACTGGTGGAAACACTCACTTTATCCTTCTTCTTTTCTTCTTTTCCATTCCTGACTAAAGTTGATGCATCATGATGTCTTGTCACCATCAGAGCAAAAGGATGACTTTTTCTCACCATAAAAAAATATGACAAAGCCAAATCAGTTGTTAGGTATATGTCATTGATGTGTTGGAGGGAACATTGGTCAGGTTATGTCAATCACTTGTAAGATTAAAGTAGTGTGACATCATCTAAGATGACACAAAAATAGAGAATTTGAGCTTAAACTTATTGGTGACTGAATGCAGCACTGTTATATAGTCATAAGGTAACAATTTTTGGAAGAAGAAAACTGTCTAATTTTTGGACTGGGGAATCCTGTTTCTCTCTAAAACAGAACAAAACTAAGGCTTTAAGCATGGGTACATTTATTTAACCTCAAAAGTCACTCAGGATTTTGGTTTTTTCTAAACACATTAAAGCATATGCTTTGCCAATGAATCATTTGGGTAGTGTTGGAGATATATTTCTAGTTATTTCAAAGACAGTTTTTCAATCTGAAGAATATTTGTCTTCCAAAATTTCTGAAGTTGACATTTGTAGATATCAAGTTTTCTTCACACAAACAAAAAAGAGATTAAGTTTATTGAACCAACGTATGTATCTTGATGATCTGGTTGGTAACAGCATTTTAGCTGGAATTTTGCCAATATAAAAACAGGAAAATTGCAGCTTTTGGAAGAAATGTAAAATATGCTTTAACAAGTATTGCAATGTAAGAAGAAAACTGTCTAATTTGTGACCATACAAATATGAGGCAACTGTTGAATTATTTATATGTACACTCTCTATAGAAGGAGAAATCTCTTTCTCTCGCTGTGCATAATCTTTTTATATGTAGCTTAAAAATACTAGTCTGTTACTGTGTAATTCAGTTAGTGTAAAAATGTATTTATCACTGCTTGTAACTCCATTGATTCTTTTGAATCTCTCCTTAAGTCATGACCGCTACATACTTAAATTCTGGGACACCATACCTTACATTTTTTACAAGAAGTTCAGGCTGTCCACTGATTTCTCAGGGAACAAATGGACCTTTCCAAGGTTTCCTTGGAATGTTGGAAATTTCTTCTGCCTGCATTTTGCTCTCTGGTGAAGCTTAATTTTTTTTTCTCTGCATTGGCTCTTTGGCAAAGGAGGGTGGAGTGCATTTTGATTATATAATACATTTCCATAGAAAGTGAGAAGGAACAATAGTAGAGTTTTGTAAGTATAGGAGAGGGCAGAGGAATTATTTTGAAAGATGAATAATGAACAAGTAATTCTTACACAGTCATTAAAAAAAGTATAATAGCAAATATGATTACTGCAAAAAAAAGGGCAGATGGCAACCAGCCAGAACATTTAAATAAAGAGATCAAGCAATATGTTATGTAGAACTGGAAGAAGAAAGAAATGCAGGAATGGTTGGATATTGCTTCTATGCATAGGACTTGTTCTTGAATCTGGTGGTTGCTGAAATTCTTAGGTTATGGATTTCTATCTTTGATTTTCTTGTTAGCTTGTATGAGTGATTTCTATCCAGTTGTTGGGTAAAGATTGAGAAAGATTGTTCCTTCTGTACTGGAAGTTCAAGTATGTTCCACCTCAATTTCTACATATATCTCCTCTGAGATGGGAGGTAGTGACAGGACAGGTGTATGAAAACAGATAGATGTATTCCAGGATTAGGAAAGAAAACTGGAAATCAGAGTATGTCTTCAGTCTACATCAGTAATCATATGAGAAACAGTAACATCAGAGTGGACAGATGAGTCAAGTAATTATATGCAAATAGGCTGACATCAGACAAGTTAGTTTTTCTGATAGATAATAAAGCAACAAAGCACATTTGTTCTCTATGTTTCACTGTCCGACTATGGAAGATGGACACAGAATAAAATTAATTTTATTAATTTTAGCATTTCAAGAAAGTAAGAAATGAAATGATTGGGCAAGCCATGATTCTGGAAAGCTTGTCGAATTCTTGTCAATAGCTATAACAAAGTTAGCTCAACTACCAGATTTTAATTCTATGAAAGATTCTGTTAGACTCTTGGCAACCTACTTTACTATAAAGCAAGGTTTACTTAAGTTTCTATTAACAAATTTATAGAAAAAAAAGTTACAGAAATATCAATAATTGAATCAATATCATTTAGAAGCCTACGTTTCAGGTTCCTAAACAGAATCTTTTTTGGACTTTTATTCATGATCTTTGTATGAATTGGTGAAGAGGCTCTTCTCTTCATTGATAAACAAGGCACATCCAGATTGCCAGCATGAAATTTCTCTTAGGCTTTGAACACACCATTATAGATTCATAGATAAGACTATTTCTTATGTTTTATTCTGTGGTTTTCTTTAAAATGAGTATGAACTGCAGTTGCCATAACTCCCAGTTACTAATAATATGCTGGCTGGGAGTCATTGACCTTATGACGTATCACCTCTAGCAGATTCCATGTTGATAAATTCTATTAATCTCTTCTCTGAAATGCAGATAATGAAATCAATTTTATTGTTTAATGGTATTGTTTAATGGTAATTAAAGACTAACATTTGTATATATAAAATTTAAAATAACATGTTATGATAAAAGCATGTGACATATAAACTAAATGCCATAGGGTGTGTAGCCAGCTTCCAAGCACATATATACAAAGAGACAGATTGTCAATATTTATTTTTTCTTATTCTCATTCTAGCCCATTACTGGACAGTGAGAGTACATAGTCTTGGAATAACAATGAGAGAGACGTATTTGCATAGTTTTCAAATTGCTTCTAATAAAGAACAATATAGTTCTAAATACCTTGATATTTCATGGATATACATGGATAATCACTGATTATTATCTTAACTGATAATTAAATCACAACTTAATTAAATTAATTAGGAAAAATCCAGTCTCTAAAAGTTAAGTATTAATAATATAAACTGTTAAACTGAAGAATATCACAGTTTCATCATTAATGAGCTTTAGCACAGAGCCTAATTTAAAATTACATTTTATGGTCACAAATACAATTTGATGAAGCCAGAAATCCCCACAGTATCTACATAGATTTAATTCAATTTAATTTAATTTCCTGTGGTGACTACTCTCTTGTCAGCTGCAGAACTGTGATCACTTCATTAATTTCTTTCTCATTGTTTTCTTATTTTAATAATACTGGCATTTTGTTCAGTTCCAAAGTTGAGCTGGCAATAAAGATGTCTAATACATCCCTGCATCCTACAGGTTGCTAGCAGATAACAACCATGCCATCTATCCAATCAGGCCTGATTGGAGATCCTATAACCTAGTAATTTGCTCCATTAAAATAGGAACCTAAACATAAGGAATATTAAAGTAAAATTATGATGTAACCATATTTGGAATGTCATGCACAATCCTGAACACCTCATTTAAAAAAAAGAATATTGTAAAATGAGAAAAAATGTTCACCAAAAAAGTGATCAAGAGGGTGCAATAACTTCTCTGTAAAGTTATGCAGGTATTTTAATGTAGGAAAACAGTGAAAATAAGAATGACGCAAAAATACAAAATTACTCATGGAGTGTAGAAAGTGCCTAAAAAGTATTATCATCCTCCCATATTGATTGAACCTGGAATGTTCAATGATGCTAAATGGGGAGGAAGTCAGGACAATCCAAAATAAGTACTTTTTCATATGGTGTTTAATTAAAACTGTCTTTCAATTTTCCTACAATTTTTTTCCTTGTAAAATAAGTGTTAAAAATACAAAAACCCTCACAAAATTATGACTTACTTATTTTGGCCATGTCTTGTAATGAAACTCGCTGGAAAGGCAGTTATGCTTGGAATACTTAATGTTAAAAGGAAACGAGGCAGCCAAAATGCATAGTGGCCAGACATCATTAAAGCTGACACCAGCCAGAGCATAAAATTAATTAATCAAGCTATACAAGATTGGAAAATGTGAAGAGAACATAATTGTCATAATAATTGTTTTTATTATGATTTTTATTAAGGATTATATAAAACAGAAAAACTGATACAACTATCCCAATACAAAAATATATTTTCTACAAAGGTACAAAAACTATCCTTATGATGTCTAGAAAACAACTTGCACCTGAACATCTGCAAGACAAAGGAGATGGACTTCCGGAAGAAAAGAGAGGAACCTGCCCCACTTTACATCCGGGGGAGGCTGTGTGGAGAGGGTTTCCTCCTTCAAATTCTTGGGAGTTTACCTCAGTGAAGATTTCACCTGAAAAATCAATACAACCCAGGTGGCCAGAAAGGCCCAACAGAGACTCCACTTCCTTAGGGTCTTGCGAAAGAACAAAGTGGAACAATGACTGATGACCTTCTTTTACCGGTCTATTATAGAAAGCATCCTCTCACATTGCATTATGTTGTGATATGCTGGCTTGACAGCTGCAGATAGAAAGACATTACAGAGGGTGGTGAGCACAGCACAAAACATCCTAGGCTGTTCCCTGACACCACTAGTTGACATCGCTAGGGCCCACTGCCTTAGAAGAGTGAGGAAAATCCTCAGGGACGATTCATACCCTGGTCAGCACTTCTTTACTCTCCTACCATTGGGCAGGAGATACAGAAGCATAGCCAGCTGCACCAACAGGCTGAAGAACAGTTTCTACCCATTGGTTGTCAGACTCCTGAATGGGAAATAACTCCATGTATGATAGACTTGCAGGGCCGGCGCATTGTGCAATAAGTTCACGTGGTGTAATAAGATTGTGTGTTGTTGTCATTGTGAATTGTGTCGGGGGGGTACACAAAGGAGGCTTAGCCAAACTCATTGTACACATGTTGTACTTTGACAATAAAGGTTGATTTGATTTGATACTGCATAGGGAGAAAAAAAGAAACTTCCCCCTTCATCTCCAGCAAGTACATTCCACATTAACAACTTAACACCTTTTTAAAACTACCACCAGATACATCTTCATTTCATATCTCACTGCATTTTCTATAAACTTATATCTTAAGCCTCAGCTTATGTTACAGCAAAGGTCCAATAAAAGTTAAAAAAATTCCTAACAACATAGATATTCTCACTTGTATTTAAAACCTTACCCTCATATTGCCTCTTTATAATAAACAAAATCTAATCTCAAATAACAATTAAACATTGGAAAAATTAAGCATTATTAAACATTATCCAATATAATAAACCCTTATATATGTAACAAAATATTGATGCAGATAGTACAAACTAATTAAATATTTCCAAAGTGAAAACTATCTGGTCAAAGTAACCATTAAAGATGATCAGAGATTTAATAATTTTATTATAATAACTCATATTTATATATTAAAAGTAATAATCTGGATATTGCAGATCAAAGCCATTGCACGCAAACAGTCAAATTATCCACTGAATAACACCAGAAATAACAAGTTGGTTGAGGCTTCTTATTGGTTGGTTGAGATGTTGATGGCTAGCTATTAAGTCATTGGCTGTTGTTTCCTTGTGCTGCCAGGTCCTTGGCTCCTAAGTACCAGATAAGCTGGTGGTAAATCAGCACTCTTGTTGACTTACCAGCGGCCCATTTCCCAGTCTTCAATCATTTCACTGGCTATCTTTGTACCTGCTCATCCAGCAATCTTAGTAGCTGTGAAATTGAATGTATATCCTTGTTCATTTCAATGTGAGGCTTCAAGTCTCCTTGTCTGACCTTTTGCTTGTGTTTAGCTTCCTTCCCATCCCCTACATAGTCACAAACCAATTTTGCATTTTTTTCCTCTTTCTCTCAGCAGTCTTTAAATCCCATACATAAAATTCTAACATCTGCTTTCTTCTGTCTTTATTTCTTTTCTTCAGGTACTTGTCATCTTTATCAAAACCCACTGTAATTTCAGTATAGCCTCTCCAGTGAATCTCTTGTATTTCAGTTTAACTAAATAACCTGCATCATTTTTTTGATATCTTATTCATGTATCTCTGTTTTTGTTTTTGTTTTATTTTTAAAAAATAGTCTTGCATTTATTGGTAAATCCAACATTCTCGCTATTTCTTTTAGATTACAATTTACTTTTCAATTTTATTCAAAGAGGCTTGATTCTTTTCCACACTTCTTGTTTGCAGTATAGGATTAACACTCAGTTTTTGAGTCCACAAATTATAAATTTTCCTTTATGCAGCCATCTGATGGTTAACCTTCAAAGCCTTCCTATCAGCAATTTATAAAAACAGAATTTCTTTCCCACAGGAGAGGATATTTTTAGTTAACTTCCACATCTTTTTTTAAATCAATTTCATTCAAATTCTTCACATTTAAAAACTTTCCAAAAAACAACATATAGTCATCCTTTTGCTGCATATTACAAAAATGAAAATTTACAAACCTAGAAACACATACTTCTTTTTTTGTAAATGGACTAAAGAGAGATTCCAGAAAATAAAAAGCTGGCAAATTGTGAAGGCTTTTCAGTCTTGAAGAAATAATAAAGAGAAAATTAAATTCCAAGATGATTAAAAAAGTGAGATCAGATTGAATTTTGAGTCCTTAAAGAAGGTTACACGAATGGCTCATAGCATGGTGAAACCTGTGATTCTCAGCAGATTGCAAATGAATACCTCAGTTTCTGCTGTTGATTCACAAAATAAACAAACAAACAAGCAAGCAAAAACAGCTGTATCAGAAATATGAGGGTGATCTCAACATCTTTCATTAGTCCATAGAGATTTATCAGCAGTCTGGATCTCACATCCAGCTACCTTTTGACCACAATTTTTTCTGTAATATGCAAAGCATCTGTTCATCCATTTCATTGGAAGTACCTCCTCTTTGCCACTGCTCTTTAATTTAGAGAGATCACCCTATTTTCTGAACTGAAAAAAACTTGTATGAAGAACTTCCTTGTAAACTTTTCTCAAAGAAGTAGAATGACCTTAGAGATTGAAAACAATCATGTAATGAAAAAGAATCCATTTATATACTGCATATTGCTCAGTGTAGGAATTAAAATATTGAAATTAGAATAGGAAAAGTCAGGTTGAAGTTCTCCTCCACAGAAGTCTTTGTGTAATTTGAGACAGCTCCTTTAACTGTTTTTCTAATTCCAAATGTAGAGTATGTATGGAATGTATATGTTTATGAATACATGTATGTATTTATCATATGATCACAGTAGATAAAAATATTTTTATTTTATTTATTTATATTCTCCTTTATTATAAATAAGTCTAATTTTACAAATAAAATATAAAGTAAAAACAATAATCAAGAGTAAAAGACCGTAATTAAAATTTTAAAATACCATAACAGAAAGGTAAAGGTTTTCCCATGTCCAGTCATTTCTGATTCTGGGCGTCAGTACTCATCTCCACTCCTTAGCCAAGGGAGCCAGCATTGTCCGAAGATATTTCTATTGTTATGTGGCATTAAGGGGCATTAACATTGTTACCTTCCAACCTAAGTGGTATCTATTTATCTAGTCACATTTGCATGCTTTTGAACTGCTAGGTGGGCAAGAGCTGGAGCAAGTAATCAGAGCTTACCCCATCATGCCACATTTGAGTCTCGCACCCAAACTGTCAGCTTTCTAGCTGACAAGTTCAGTGTCTTTAATCTCTGAGCCTCTGCACTCCTATCACAAGAGAATTAACATTAAATGCACTCATATTTTCATCTCTTCTCAGGAAGAAATAAAAACTAGTATTTTTTCCCATTAATTTTTTTTTTAAAAAAACTAAATGCTGAAGAAATCACAGCACTAATTTAATACTTGTTCCATGTGCAGCAATAGCTATTGCTTTGGAGTATAAAATTGTTAGTAGATAGTAATGATTCTAGCCAAGAAGAAATGTACAATACAATTCACTATATATCTCTATACTTTTCAGGCCCCAAGAACAAAAAAAGACACACAGGGTTACTTCCTGGCAGACAAAAATCCTGCCAAATCAAAGGAACTATCTGCATTGATATTTTCTGAAAATTGCTAGGGAGGAGTCTTCTTAATTCTCTTTCTTCTGACCAAACTATTTAAACACTGTTGTCCCCTTGCTCTCTAAAATGCTGCCCTTCCTTCCTGGGAATCCAAACTACATTCTACCACAATACCTCTATATTTTTAAAACCTATATCAATTAATCAATCAATCAATCGATCAATCAGAATAGAGCTGAAAAGGACCTTGGAGGTCTTTTAGTCCAACCCCCTGCTCAAGCAGGAGATCTTACACCTATGGCATGCATGCCGCAGATGGCATGCAGAGCCCTCTCTGTGGGCACGCACACTGTCGCCCCAGTCCTAGGCCTTCAGCTGGATTTTATAAAATCTTATCGCTTTAGGCCTCCATCACGGTGTGCAAAAAAAAAAAAAAGGTTCAATCAATCAATTTCAACTTCTCACGGGAAAAAAAAGATCTCGCAAAGTTGGAATTGATTGATTGAACTTTTTAGTCTCACCCAGTCTGCTGTTATCACCGAAGCCAAACCCACCCAATGGGCCATGCCCACCCAGCACCTGACAATACATAAGTGGGTTTTGGGTTGCAGTTTGGGCATTCGGTCTCTAAAAGGTTCACCATCACTGCCTTACACCATTTCAGACAAGAGACTGTCCAGTCTTTTTTAAAAAACCTCCAGTGACAAAGCCTCCACAATTGTTCCACTGGTTAATTATACTTGTTTCAACTATATCTATGCAGCAAGTCTTATTATTTGTCTTGTTTTTTACTTTTTATTCTTTAAATTTCTCTCACACCTACCTCTCTCTGTGAGTGTATTTGGCATGCTTCTCACTACCAGTTAGTTATTTATAAACGTAAGTGGAAATATGTTCTAGACTTCAGTTCTTTCATGTGGTTTTCACATAACTATTAAGTTGATTACTCATATAAGCCTTTAGCATCATCTGATTGATTGATTGATCAATCGATTGATTGTTGTATTACATCATTCCCCCAAGAAAAAAAAATGAAAGAATAGAACTTCTTCACTATAAAATTACAGACCTGTCAGATTGTTGGGCCAAGTAAGACACAGTGGGTGATTCAGAATCATTTTGTGATCATATAGGGACTTGAACCTAGATCTCTTGAACTTCCTTCCTGTGCCTTAATCACTACACCATACTAGTATGTTACAGTGTTTTCCATAAAAGGTGAATAAAGTTATTCCTCATATATTATACTTTCACTCTGAATTATCAGTCTATCAGCAGATTAAAAAAAAGTTTTTTTAAAAAGGGAAGTCTGTTTTCACCATCCCATGTTCTTCCATGAAGAGGTTCTCTATCAGATTAAAACTAAAAATTAAAATTTCACTCTCCTGTATGAGAATACCTATATCTTGTGGCTTCTACAATACATACGAATGAAATTATTCACCTGATTTGTCTCAGGTAGGTAATTTTCTTTGGGAAAATATGCCATAAAATATGTGCTCTTTAACAATATAAAGAAAGTTATAACTAGAAAGTTCCCCATCCCCTCAAGAAGAAAAAGGGAAAGGATTTCACAAGATTTTCTTTAGGGATCAGTTTCTTTTTCTTGCTTCTCAGAGGGTCTTAATCAAGAGAGTTGAAATCTTTGAAGTGTGGGGTTTTCTGCATGCATGCCTGAAAATTTAAGAGGGTTCAGTGGCAGTGAGAGAGAAGACTGCTTAGAATTGTTTCATTCTCTTTGTCCCAATGCCCAACTTATCGCACCTTTTACAAGGTTTTGTCTGTCATACATGAATATCCAACAAATCACAAGTCTTCATTTTAATGTTTATTATTCTAAACTATAACTCAACAAATGTAAAACAGAAAGCTGGTAATATTGGATGCATATTCCAATCCCATTCTTTCTCTTTACGGCTAATTACAATTGACAATTTCTCCAGAGAATTTCTTGAATGATCAAATTTATGTCTACAAATGGCAAGTTGCTCTCTGCTCTTCAGTTGCTTGATATAATTAGAATTCTGTTTAGGTGGACACACAGGTTTACTTTATGAATGAAATTAAAGTTTCCCTCTTTTCTGTTGATGGGGAATAATAGGTACATGAAAAAAGACAATGATTAGACAACTTGGAATCTCACCAAACTACAAAGATTACCTTCAGTCCATTGATTATTATTTTGTTTTGTTCCATGTATTTTTCGTGGCAACATTTTTAAGAAGTAATATATTTAATATAAATACTAATAAACTTAATAACACAGCTTCTTCAAGTTTGATGGTGCTAACTCCTGGGCACTTTTGGCTGAAAAAAAGGGGCAGTTCTGACTATGTACTTTATACATTGAACAAATCGCAATAAGGTTTATTTTTATATTTTAAATTATAGTATATATGGGCTAGTTTTTATCACTTTACATGAAGCATCTCTCAATTAGGATCACACATAAAAGCCATAAAAACAGGCAACAAATTATTGTTAAAATGTCAATTATGCACACTTTGTCAACTATGCCTTTTTTGAAAGTCCTAAATTAAGATAAGAATTTCTAACCTCAGAAATTGTCTGATGGTCAGCACTTCACAATGAATATATCTTTATTTCAAGTTCATGAACAAATGAGTAAATATTGGTATTCTTTTATTTTTATATAAATCAGACCTCATTTCAATATAATGTAGCTATTCACAGCATAGATGGGACCTTGATATACTTGCATGCCAATAAAGATGATGAAACAAGAAAACTAACAAAGGTTTCCACCAATCTTGTATGTGAAAGTTTGTCAAGAAACTGACATAGAGAATAACTACAGAGAAGTGTTACTATTTCTCTCTCTCTCTCTCTCTCTCTCTCTCTCTCTCTCTCTCTCTCTCTCTCTCTGTGTGTGTGTGTGTGTGTGTGTATGTGTGTGTGAGTATGTTTGCATGAGTGTATGTATGTATACATATATGGTATGTATGTATGTATGCAGTACTTTTTTTGTAAAAAAAAAAAAAAGATGCTGGAACTCATACATGTCATACAACCCACCTTGCCTACCTTACAAGGTTCCATCTAAAAAAGATGCCGGAACTCTGTTCTAGGCATTCTGTGAGAAAAAAAGCCCTGTATGTATGGATGTAAAAGTTGGCTGTTTGCCAGGATTTAGCAGCTGAGTATGAAGAGAATGAAATCCAATGTCATGCAAATTAAGTGTCTGGGAAAGCTACTTTGGTGTTACAAAGATAACAGCTGTTCTGTAAGCCCACAGGGTGGGGATGTGGTGAAAGGATACCCAGTAAATGGCTTTTTCAATCTCCACAGCATTATATCCATATGCCATACATGGAACCCAGACAGAACAAATTATTCTGCATAATATGAACTGCCCTCTGAAAACAGTGGAAAGAATGTGTTATCCCTTCTTGTTAAGTGATGTTAACTGTGGGTGTTACATTATGCTAATAGTATAAGAAAACAACAAGAATCCATTTGTAGTCATACACATTTGATCTGAGGGAAGACTAAAACATCAGTAGCACAGTGAACCCCAAAACATACTGAGATATTGTGATGTATGCATCATTTTATCAAATGCATCACAATATAACAATATAATTCTTAGTTTGGTAGAATTTTATGTGAACATCTCTTAACTCACTCCAGCAGCAGATGAGAGAAAATTAAGATCATCTTGGAGATGATTAAAAGGATTTTCTGATATAGCCATGCCAATTTATTTTTATTATGACTGTACCCTTCTATATGGTCTTGGATGAAGAGGAATCCTTGGACCACTTAATTCCAAACTGTATTTGGATTTGTATTTTAAAATTCATAGTTACAATCATGTTTATATGTATACAAATGAAACAAAACTGAATTTCAGCATAAAAATAATGTGCATTTGTTTCTTAATGTATAGACATTTGCGTATGATGTGCATTTATTTCCTAATGTATAAACACAAATCTTTCTGGGGGTCCGTTC
Source organism: Crotalus tigris (assembly GCF_016545835.1). Taxonomy (NCBI): domain Eukaryota; kingdom Metazoa; phylum Chordata; class Lepidosauria; order Squamata; family Viperidae; genus Crotalus; species Crotalus tigris. Next base: position 274,638 of record NW_024097146.1, on the reverse strand, counting down.
ATTGAGAGACATTTTCTATTTTAAAATTCCTAATTACAATAATTTTTTTAAAAAAACTATTGAAAATAATTAATGAAAAGCAGCAGCAGAGTTTCTGCATTCATTTTTAACATTCTTTGAAAATACATTTCATTTTAACATTTCTACTTTCTGAAAGAGTGGAAGCAAGCAGAAAGGTAACAAATATACTTGCCCGTCCAAATATATTTTCAGAATAATAGCAACTCCTTAATAAGCCTCCTTTTTCAAAGCCTCCTTTTCCAAACACCCAGTACTTTTTCTTTCTTCAAAAATATTTTAGAAAGGAAACATGTAAAAATATTTCAAATGTATTTCAATAAGTCGTATTAATTGGAATTTGTTTCAAACTTGAATACATTACTATTTTATAAAAACATAATTTGGTATGCTCTGCTTTTTTAAAAATGGCATTGCTGTGATCTTTTTTGGTCATTCGAAAGATCTGCCACATAACAAACAGGGATAGATTTTTGGACAGCCATGACAAAAAATCAGAGAAACAAACAAACAAACAAACAAGTTGTGCAAATATCTGTCATGAATTTTCCCAATTTTCCCCAACATGGGGTTTTGTTCTGACTCTGAATAACACTGTAGTCTAACATTGCTACTTTATTCAGATTCTCTGGATTATATACAGACCGAATATTGATTTGGAAAAGGAGCAGAGAGGGGCAACTAAAATGATCAAAAGGCTAGAATAATCCCATTTGGAGAGATTTACAACATGCCTATTTAAAATTATGGAAATTGTTAGCTCAGGCTGTAGTGGAGTTTATAGATTCTTGGATATGACAGTAGATACGATGTCAATAGTTCTGTTTTTCAATTGTTTACCTTCAATAGTTCTGTTTTTCAATTGTCTCCACTAGTGAAAATTGGTTTCTTCCAAAATAAGAAGCAATAGGTCGCCAACTGAGACTAAAACTGAAAACTTCTTGATTGAGAAACAACAAATATTCGAGCTCTTATGGTTTCCAATATTATGTCCTTTACTGAGCATTCCTCTCCTGGTATTTCTTTTCTGAAATTGGTTCATATAATTGATAGTTGTGTCTGTGGAGTCTTGCCTACTTTGATCTTTACTTTCAGTGTCTTCTTGTATATGTATGTGTATGTGTGTGTGTATGTGTGTGTGTGTGTTGTGGCCTTAGGTTGCCAGAGAACATTGGCAGCAAAAAAAATAAAAAAGAAAGAAAGAAAGAAAGAAAGAAAGAAAGAAAGAAAGAAAGAAAGAAAGAAAGAAAAGAAAAGAAAACCCAGTGAGAATGATTAATTTATGGGACAGCTTGTCTCCCAGAGTGGTAGGTGTTCTGTCACTGGAAGTTTGAAGATGCATTCAAGCAAGGTTTTTATTGTGCAATAACTCTCCCAATATTGACTGCCTATGCAGATAACATTGTTTTCCACTGGAAACTGTTCTGCATATACAGAAAGCAAAATTTGTTAAGAGAGAAAAAGCAGACTGGTAGCATGAGGAGCCGTCCATCTGGAGGCATCTCAAACCACAGTTCAACCTGGAATTGAACTCCACATATACCAAAATGTGTATCTCATCATAAACAGCCTTGTCTTAATTTCAGAAAAATGTGAACTTAGATGGACAGCCTACTGCTCATTCTGCTAAATGATTGCAGGCAGTAGAGTACACATTTTTATAGGCACATAATCCATATAAAGCTACTTTTCTTTCCAAGTCTGTATTTCTTTTCAAGATTCTGCAGTATATTCTATTGATGCAGTTGGAAAGTGCAATGTGTTATGCTTTATATTATACTATTAATTTGTTATGACTCCTGATATAGACTACTAACTCAGATCTGGTCAGGCATTGAAGCTGTGAGGTCCATGCTCCAACACTGGAGGTTTTTAAGAAGAGACTGGACAGCCATTTGTCCAAAATGGTATAGGGTTTCCTGCCTGAGCAGGGGGTTGGACTAGATGACCTCCCAGGTCCCTTCCAACTTTACTATTACTATTATTATTATTATTATTATTATTATTATTATTCTCCATGACAGCTTTCAGAAATAGCTTCTGAACTTAAGAGAGAAACATTAAAGATTTTATCTTGAAATTCTGATGACAAAAATTTAATTTCAATTTATTTTCTTATTTTAGCAAGCTTTACAATCATAGGCACTTTATATGGTAATACATTAATTAGAAAATTATCCATCTGTGTCAGAAGGTTTTAACCTACATGTGTTCATTGCCCCTTTTGCTACTCACTTTGTTTGGCAGTCAAATTTATGATAAAGAAAATCACTTCTGTGGATTACAACACCTTTTGAATTAAAAGTAGACTTTTAAAACTTGAAAGATATATTTACCTGAGAACTAATAGATTAGACACCTTCCCCCTCCCTTATTCTATATTTCTTTGAATTGTAGTTTGAAGGAGATTTAAAGATAAAACCATTCATTGGTTGATTTAAATTAGATAAGATTAAATGTCATATAATGGATGTGTAGCTCAGTTTTCGGCTGTAGAGGTCTTTCTGGAAGCCTTCTGACAGCAAAATGCAGGCCAGAGCTCCATTCTCACCTGCAGAGGCATTTCCTTTGGCAGCAGAAGAAGTGGGCCAGTTGGGCGGGGCTGTCGGTGCTGCTGCAAGGAGATGAGACTGTGGAAAAGACACCCTCTGAAAATAAGACCTGGTGCCTCTTTTGGAGGCAAAAAATAAAATAAAATAAAATAAGACCGGGTCTTATTTTGGGGAAAACACAGTAGCTGCACTGGATATTTTACTAAAGGAGTGTTATAGTTTTCTTATACTTTCAGAATATTAGCTGAATCAGTCACAACTTTTCCTATGCAATGAAATGACAGCAGGATGGAAACAATTGTTTCAATTTAATATATTTTACTCTTGATAGCATGGAATATGCATGTAATAAATTTCTGTGATTAATTACAATGCAATGATTTTCATCACTGCAAAGCCAGCATTTTAAATCCATTAAATCAGAATATATGTAGCACCATATTTTATATGACAGTGGGAATGATTTTCACATGCTCTATTCAGGAAAATTAGTTTGATTCCAACCATTTAAAAAAAGACAAAAATGTTGCTGGAAGCAGTTAAACTGTAATTTCTGTGAGATCTTAACTATATTATTTTTACAGTATGCTCCTCCAAAGCTATACAAAGATAGCCATAAGGAAACCAATAATCCCAGTATAGTGCAGCGTAGCAATCATAAGTGTTCCCAAATATTTAGACATTGAGGTTGAAATGTTTTCTCTCTGCATAAATGCATTCTTAAAAGAGGGAACCTGACCTGGGCAATAATCAGTGAAACATGTTTTCTAAATATAGCAGAAATGAAATTTGTTTTAAGAGATACATTACAGAGATAGACAAAGCCTAATACATAGCTTGCTACATGCTACCAGGAGGAGGACAGTCAAAGACCATGTGACCTGTGCATGTGCCATGAATGAAAAAAGTCAATTGACTCCAATTTTGGAGCAATTTTATAGTCAAAGACCAGACAAAGTAATAGGAAAAAAAAACCACAGAATAACTCCTTAACTATTATGTGTACTCTACTGCCCATTATGTTCAATAGTCATAAAGTACATAAAAAAAAAAAATCAATGGCACTAGAGTCAGATCTTCAGTAAATCTCCTCAGTAAATCAGTTGATAAATTGATCCACAACTCTTATACTCTCTTAAAGGGTTCTGTATTAATGTCTGGGTGAAGGCTCTAATGAGAACATTTACCAGCATCTCTTTTTATAGGAATCTGTGTGTTTTATCTCCTACTGGTATAATCTGTACTTTTTCTTCATTTTTCTGCACAACTCGTTTTGATTTCCTTTCTCTTGGCAATATGGAATAGTCTTTATGGTAAAACTTTTTGTTTTTACTTCTTCCTCTGAATCTGTGAATCTAGAAATGTCATACTTAGTATTACACACATAATTCCAAGTGTGATCGAACTAGCACAGAATAGAGGACAACAAAGATTTCACGCATTTTTGATACAACCCAGAACTGTTAGCCCTTTTTACCTTGCTGGGTTAGGCTAAGGTTGTTAATGTCCTTATCAAAGTGTCTTCAAGCTATCAAGTATCTAAACCTTTATTACAACCTTTAGGATAGAGAACATTTCAAACTATGAATCCTGTTATATGTGTGTCTCCTATATTTTTTCTCCTAAATATATGTACACATATATTTGCAACTAAATGACACTCAAAAAATGACATCAAAGAATGAACAAACAAATCAGACAACAGAATATAAATTAAATGAAAGTGACTTAAACAGAAAAGCTACAAATGAAGAAAACTACAATTTAATACAAAGAAAAATATGCAAAACCTTACTATAATAAAGAAAAAAAAGATGCCTTATTCTCCAGGACTTCAAAACAAAATTGAGGATAAAAAAGAAGAACAATAAAATAGATTAATGACTGTCAGAAGAAATATCAAAATGTGGGAGACCAAAACCTGATACCTTACTTGCTTTGTCTTTTTTGTCCCCAATAACACTTACAAAAATACAACCTGGCAAGCCAAACTTACTGATCTGGAAAGCGAATTGGCAAAAGAAGAACATCTAAGTCAAGAGATGTGATTCAACTTATCAGATGGAATATTATATAACTAAGCATTTGTTTGAATATGGTTCATATATACAAATATAAAGTTTGGATATGAAGAAGCCGTAGAGAAAGATTATTACATGGTGTATTATAGAATTAAATATTGTTGGAATATAGCAAAAAAAATAGATAAAGTTTATAAAGGGGTCCTATAGTAAGAGGAATAAGGTATATAAGTAGTATAATACTTTTATAATATATGAAATGTTAAAACATTGAGAGGGTCTATTTAAATGAAAACAATATTTTGTGGCAGTTTTCTTTTCTGGGATCTTATAATTATCAGCCAATTAGGATTCAGTTCAAAGTATTTGACCATCTAAAAGTTTTCCAGTAATTTTGGCCAAAGGCCAATTTTTTTCTTTCTTTGCAAACAGTTCTTAGGTTAAGATTTAAGAATGCAGTTCAGTATGTTTATAATCCCAGGTCAGCAGTTTCTAAACATATGTAGTTTCACTCAGTAGTAGATAACGCTATGCTTTGTTCCCAGCTGTTTTTTTTTTTTTTTTACTGTTTCTAGGTATCTTGCCAAATTCTGGGTCAGTGCTGCTATATAGTTTTCTTTAATCCTCCACTAGATATCACTGTTCATTTTTCAACTAAAAAGTTTTATATATATATATATATATATATATATATATATATATATATATATATATATATAAAACAAAATGTATACACATATATGTAGGTCTTTGGTTATTCGGGTTTTCTTCTGCATTAAATTGGAAGTGTCTTGGCAACATTTCAACGAAGTCCCATTCGTCATCTTCAGGCTGGTGTTTTCGGCTTCGTGTTCCTAGAAGCACGAAGCTGAAAACACCCAGCCTGAAGATGATGAATGGGACTTCGTCGAAACATCGCCAAGACACTTCCAATTTGACGTGGGAGAAAACCCAAATAACCAAAGACCTACATACAAACACCCACGAAAACCTCAGAAAACACACACACACACACACACACACACACATATATAGTTTCAACAATGCTTTTTTCAGGTATAGAGTTTTAACAATTTTCTTAGCTTTCAAATTTACCCGAACTGTGGTAATGTTTATTCTCCATAAGGGTTTAATTTGCTGTTTTTGTGTATAGAAGGGTGAGGCAATTCATCCCCCTTCTCACTTTGGGGATTTTTTTTCCAGAAAATTAGGTATAAAATAGGAGAGAAAAGATCAAATTCCTCACTCAGCTTCAAGCATGCTGTTCACTGTTGTGCTAGTTAGTGCCTTTGAACTTCGGCTGCAAGTAGCTTGGGCTGGTCAGTGAGGTGGTGGCCAGTTTTTTTCCGGTTGGGTCAGAAGTCTTTCTCCAAACTGAATGGAACAACCGCTGTTGTTCCAGAGTTGTCACGGCACCCTTCTTTCTTCACCACCTCTCCGGGCAACTTAGATCCATTTAGGATCCCCTGGCAGGGCGAAATTAGCCGCGGGGTGCCGAAGTCTGTGATCCTGTGACCGGGTGCTACGGTGCAAGACCAGAAGTCCAAAACAGCAAAATAAAATATTAACCAAATAGCTATAAAATCATCATAATGTGCCAATCCAACATAAACATTTAAGAATTGTAATATCATAAAATAGAAGATAAATAGTTGCAGATGTTTAAAAAATGTTGAATTTGATTGATCAATAATATCAAGTTTACTTCACATCCAATAAAAGTATTCAAAAGGCGGACTTCCGGTGGTTAAAGTGGTGGAGATGGCGGCTACTTTGTAGCCGTCCTCCTGAGATGGTGTCAGATCCGCGGAGCACAGCGTTCATCAGCTGGCCCGCGGCTCGCAATCCCCTTCCCGGGCGAAGGGAAGGGGTAGAGATCGCATGAATAGAGGTAGAACCTCTTAACCCTCCCTGGATTTTTATTTTAGGGGGGTAGAAAGAGTGCTCCCTCGGAGTTCATTGCCTTCTCCGCCTCTCAGCTGTCTTTGTTTCTTCGGAAACAAAGCGAAACGCCGCTACCATCTCCGTATTTAAAGTAACCGTGAGTAATCTTAAACCGGACAGAACTGTTTAAAGGATTTTATTTATAGTTTAGTTTTATTTTATTTTTTTTTAGTTTATTTAGTTTATTTAGCATGTGTTGATTTTTTCTTATTTTTTGAGCTTTCTCTTTTTTTTCCGGGCGGAAAAGTGAGAGTGAAAGTAAAATGGCGTTTTGAAAGTTTTTTTTTCTTTTGAAAGACGGACTGGCTAAACTGTTGTTTAATACTGCTTTCTTTTTTAAGTTTTTCTTTATCTTTTGGGAGCTTTTAAATTGATTCTATTTTATCCTATTTTACCTTATTTTTTAACTTTTGGACTATTTATTTTTTATTGGTATTTTTACGAAGAAAGAAAGATAAATTGAAATGGCTTCAAAACGACAACCAGCTACTACAGCTCCTAAGGTAACTTCTTCTCCTGCCACCTCTACTGTGCAACAACAACTTAAAATAATACCCTCAGTGCAGCAACCTAAAACTACTCCACCCTCACCTCCCCCATCTGGCACATCAGCACAAGACATTAAAGAAATAATGGTAAGTGCTGTGTCACAGTTTAGGGAGGAAATGAAGCAACTTTTGGAACAGAATAAATCTGAAAGCAAGGAAGAAATGAAGAAAGAGATGAAGGAGCTTTTAGAACAGAATAATACTATATTGAGGGATGATATACTTCTAGCTTTATCTGGAGTGGCCTCAGTGGTTGTGAAGCTGGACTCTAGAGTGGAGGAAATTGAAGAAACAGTAGAACTTTTGGACTATAAATTCCAAGATATGGAGAAAAAAGTGGAAACTTCACAAGATGATATTCTTATGTTCCAGTATAGACAGATGGAATATGCTTTGAGAATAAGGGGCCTGAAAGAAGATAAAACTCAAGATCTGATGGAAATGGTGATTAATGACTTGGCTGTTATTTTGAATATAGACAAAGATGAGTTACGTGGGGAAGTGGAAAGAATTTATAGAGTTAATTCTTGGATTGCAAAACAGAGGAATCTGCCTAGAGATGTGGTGATATATTTTGCTAAGAAGTCCTTGCGAAATCAGATTCTGCAAATTTTTTACAATAAAAGATTCCAGATTGCTGCTCAAGATATTATTATTTTAAAGGAAATTCCACCTAAAATTTTAAGAAGCAGAAAAGACTTTTCTTTTCTAGCAAATGAACTTAAAGCAAGACAAATGCCATTTAGATGGGAGATTCCGATGGGCATTGTTTTGAGCCATGCGGGGACACGTTATAGACTTAACACAGTTGTTAAAGCTAAGGAATTTTATAAAACGGTCCTGGGTGCAGGCTCACCTTTGCCCATGATGCACAAAGTTTGAGTGATAAAGAGATGGAACAGAAATCTGAAGATACAGGTGCGATGACTGCTGGACAGGTGGTATGGATGTCTCAAGTAGAGGTTAAAGAACAGAGAATGACCCGTGCAGCACACAAACGTAAAGAAAAAGAACAACAGAAAAAAGAAAAAGAAATCAAAGAATCTACTCAGCAAATTGTTTCAGTGCCGGTGGGAGGAGCAAGACCCAAAAGCTCTGCAACATATTCTTCAGTAGCAGAATTTGAGGGGATCTTCTCCAGGCTTAAGGCCAAGGGAGATGGCAAAGCTCCTGACCTGGAATGTTAATGGATTAAATATTCCTCAAAAGAGAAAAAAAATCTACCATTATTTGAAACAACACAACAATGATGTTATCTGTTTGCAAGAAACTCATATTACATCTAAAGATCAAAAATACTTAAACAATCCTCGTTTGGGATCTCATTTTGTATCTCCCGCCCCTGGGAAAAAAGGGGGTGTGGTAATTTATGTTAAACAGAACTTATCTGCTACCCTGTTAGAATCAGATCCTCATGGAAGATATGTTATGCTTGAACTTGGTTTATATGGCAAGAAAATTCTTATTGTGGGGTTGTATGCACCAAACCAGCAACAGGAGCAATTCTATAGGTTGCTACATCAGAAAATAACTTTGTTGGATTATAGATCTGTGATTTTAATGGGAGACTGGAATGGTGTCTTAGACATACAAAAGGACAAAAAAGGCTCTTCTACCTTTTTTAAACAGGCTAAACTACCTAAAGCCTTTTTTGACATGAAAGAAGATTGGGAATTGAGGGACTATTGGCGTGAACGCAACCTAGAAGAAAGGGATTTTACCTTCTTCTCAGATAGACACCAATCTTTTTCAAGAATTGATTTCTTTTTGATTACAACAGACTTATACAACAGGGTGAAGAATGTAAAAATTTTTCCTAGGACATTGTCTGACCATAGTCCAGTATGGATGGAACTGTTTGCTGAGAAAGAAGACAGGAGATCCTGGAGGGTGAATGAGAATTTATTCAAACAAGAAAAAAATGTTCATAAATTAAAGGAATGTTTAAAGGAATATTTTGTTTTAAATATGAATAAGGGAACATCAATGTCAATGGTCTGGGATGCAAGTAAAGCTTTTATGCGTGGTATTTTGATAAAAATGAATAATCTGCATAGACAGAAACAGACTCAGAAACGTAAAGATTTAGAAGAGGAGATTAAATTAAAAGAGAAACTTTTAATTTCAAATCCTTTAGATGAAAAGGTGAAAGGAGCTTTAAAACTGTTAAAAACACAATTTAACATGTTGATGGCTGATCAAGCTGCAACCAATTTATTATTTATGAAACAAAATACATTTTGTAATGCTAATAAACCAGGGAGATGGTTGGCTTATCAGTTAAGAAAGAAACAGAAACAGAGGAATATAGATAAAATAAATTATAATGGTAAATTGGTTTATCAGAAAGAATTGATTAAGAAATCCTTTTTAGAATACTATCAAAAATTATACAAGAGTGCCAATATTCAAACTACAGATATAAACAATTATTTAGGTAAAGTTAACTTTCCTAAATTAACAGAAGATCAGGAAAAAGAGATTAATGGCTTAATTACTAAAGAAGAAATTGTTACAGCTATTAAACAATTGAAATTGGGCAAAGCGCCGGGTACGGATGGGTTGACATCTATCTATTACAAAACTTTAGTAGAAGAGATGACTCAACCATTGTGTGAATTGTTTAATAACTTATTACAGGGTTTAGAGATCCCTCCATCTTGGCGTAATGCATTTATATCATTGATTTCAAAAGATAATCAAGATCTTACATTGCCTAAAAATTATAGGCCTATATCTCTTTTAAACGTGGATTATAAAATCTTTGCAAAAATTTTAGCTAATAGGTTTATGGGGATCTTGCAGCAGTTTATACATAAGGATCAATCGGTTTTTATAACTGGAAGGTATATGAAAAATAATGTTAGACAAATTATTAACTTATTAGAGTATCTAGAAAAGAATAACCAAGTCTCTGCAGGCCTGATATTTTTGGATGCTGAAAAAGCCTTTGACCCAGTGAATTGGCAGTTTATGTTATGTTTAATTAAGGAGATGAATTTTGGACAAAATATATTACAAGTATTATCTAATATATATCAAAAACAGACTGCTCAACTTATTGTAAATGGGGGTTTGTCAGAGGCTGTTGTAATAGAAAAAGGAACAAGACAGGGATGCCCGTTATCTCCGTTATTGTTTGTTTTAACATTGGAAATTTTGTTGATTAAAATTCGGGAGTCTCAAGAAATAAAAGGAATAGAAATTAATAAAAAAGAATATAAATTTAGAGCCTTCGCAGATGACTTGGTTGTTACTTTGTCTCAACCTACCTGTTCGGTGGTAAAATTATTACAATTGATTCAACAATATGGATGTGTTTCTGGTTTTAAAATTAATAATAATAAGACCAAAATATTAGCTAAAAATATGACTAATGGTGATAAACATGTTTTAGTTAACTTAACAGATTTTGAAATTGTTGATAAGGTAAAATATTTGGGGGTCACATTATCTGCTTCTAATGCAAAACTGTATAAAAATAATTATGAAAAGCTGTGGATGGAGGTACAGAAGTATTTAAAAAACTGGAACAATCTACAGTTATCCCTTATGGGTAGAATTGCAGTTATCAAAATGAATGTCCTGCCAAAGTTTATTTTTTTGTTTCAAATGTTACATATTTTAAAGAATGAACGTAATTTAGATGAATGGCAAAAAGGTATTAATAAATTTGTTTGGGCAGGGAAAAAACCAAGGGTGAAACTTAAAATAATGCAAGATTTTCGTGAGAGAGGCGGACTCAAGGTACCAAATATGAAATTGTATTATGATGCTGTAGTATTAACATTGATCAGCGACTGGGTGAATTTAACAAATATAGAAATACTTCATTTGGAAGGTTGGGACTTACTTTTTGGATGGCATGCCTATTTAATATTTAATAAAAAAGTGGATTGGGTTTTCAAGTCTCATATTATAAGAATCTCTTTGCTTAGAGTGTGGAGAAAGTATTATAAAAGTGACTTCAAAATACCATTATGGGCCATACCTCGGCATGCCATAGAAGGTATAAGGAAAGGGGTTAATATGGATATGGTCTCTTATGCACAGTTACTTAGATGGGATGGCCGAGATTGGCAGTTAAAATCTTTGGAAGAATTAACGCTTGAAAATTTAACTTATTCATGGTTCCAATACAGACAAATAGTGGACAGATGGAAGATGGATTGTAAAATGGGCTGGCTTAGAGAAGATGAAGCTCTTTTAAAACAAGTAAGAGATCAAAGGCCAACCCATATTAATAGAGTTTATGGGGTTTTAGTGGAATTGGACTCAGAACCTGAATTAGTTAAAGATTGTATGATTAAATGGGCACAGAATATTGGTGAAACGATTTCAATGGATACCTGGGAACTTATTTGGATAAGAAATGTTAAATTCACACAAGCGCAAAATTTAAGAGAGAATTTTTATAAGATGTTTTATAGACGGCACCTTGATCCAAAGAAAATGTCCATTATGTACCCTAATCTGCAGCCGAAATGCTGGAGATGTGGACATTTGGATGCTACTTATTATCATACTTGGTGGACGTGTAAGCATATAAAAGCTTTTTGGATTAAGATATGGTGGAATATCCAAAGAATTTTTAAACGGAGGGTAAAATTTACTCCGCAATTATTTTTACTAGGGATTGTTACTGATTGTGATGCTAAGGAGGTTATATTGATGTTAAATTTGATTACAGCCGCTAGGCTGTTAATAGGGCAATATTGGAAGAAGGAATCCTTGCCTACTTTGCAAGAGTGGTTTCATAAAGTTTCGTATTTGGCAGAAATGGCAAAGATTTCGGCTTTTTTAAAGGAGCAATCTCAAGAGAAATTCTTTGCAGTATGGGAAAAATGGATAAATTTCATACAATATAATTTGGATATGGAAAAATATCATTTAGCTTTTTTATAACTTGTAATAATTGTTTTTTCCTTCTTTCTTTCTTCCTTTTTTCTTTACGTATTATTACTTATATATTTTTTTATATATATATGTTCTATTTTTCGTCTACTTTTTTCTTTTTTCTCTCTCTCTTTTCTTTTTCTTTTTTTTTCTCTTTCTTAGTACATATTATTCATTTTAAAGTTTATGTTATGCATATTATTATTATACATATTATTATATATATTATTATTATGAACTTTATTATTTTTACTAATTATCTTATAAATTGTAAACGTTATTTTTTAAAATTTGTTAAATAATCCTATATTCAGTTCTGGGAAGTCAGGGGGGGAGGGTGGGGTGGTTTGGGAGGGGGGGATGTTTATTTGTAAAATTTTTGAAAAATTTCAATAAAAAAAAAAGTATTCAAAAGGCTGGATGTCAGGTTTTCTCTGCTGGTAATGTAAAAGAAATTAAAAGATTTTTAACAGTTACAATTTGTCGTGTGAATCACTGACTTCTTTTTTGGAATCATATTTAAATGTAATGTACATAAATAGAATTTCTGGCAGTTTTTTCTGCTTTTTTATAGTTTTTCATATTTTTTTCTTTTTAATTTTGTTTACTTAATATATTTACTTTTCTAAATCTCCAACTCAATGTACAGCCATTAATATTGACTCTCTGAGTGTGGTTACCCAGCCAGTTCTAGAAATGCCTTCCTTTAAAAAATGTAAAGATTTCCCCTGTCCACTTGTGTCCGACTCTAGGGGGTAATAATAATAATAATAATAGTAGTAAAGTTGGAAGGGACCTTGGAGGTCATCTAGTCCAACCCCCTGCTCGGGCAGGAAACCCTACACCATTTCGGACAAATGGCTGTCCAGTCTCTTCTTAAAAACTTCCAGTGTTTGAGCATTTACTGCTTCTGGAGGCAAGCTGTTCCACTGATTAATTGTTCTCACTGTCAGGAAGTTTCTCCTTAGTTCTAGGTTGCTTCTCTCCTTGATTAGTTTCCACCCATTGCTTCTTGTCCTGCCTTCAGGTGCTTTGGAAAATAGCTTAATTCCCTCTTCTTTATGGCAGCCCCTGAGATATTGGAATAATGCTCATTTCTGTTTCACAGTTGTTAGTGAGAATATTATGAAGTATCATCTCAAAATTCTGCTGAATACACTGCATTATTCTGGAACATTGGATTATTTTACTACTAAAAAGGAGATAGGAATTGTCCCTCATGATCTATTTTAAACAAGATATCCAACGATATATTTCATGACCTAGAAACTTGAAGGTATTACTTAATCTGTACTGTCCTCTTGTTGTGTTCATTCTAAATCTACTACTCAAATCTTTTCCTTCAGATATAAAGAGAGAGAGAGAGAGAGAAAGTGTGTTCTCCTGCTTTCTACTGGTTATCTGATTGGATTAATCAATTTGAAATAAAGAGTGAGCCCAAGGTTTCCTTTGTTTTCCCTCTTTTCACAAGAAATCGTTCCTGATGGACTTTTGTCTCTGTTTTAACTTTTGTTCTTCTTTCTTCCATTCCTAGATACCAGAGTTGAAACACTCTTCTGGAGTCATTAACCCTTCTTTCTATTGCCACATCTCTCTTAAGTCTCATTCTTTTGAAGGCTGCTTTTTAATCAAACTGATTCCTTAAGATGTATCTTAGTTTTCTTCCTCACTAGGACTCTATTATCTTAACTGTACTATCCATATTGTACTATACTGTGCTGATTAATTGTACTCTTCCTGACTGAAACTGTATTATCCTTAATTTCCTTTCATTTTTAATGTATTCTTTTATTGCTTTTAAAATAGTGACCAAAAACATAAAATACATAAATTATTAAAGGACAAATACATAGAAAGTGCTTTTGAAAAATAGTGAAAAAATACAACAAAAGCAAAATGATAAAAAGATATATCATTTCAACAGTGAATAGTTACAATTTTGTATATTGTTACCTGGTGCAATTATTATTCAAGTATATATATTTTTCGAATATATTTATATAACTATCATGTTTTTAACCTACTTTATTTTGAATAAATTTGTCTTCTATTTCATTATATTTTCCATACACAGTCTAGAGCTATTGGCAAACTGGTCAGAGGCAGCAAGTGCAATCATTAATGTTCTTTTAAAATACACATTCAAGATGATTGCACATTATGATCAGATACATAACTCACTTCAATCTTTCTGAAATGTAATGATATAAAATTGATAATATTAAAAAATAGTCAAACCTAAAAATTTCTAGTGCATACTTGAATAAAATGTATATTCTTTTAGTTGATACATCAGCCACATCTATTAAATTCAATTCATTCATAAAAGTTTTGATTGTTTCCCTCCCTATTGATTTTTTTTAATGCCAGTGTATTGTATCAAGTGGAAGATCCAATGTTTCATTGAAATCTCCTCTTTATCATAAATACAGTCATTCATAAATTATGTTGGAAGCATTCATGCTATGTAATAGGAGAATTTAAATTAAGTTTATAAACATTAACAGTAGCTACTGCAGTGTATTATGTAGCACATAGAATTAAATAATGCCTATTTGCATCAGTAATAACCTTGTACATAAATTGGGAATCCTTTTCGAACCAAAATAGCTACACCTCTAGCTTTTGTTGAAGTATCTGTGAGATAAATCCAGTGGTGGGATTCAAATATGTGAATGCCAATTCTCTGTGTGGATACCGCTTCCAGAAGTCCATTCTGGGCCTGGGCAACAAAAAATTAGCTACTGGTTTTGCCGAAGTGGTATGAACCGGCTGAATCCCACCACTGGATAAATCTGTCACACTGAATTCTTCATTAACAGAGATTTCTTTTGTTCCATTAAAAGAGTATCCTGAAGCTAAGCAATAACTGCCTTTAAATATGCTAAGATTACATTTTATTTCTTACATTCTTGCAACCCATTTACATTAAGGCTAGCTAATTTCATCTGTAAATTTTATCTTGGCCCACTTATCAATATTCTCCCAATACCAATTCATTTTATGACCTGTACTATTAAATGAATATTTAATAATTAGCATTTCTAAGCTTAAATATGTAATGTATTTTCTAGTGCTCCTCACAAAAATCAATTAAGATTCAATTTAACATTCAAATACCATTCTATTATGTATGTATACAATCTGTACTTGAAGAAGAAAAAGGTGACTATATGCATAAAATAAAAAAATGACATTAGTAAAATGGTTAAAAAATCACATTAAAAAGATATATTATTTTATATACACATACACACATATATGTATAAAAAAAATGCAGAACTTGATGACTTCTCAAAATGAAAGGCATGGTTGTTTAATGTCAAAGTTGTTTAATTGTTTTCTTACACAGACAATTACATAACAGTTTCAAACATTATTAGTTAAGAAAGTTGTAGTGTGTGTTAAAACAAGTGGTAAAATTGGCAATATGACCATACTCGCTATCTTGGAACTAATCAAAACATAAACTAAAAGGAGTATGGGGGGAGAAAGTGCAGGCACAGAGGCTTTTAAACTGAGGTTTTTACAACACAGTTGTAAGCAAATTCAGACTTCTCCCATAGCGGATTTCATAGAATTAAACACAGCCAGGCTTACCCACCAGGTGATTTTAAAGATAGGATAAAGACCTCTGCATTCAAAGGATTGTCAGACCTGTGAATCTGATCTCGATTAATAGAGAATGAGGTGGAAAATGTATGAAATGTTGAAACTGTATTAAACTGGTGAAGATTCAAGCTTTTCTAAACATCTCTTTTCTGAAACTAAAATCAGGAAAAATTGTTATTTTGACTAGAAACACACTTCATAGGAGACTTTACTGATTCTTGGCTAAATATTTGTAAAATCTCATATCTTGTGGTAACATGAAGGAATTGCACAAAATTAGAATTAGTTCTAATCTTCTTCCTGATTAAAGGAATGTTAATTACATAATCAATTTTGACTAGAAAATCAGTTTCCAAACAAAGCAACTTTCTGAAAAAATCCTCCATAAATTCAGCCAGGTTTAATTGTTTTGGAGGGCTGTCAGTGCCAATCACATGTTGAGTTTTCCTACTCAATTGTGACTCTAAATAACTAATTCATTTATGCAAAATATTATGATTGGCTTGAGTAATTGCCTTGTGGGCAGCCAATAAATCCTATTTTTTTTTTCTTGCATCTGTTTTAAATCATGTTTAGGCTCTGCCACATCTTGTTTGATCGGTTTGAACACTTGTACCTCAGCCAAGATTTCTTTTAATGAAGCAGTGGAAGAATCTTCTTCAGTCATCTTGCCTGGCTTGGCAAATAGTGGTGCAGTTAAAATTAAGTCACTTAGATTGAGCACTTAGATTTAGTTGCCATTCCAATAGCTCTTAAAAGCAAATAACATGTGATAAAAAGTGTTATTTATTCAGCGATGAACATTCTTATCCATATAGCCTGATAATTCAGGAATTTGAAAGCATTTTTATCAGGAGAGAGACAAGAAATGTGCACTCATATCCCAAACAGGAAACCTTCTTTATTTCCTTTTATGAGATTCCAGCCAACTACAATAACTCTGCCTTCCCTTTGCATCTTTCACAGTCTTTCTCTTGGTTAATAAGATCAGCCTTTCTAACACAGATAGTTTGTATTTAATAGTTTTTCATAAATTATTTTATTGAAAATAAACCTAAAAAGGTTTGAGTGCTAACACTCAACATTTCCACCATTTTAATATCTTTAGTCAACTTTTTAATATAGACCAAATCAAAAGTATCAGAATACAAAGTGTCACTTTAATTTTATGAAAGAGAAAATTATTACCACGATAAGTAAAAATGCATTTGATATTTTGTGTTATGCAGAATTAGTCTTTAAACTGACATTTGGGTAACTGATATTATAACCTCTTCTCTTCTAACTGATTGGTGGTCTATAACAGAGTCCTAGCAAAATATTCCTTCTATAAATTTGCTTTGGTATCTTAACATAAAAGCTTTCAACAATTAAGTTTCCATCAGTTCTGTATATGTAAGTTCATGTCTAATATAGAGGTACACACAGTCTTGTCTCTTATGTTGCCTATATCTTTGAAACAAGGTTGATTCAACATGATTCATTCCACATGATTTTTTAAATCCTTATTATATCATATTTGCTTTTGGCTTAAAATTTTAATCTGTAGAACTGCAGATGTTCATGTCTGGTTAGCTTATCTCCTCCTCCATAATTCAGTCAATGTTCTTAAGGAAGATAATTGTCCTTGCTGAATTCCTTGAAATGGTTTTGTTGAACAGCATGCATTATTTATTTTCATGTGAATCATGTATGAACATCTAATTAAAGTATATGACAGGTATTCTTTTATGTCATCAGAAAATTCAGTTGTTAGAATGAAGAAAAGGCAACCAGTTCAAATGGATAATTGCATCTTTCTCCATCCCTCTAAATTCTTTATGATTGGCTCCACAGAGATTTCCTCTGTGGTAACTGGCCTGATGTAATTTTAAGCACTGTGGACTTAATTTTATTTTAACTAGTGCCCTCTTTGATACGTATTTCTAATCTCATTTAGAATTCCAATGTAACAAGAATAGTGTATCTAAGCAGCATTTAATAATATGAATAAGCCAGTGAATTATTAATGAAGATACTTCTGAAATTCATAAAAGACTTACCAATAATTTTCAGGCATTTAAAATAATTGCATTTAACAATTGCTCTATGACCAAACAGTACTTAGATTTTAGTTTTTTCACACTTATTGAAATCCAGGAGACAAATTAAACTTCACAGGATAAAAACAATGTCCAGACATATTATGTCTAATTTTGTAATATCTACAAGCTACAGCCCAGAAATACCTTGAGACTGAGAAAGCCCAGAAATACCTTGAGACTGAGTCTACATTATTTTTCCTGTGCATGTAGTGTATGTATGTCAAATATGTACTTCATACTTTAATACATACATATGCAGTTCCACAGGACAAGGGATGACAACTGGAAAGTAAGTAAGGAGCAGGGGG
Organism: Crotalus tigris; assembly: GCF_016545835.1. Taxonomy (NCBI): domain Eukaryota; kingdom Metazoa; phylum Chordata; class Lepidosauria; order Squamata; family Viperidae; genus Crotalus; species Crotalus tigris. The sequence continues at coordinate 256,655 of NW_024097146.1, read as the reverse complement.
AAAGAAAAAGGGGACAGAGAATGCATCGCAACAGAACAGCTGGGGCGAGGGCAGAGGGAGTGTGAGAGGAGGGAACAGCTCAGAGATACGGAGGACTTGGCCAACCAAAAAAGGGGGAGAGAGAACTTCCCCAACCTAGGATCGTGCGAGGCGGAAGTAAGCAGTAGCATACACATAGGCAGGGGAAGCAAGAAAAGAGGAGTCATCGATGCGAAAGCCCTAATTAGAACGCAGTCAAACCAATTAGGACCTGTGACGAGATCCAGAAGCCAGGTGCAAATGGCGGTTTACCTATAAAGGAACTCTCCCATAGACCAGCATTAACCCTGACGTGTCAGAAATTTCTGACGAAAGCTTGGTGATTGGTGATGGTATTGAACTTTTTTAGTTTATAATATTCCTGGTGTTCACGTTTTTACTGGTTACTTAGAAGATGAATTTACCCAGGAATCATGCTTTTATTTTTAATATTATTATTGATACATTATATATATAATATATAATCCCTGTATAGACCTCAGCCCTTAGGAAGCTCTCCGCTACTGGATTCGAGTGGTGCAACTCTTATCACTGAGAAGACCCTGATTTTACAGCGTTGGGCCAAGCACTTCCACTCTGTGCTGAACCGCCCATCCACCATCAATAATGAGGCGATTGACAGGATATTCCAGGTAGATATGAACTATAGCCTGGATGCCCTACCATCAGAGGCTGAAACTTCACAGGCCATCAGTCAATGTTCCAGTGGTAAGGCACCAGGATCTGACGCAATCCCAGTGAAAGTCTATAAGGCTGGGGTGCTGTGCTTGTTGAAAAACTTACCCAGTTGTTTCGATCTTTCTGGAAATAAGGTTCCATTCCTCAGGAACTGAAAGACGCGTCCATCGTGCACCTCTACAAGAGGAAAGGAAATCGACAAGTCTGCGATAATTATAGAAGAATATCACTTCTCTCCATTGCAGACAAGATCTTTGCACGAGTGTTGCTAAATCGCCTGATTGACCATCTGGAACAGGGTATACTATCTGAGACACAATGTGGTTTCCGCAAAGAGTGTGGCACAGTGGACATGATATTTGCAGCTCGACAGCTCCAGGAGAAATGTCAGGAGCAGAATCGTGAACTATACACCACCTTCGTGGATCTCACCAAGGCCTTTGACACAGTTAGTCATGAAGGACTATGACGCATTATGTTGAAGTTTGGGTGCCTGACAGGTTTATTCTGATGGTTCAACAGTTCCATGATGGCATGGCGGCTCATGTTCTGAGTAATGGTGGAGCCTCAGAGGACTTCCCTGTTACTAATGGCATTAAGCAAGGCTGTGTGCTGGCACCAACCCTGTTCAGCATGATGTTCTCAGCCATGCTGTCAGACGCCTTTCAGAACAGCTCAGTGGGAGTTAATCTGAGGTACAGAACTGATGGGAAACTGTTCAACCTGCGAAGACTTCAGGCTGTCACCAAGGTAAAGGAGATTGTGCTACGAGATCTCCTCTTTGCTGATGACTGTGCCCTTAATGCAGGATCGGAGCAGGAAATGCAAGCCAGCATGGACAAATTCGCAGCTGCTTGTGACAACTTTGGCCTCCTCATCAACACGAAGAAAACTGAAGTGATGTCCCAGCCAGCTCCAAAAGCCCAATATCAAGAGCCTACCATCACAGTAAAGGGACAAAAGCTGCAAGCAGTGGACCAATTTATGTATCTTGGTAGTACCCTTTCCCGTGCAGTGACAATTGACATTGAGGTCAACTGTAGAATTGCCAAAGCAAGTTCTGCACTTGGCAGATTGCAGACTAACGTGTGGGACCACCGTGGAATAAGTCTTGCTACCAAGCTTAAAGTTTACCAGGCAGCAGTGCTAACTACCCTATTGTATGCTAGTGAGACCTGGACAGTGTACAGGAGGCATGTTAGGCAACTGAACTACTTCCACATGACTTGTCTTCGTAGAATTCTGAGGATCCAGTGGCAGGATAATATACCAGACACAGATGTCCTCTCCAGAGCAGGTCTATCATCAGTTTACACTCTGTTGATGAAAGCCCAGATGCGCTGGACAGGCCATGTTGTAAGGATGCCACATCATCGCATCCCTAAACAGCTCTTCTATGGTGAGCTGTCTCAAGGAAAATGATCGCACGGGGGACAAAAGAAGCAATACAAAGACACATTGAAAACCTCTCTTAAGTCCCATCTCTTGGGAACTTCTGGCGCATGTCAACCGACATGGTGTACCTTGGTGTACCAGGGTTGCCAGACATATGAACACAGAAGGACAATCTTGGCACAAGAAAAGCGAGAGCTGCAAATGCTGAAGTAACAGTGTCTACATTTCTTTGTTCAGTATGTGGCAGAACATTCCGTGCTAACATCGGTCTTATTAGCCACCTACAGACACATCATTGATGGCCCATAACCCATAAGATGTCAAGGTTTTCATCGAAATCGATGGACGAACAACAATATATATGTGTATCAATTATAATATTAAAAATAAAAGCGTGATTCCTGGATAAATTCATATATATAAAGAACCTACAGAGAAAATTCCATATAAACCAGCATTTTAAGAGTATTAATTCTTCTCACTTCAGTCCAAGTCTGAATGAAACTCACACTTGCGATTTGTATGAGCAAGAATTGATTCATTCATTTCAATGAAATGAAAAATGAAACAGATAAATCAAGCCAGTGCTTCTGCTTAATGCCCCTCTCTAGACATTTTAAATGAAATGGCTGCTTTTTTCATGCCTCCTTTCCTCATAATGGCTTTATTTATAGAGTGTTCTGATTTCCATTTTGGTTTCTCTTGTAGCACCACCAATTTTTATGGTTTGGATACCTCCCCCACTCCTGCTTGGAATGAATTTTAAGTCATATAGTCCCTGATATGGAAAGCTTTCAGCTGTGCAATTTGCAATAGGATCAAGTGAGAGCAGGACATGACAACGTGCTGTTGCTTAGCAACATGGTTATACACATCCCATCCTCACCCCCCATTATTTAGGATTAAACTTTCTTCACATAAACATCCAAGCTAAGAAAGGAGCAGTTTAATGTAACAATAGCACACAGAAATGAAACTTGGATGCTTTCTTTCAACACTAGTTACTTCCCTGATCCAAGGTGTTTACCTATATTTGCTAAGGAATAGAAACACACTTTTTAAAAATATCCTGAATATGCTTTGTATATACACTTGCAGTAGGAGAATCAGGAGATTTTCTTCACTTTGCTAGAATGAAATAAAATGAATAGATAAGTTCATCTCCAACATGAATTTTTATTTTCTGCTCAACAGATGTAGAATTTGAGCTCTTGACTGAAACCCTAGCTTTAGAAAAGATGGCTCAGGCTTCCTATTGTATATCACTGAAAAAACTTGCAGATTTCTCTCAAATATGTCAGATAAAAAAGATCCTAGCTTAAAACTTTTATCACTTGAGATCAAAACAAAAATGATTTTGCCACCAAAATATTAAAAGCTACAATTTTGTTTAATATTGCAGGTTTTATGCTTCTGAATATGATCTGCAAATGTCCTTTGCAGCCCTTATAATATTCTTATTGCCATCTATTTGATCTTCATTGAGAAACCACATAAAAAGGACAGAATTTAATTATCCATATTCATTGCACACTTCTTAATATCTCTTGTTCCTGTTGTCCAAATCTTCCACTCTGTGTTTTGTTCTGAATTATAGATTTACAATAATATGCAATGAGAATGTGTGTATGTGTGTGAATGGTGAACACATAGAATAACAGGTCTCAGAAATCAAAGAAAGATAAAAAGAATTCTGCTATTAGAATATTTAACAAAAGAATGGAAATAAAAGTAGTTTTCTGAAACATAATTTTCTTCCCAGGTTCAAAGCCCATCAATATTTCCAACATATTTATATTACCAAAAATATTGTTTTTATTCTAAACGATACCTATAAAACTGGAGAATTTTTTTTGAAGACTTAAATTCACTAATTCTGAAATTTATTTGGCAAGGAAAGAAAGCTAGAATCAAATTGAAAATGTTACAAGAAGCTAAGGAAAATTGAGGTTTTGGCTTGCCAGAGTGGGTTTTATATTACCAAGCACCTGTACTACCATGGGTAAAAAAATAGATAACTCTTAGAAATAAAGGTTGTTGTATTTGGAGGGACATGATTTACAATTTGGTTGGCACGCTTTCTTATGGTATGGGAAAAATAAAATTCATAAGTATTTTCAAAACCACTATATTAGAAATGGAAATAGTATTATTACTAACATGGGAAAAAATAAAATGTAAAATATGCTTGAAAATTCCAGGATGGCTTTCAACAATGGAAGCATTTGTACATCCAAATTTAGTCATTTCAAGAAAATATGGACATATAAAGATATTATAAATTCTGAAGGGAATTTAAAATCTAAACAAGAGATGGAGAATTAGGGTATTGATCTATCATGGTGAGCATATTTACAAATGCAAGTTAGATATGATAAAGATGTTAAATTGTACAGATTTTATAAAGAGTAGACCTTGTTTGATCAGATATTATTAACTTCTGATGAGAAATTAATTAAGAAAATGTATAACTTGTTATTGAACTTGAAAATGGAAAATGAACAAGTTAAACAAACAATGATAACACAGGCAAAGAATTTTGGATATAATATAGATTTAGAAAAATGGCAAAACTTGTGGGAAAGAAACTACAAATTGACAATGTCAACTTTACAAAGAAAATCTATATAAAATGCCACCAGCAAGATTAGCAAAAATGTATAAAAATGTCAGATAGATGTTGGAAATGTAAACACAAGTTAGGTACTTATTATTATGTATGGTGGACATGTGTTAAAGCAGAGGTGTCAAACTACCGGCCCGAGAGCAGGACGTGTCACGATGAAACCACGCCCACCCCATTGCCAGCAATTGGGAAAAAGTTCCTGTTGTGTCCTGGGCCTGATGAGGAAACTCAGCAGGCCCAGAATTGTTGCAAATGGTCACGGGCATTCTAAAAGCTGCCCGGGACCAGACAGAGCGGCGCCAGCTTGTGCGCATGCGCAAGGCGCGAAGAAAGAAGAACTCTTATTGGTTCACTCTGTCCGGGGTTCAAGCCCTATCAAAGGCCTGCGTGCCTTTTGCTAGGAGTTGGAGTTGGAGTAGGAGTAATAAAGCATTGTTCATTACCATCATGTGTCATCATCATTCGCATGCAAACGGAGATCACAACAGTTCCGATACGTCGTATCGTATTTTTAAAGACCAGAACAAAAAACCTGACTGTCTGAAAAGCATATATAAATGAAAAAGACCCATTGTAATCCCACTCCTTTATACTTCAGTTATATTTAGAATGTAATTTCTCATATTTCTGCCTAATTTGAAACCAATTTGCTTTTTCATTTAAAGAAAAAAATTGTAAAGTTATTGTTGACAATAGCATTTTTTCTTTCTATAGAAATGAAATATATTGCATTCAATTTATATAATGTCATGTTCCACATTTATTTTCCTTGCTCATATTTAAAAGTATAAATTAATGGCAACTTTTGGAGGGACCACAGGCTCTTGGGTGATCTTGCTTTTCTATCTAGATACCTCTTTAGAATAAATACATACTCATATACACACACATATACGCATGCGCGCGCACACACACATACACACACCTCATCTGAGTGATTGCATTAAAAATAGTTTCTCTGTATTTTAAAGAGTTATAAAGACATGAGTTTAATAGATATTATTATGGAACATTCATGCATACATATCAGGTCTGGATCCAATGTACAGGAAATAGGAGAGAGAAGGCTAAAGGTTAATGAGGCTAGAGTAAATAGACTGTTTTTGTAATGAAAGCATTTGTTGTCTGTAAGTATGCTGGATCTCAAAGGAAGCCATTTGAAATATCTTACAAAAAAGCAGTATTATGATGGCTATAAGACTAGTCATTTATAATGTTCAAAGGAGAATGACTGAAATAATTACATTTTTGTCTCTTTATATTTAGTCTCTTCAAGATCTGCATTATTTAGCTTGTATTCTAAAGCACATTTAAGGGAAAAATGAAGTTAAAATAGGAAAATGTAAAGAGAATATGACATGAACATCCACACGAAAATGAATGTTGGATCATTTGGCCTTGGGTTTTCACTTCTTTTCAGATCTGATTATAATTGTTGTAAATTGGAAATATTAATACTGACTTCAGGAACCTTGAAAGGCAACAAAGTCTATTCCCTCTCCCCTTTTTTTGGTTCTCTTTCATATGGCATATGATAAAATCTCAGTTTCTGAGAGGATATTTCTTGGAATGCATTTGGAACTATTTTTCATAGATTTTCAACTTTTTACAGTCCATGCCGGATGGTGAGAAAAGAATGGTCACTTCAGATTTGCATAATACAGATAGTCCTTGACTTGCAACCACAGCTGGGACCAGAATTTGCGTTGCTAAGCAAGCTTGTTATTAAGTGAATCATGCCTGATTTTTTATGACCTTTTTGACATGTTATTAGGTGATTGACTTTGCCCGTTAGAAGCCTGCTGGGAAGATTGCAAATGGTCACCATATGACCCCAGGATGCTACCAAGTAGTCAAAGTTTGATCCACATTAACATGACCATGAGGATGTTGTAATGGTCATAAGTGAGAGGACTAGTTGCAAATCACTTTTTTCAATGCTGTTGTAATTTTGAACAGTCACTAAATAAGCGATTTGAAGTTGAAGACTATTTGTAACAGTTTCTATTTCTCAGTATTGCTAAAAGTCCACTTGAGCTAGCATCATCCATTATAATGCAAAAGGTTTCCTTGTGTTTTCACAAAATCATAAAGACACAGTTTCCATCCAGCTCTAAAATCATTTATTATTGACCATTGTAAATTCAAAAAATAGACTGAAAAAGAGATTCTACTTCCTTGCATGTTACAAAACTCTTTTTTGCCACCAGCAGGATAAGATCAAAGCTGATGTAATATACTGCTAATAGTAGAGCTTTTTAGTTTTTTTTTAATATATCCAGTCTTTCAGTTTTATTTTTAAACTTTTTTTATACTAATCTTTGACTAAAATAAATTTTCAACTTTTAATAGAGAGAATGCTGGAGAAAGTTACTGCTCATTATTAGATCTAGAATATTAAGATAAATGTTATTCATGAAATTGGCATATATTGTGCAGAGTTTGCCAAACCCTAAAATAGGCATAATTTAGAAATCCCAAAATAAAATGGTGTCTTCTACATATTCAAAGATATAGCTAGTTATAATTTTGTGGGAGTTTAGAACGGAAATATTCAGAAGAATGGGATTTTTCAACAGAATATATTATATGTCTACTATAGTGCCTCTACTGTAGAAGATCAAAGATCTAAAAACCTACTTTCTATTTTATTATTTAGATCCAGGCCTAGCAGCTTCATATGATTATAAAGTAGTATACTAAGGACTAAGGAGAACTAAGAAGCAATTTCCTGACAATTAGAACAATTAATCAGTAGAACAACTTGTTTCCAGGAGTTGTGGGTGCTCTAATACCAGAGGTTTCTAAGAAGAGATTGAACAAGCATTTGTCTGAAATGGTGTCAGGTTTCCTGCTTGAGCAGGAGGGTTGTACTAGAAGACCTCTAAGGTCCCTTCCAACTCTGTTATTCTGGGAAGGCAACTGAGGAGTACAGTAAAACACTCTTTTCAAATCATGAAACTGATTTTTCACTGCCTATAACAAATTAAGCAGCATGGTATAAATCTTGGAGCTTTGTCTTACTACAAATATGTTTGCATTATTATTTATTAATACTATTATAAATTATGCTTTCCCTAAAATACTGTAGAATCCCATAATGGAATTAATTTTACTGGCACAATGCTACAATTTTCATTTTCAAATGATATAATTGATTCGGGACATACAGGTAGTCCTTGACTTTCAACCATTCATTTACTGACTATTTGAAATTATATGACCACTTGTAAAAAGTGACCAATGACCATTTTTCACACTTATGACCATTGAAACATTCCCATAGTCACATGATCAACATTCTGATGTTTGGCAATTGGCATTTATTTATGACATTTACAGTGTCCAAGGGTCATGTGATCACTTTTTGCGACCCTCTGATAAGCAAAGCCAATGAGGAAGCTAGATTCACTTAACAACTATGTTACTAACTTAACAACTGCAGTGATTCACTTAACAAGTGTGGCAAGAAAAGCTATAAAATGGAGCAAAACTCACTTAACTGTTTTGCTCAGCAACAGAAATTTTGTGGTCATTCAGTTGTGGTCATAAGTCAAGGATTACCCATAATATTTAGGGGGTATGTTAGGATCCTGGATCAAAATATATTTCTGCTCAAAACACATACAAAAAAATTATGCATCTGGAAACATATGTAATAAAATGAACATTTACGAAGGTACATTTACAAGTTAAAATAAATTGAATTTGCATGTGTGTCTGTGTGATTGATTGCAAAATGATATGGATATTTAATGCAGCAGCTTAAAATGAATTCATAGAAAGCTGACGTGGACCAGATACAGCCTTGTACATTACTCCCTTTCCTAATCAACACAGTGTCAGGTTTCTTTGGCCTAGACAGCATAAAATTCCCAAAATACTTCTTATATTTCAATAAATAGAAAAACAAATGAGTAATGATACATTAGATCTGGGTCCCAAGGCCAGATAAATGGGGAGGTTTAGGGAAAGTAATGGTGAAACATTAAAAAAGTGCCAGAACACTTTATGGCAATAACTCAAAATGACTCAGATATGAATACCAACAATGAACAGTTCAGGTTGGATGGTAGCCTGCAAGCTACTGAAAAAGAGCAAGGGATAGCTTTGTTGGAAGAAAACCTTCAGGAAGCCCAACAATTGATAATGTCCAAGATGAAAGAGATCGTCTATGCTTACACATATAAAATTGGAACATGGAATACTAGAACTATGTCCCTTGGGAAATTCAAAATCGTAAAAAGGGAAATGATTAGAGCAAACCCTTGCAATCAGTGAATGACACTGCACAGGCAGTGGTCAATTCAAATCAGATGAATTTATGGTTTATTTTTCTGGAAATGATATGAGATGTAAAAGAGTTTCATTCTGCGTAAGCAAACAAGTGGCTTGCAGAGCATTTTCTCAAATGATACATTAAGCTGCAAGTAATCATTTTATTTTTTTCAGTCTATCCAGAACGATATAAGATGACCATTTAATTCTAAATAATAATTGGATGACCCTCAATTCTTCTTATGTTTTGTATACTAAAGTTTTTCTGAATTTGTATTTATAAAAATATTAATTGTATTTATATAAATAATATTAATACAAATTTAAATTTGCATTAATGTTATTTATAATATACATTAGTAATCAGCATTTAAGGACATATGTGTACATGTATGTATTTATGTCACATAGCAGGAGTACAGGCAAAACTAATAAAGTTCACAAAAAAATTCAGATCTCTTGTTAAATAGATAAAAATATAGTGTCCTCAACAACAACAACAAAACAACAACAAAATATTCTAGTATTCTCTCATTTACAGCTGTGTAATGACACCAAACTCAGCCCTCACTTGACCTGGCAATTCTCCCATGATTTTTCTTTTATTTATTATGCAAGGGCTTTGAACTGTGTAGATCACAAATTGCAGCTAGCTCTTAGAAACACAGGGGTATTAGGTCTCCTCATCTGTCTATTGAATAATTTGTATGATCAGGAAAGTTGGATTATGAAATAAGTAACACTCAAAAATTAGAAAATGAGTATGCCATGATTGTTCACAGTCACTGTCTTTGTCTAATTTATTTGTAGAATGTATTTATTTATTAAATTTTTCATGCTGCCCCTCTCTCCTACCAGGTGACTCTGGCCTTATATTATGAAAAATTCTGGATTGAAGAAATAGATATTGAAATAAAATTGCTCAGAAACAAATCAACATTCTCAGTTATAGTACTTGATGGCTCTCAGTGAAGAAGGCTGCCTTGTTAAAGAGATGAAAAAAGAATAAATGCTGAAAAATAACTATGATTACATCAGCCATACATAATGCCAATTCAATATACAGTAAATAGAGAAGAAATTGAAATTCATCCTACTAGGCTCAAAGTTCGCAGGGATATTGAATTTTATGTAGCCATGAAATAAAAATACATCTGCTCCTGGGATAAAGACTATAACAAACCTACCCAAAACATGGACAGCATAGTGAGAACAAAAGTATTCACTGTCAAGACTATGGTTTTCACAGTTGTATCATATGCTGGTAAAAACTGAACCATTAAAAATGCTGAAGAAAGTAAAACCAATGCCTTTGTATTGTGCTGGAAAGTATTGTTGAGAATACCTTGTCTAGCAAGATGAACAAATCATTCAGTACAGAATGATGTTAAAGTAAAACCAGGCTGCTGAAACATTTTAAGCTTTTAATATGAAGAAAAGGATCATCAGAAAAGGTGTAATAATTGGAAAAACGACTAAACATTATTACTAATGACACAATTGTAATCTTATCAGAACTCAAAGAAGCAGCTACTGACTGATAAAAATGGTCCATTAGATCACAAAGAGTTGAAAATAACTGTGACTGAACAGCACGAACAAAAGATCATTCATATTTTTGTAGTCTTAACATCCACGTTATATGTGTTAATACTGAAAAAAAAAACACTCTCTAATTTGTTTTAAACTCATTTATGCTCCATTCTTCACAGAGTTGTTTGATGGAATTAAATATGTGATAGTTGAAAGACAATGGTTCTCTAGCAGGTTCTTACTAGAGACAGATATTTGGTAAGTATGAAATTATTAAAATAGTAAAACCTTAGCTATATATGAAATACCTTAATTTGTAAGTGTAGTGGATGATAAGTACAAATCAATAACATACACTCTGTGATTATAAAATAAAACTATCAAGTTCAAACCTTTTGCTATGAAGGTCATTTCAGACACAATTCTAAGATATTCCATTAAATGATACATAGATAAAGAAAGAAAACATCACATGTTCTTCTTTGATTTACTGGGAAAAGATAGAATAAAATATGTCATATAGAAATAATACTAAAAATAACTGTAGTGCAGTAAAGTAGCATAGCTTTAAAATGTCATGTCAGGTGTATACGGTGCACATTTATTTGAGAAACTACTTTAAAAAATTAAGCACCAGAAATATTTGGTGTACAATTTTAGAAAAATAATGTCAAATATGCTAACGTGATACAGAGATAAAAGGTTAGGAAAAATCAGAGAATTTTTATATCTATAACTCTACAGTACTTACTTTCTCTTACTTAGACCCTCAGTTGTGATTCTATTCAGTTATTATTTTGTTATATGTGCTCTGTCTGCTATGGAAAAGTGAACAGAGAGCAGCAGATGAGTCCCTTCATTGCCACAAGGTCTGGGAAAATACTGAGGACAATACTATATACAATATTTACTAAACCTGAAAGGAAGCAATTGTAGATTTTTATTAAATGGATGTTCCATTTCCTGTTACTGACTGAGGAAGAGTAGGAGTGAGGAAGGGAAATTGACATTTGACTTCACATTCACTGATTGAATAATTTGATTGGATTCATGTTCCCTGCCATCATCCAAAATATCACAATTTGATGCTAGGGTTGGGTCTAACCCAGAGGACTGGCTGATACCTGAAGAATAGGCCCAGAGATTACAAGACCCAGGAAAAGAGATATTTGGTTTTCAACCACGTTTCTTTAAAACCTACCCATGATTGAAGTAATTTGGTACCACAGTCCTTCCAGAAAACTTTAGAACAGGCATGTCAAATATAAGGCCCGCGGGCCAGATCCAGCCTGCCATGTGGTTCTGTCTGGCCCAGGGACCTGCTGGCATGTCAGCTGGACCCAGGCCAACTGAGCAATGATCTACAACCTGGTGCCAGCTATCAAAGCCAGAATGTGTTCAACCTTAGATCCATGGGGCAGCCCTGGAACCAGCGATGGGACCCCCGCCTCCTGAGGGCACGCGCAAGAGGGGGTGAGCAGGTGGAATCCGGCGTCCCTGCTGGCTGTCTTGCCCCACAGGCTGACTTTACCTAGGACTCCACCGCTGGTTGTCTCCTGTGTGCACACCCAGGAGATGGGACAGAGGCGGTGGGGCACCTCTTCGCTAGTTCCAGGGCTGCCCCATGGATCTAAGGCTGAGCATATTCTGGCTTTAATGAACTAGGTTGTAGATCAGTGCCACCCCGCTCCCACCAGCACCTCTACAGCCTGTTTGCTGACCTAGCCTCACAGCCACAAGGCTCACCTTTCACCAGAATCAGCCCTGTGCGGTTGGGATAGCAATGGCCAATGGCAGCATGGACACTGGCAGCACTGGCAATCTCTCCCCTCCCTTCATCCCTTCCTGAATGCGAAAGAAGTAAAGAGATGAGAATGAGAAGGGAGGGAGGGAGGGAGGGAGGGAGGAAGGAAGGAAGGAAGGAAGGAAGGAAGGAAGGAAGGAAGGAAGGAAGGAAGGAAAGAAGGAGGAAGAAGAGGCAACTTGGTTGGAGATGCCCCGGTTCATGCAGCTCTGCTTCAATCTTGAATCCATTGAGACTTGGGCTCAAAGAAGAAAGCAATTTTGTGTTCTCTTTTGTCACAGACAGGACTTTATTGGCAATCCAAGTTAACATTGGTATTCTTGAATTGTGAGCTCTTAGAAAAGTATCCCATCCTTGTGTGTTTCAAACAGCCCTTTCCAGTGGAGAAAACAGGACAAAGCAGAGTGGGGGAAAATATTTTCCTTTGCTATATTTTCAGTCTGAATCAGACCATGGCAGGGTCCCTACAGGAGACCTCTTTTAAGGATTATGTATTAATAGAAAAGCAACTAACTTACTTCTGTTCCTAAATGCTAAAGCTGTTGCATATAAAAAACAGAGGAACGCTGATCAACTACCATAGCAACCATTTTGACAGTTTTGCTGTACTGTTGTTTGTGGATGCCCCCACTAAATGCAAGCATGGGATAAACTGAATCTGGTTTGATCTCAGTCTTTTAAGTGGCCACAGACTATTAGCAAAAGTGGCATTTGATCACAAGGCAAGGAGGCATCGAGAAATATTTCCCCTTTTGCATTTGAGCATCCAAGAAGGGACAGGAAAGGAGAAAGGGAAAGGGAAAGACAAACAAAAAGAAGGAAAGAGGGGAAGGAAGAAGAAGGAAAGGAGAATGAAGAGGGAAAGAAAAAGAAAAAAGGGGGGAAGGAAGGAAGGAAGATTATAATGAGAGGGAGGAAGGAAGATTATAATGAGCAGCCTTGTTGCCCTTTCGCCATCCCCTTGTCCCCTCCATCTGACCTTTCCTGGTGGTCTCCCAACCTATCTCTGAGGAAGCTTTGGTTACAAAGACAGGTCTCCTCACAGGAGAGGGAGTGAACCTCCCTCTGACCCACACATTTGGCCCTCCAGTACATACCATGAGCAACTTGGCCAAGGAGAGCGAGCCAATCAGTAGCAGGCTTGAGGAGGAGGTAAATGCAGCCAAGTGTCCCCTTGGGAAAGACTGGACTCCACTGCCCAGGACTCCTGCCAGCCTGCATCACTGGGCGTCCTCTGCATGGCCTGAGAGCGACAGCAAGGCTCCTCTGGTGGACAAGGGTATAGTGCTTGCTCTGGTCTCACCTTCCTCGGCTGGAGACAATGGATCCCCCCAGCTCCACCTGGGCCACCACAGGTGCCCCCTGACATGAGTAATGTTGAGCTGGTCATGCCCACCCTGGCCATACCCACCATGGCCCCCCAAGGTCAACCACAACCCTGATGTGTCCCTCAGTGAAATTGAGTTTGACACCCCTGCTTTAGAATAATACTATGGAGTTTTAGACTTTTAGTCAAGCTTGGAGGGTATCATGATGGCTTAAACTAACAAACAAAAGTGACAACAATCTCATATTGTTATAGACTCAATAATGTTACAGACCCAATAATGTTACTTTCCAAGAGAATAATTAAGATAGCAAATAAATAAGTTTATTTTTATAATTACAGATAATATCATAGGAATGCCATAAAATACATGCAAGAACAACATGTAAATTATGAAATAGACTCATAGAAGTAAAAAGGTTAGAAGAAAATAAAGCCAAAGTTGCAACTAAGAATGGAAGTACTTTTTCCTCTAAAGTTTAAATGAAAGTTTAAATGGCAGAACAAAAGTACCAACTTGGTTGCTGACAGTTGGACACAGAACTGCAAGAAGATAATTCAAGATCAAGGACCTTGAGTTCATCTGCCATTAATATTTTTGTTGAGTCCTCGAGTCAACGGCAAAAGAAGAGCACACATTCTGATGGTTATAACAGCTTTTATTCTCTTCAGCTTCTCTGACACAACTCAGAGGCTTGCAGGCCTCCCTGCCTTTAAATAGAATCCCCGGGCAAAAAGGTAACAAAGAATGGCGCGCTTTCGCGCCTTGCACATGTGCGCAGGCTGGCGCCACTCAGCTTGCAACAGCCCGGGACCATTGCAACGTCCCAAGCCTGCCTTTGCAGGCTCAGGACACAACAATTTTGGTTCTGATCTCACTGTAAATGGAGCAATAGAGGACATAATGGTTAATTCCCTCTATTTGATCAACACCACAAGGACAGATGTGTTGTTCAATAGGGAGCTTACAAAATCTCCCTTTGAGAAATGGGGGGGGGGCAAAGGGAAATTACAGACCTTCTCAGTGAAGCTCTGGTTATGTTAACAAGGTTTTGGCAGAGGCTTCTATTTTGTTTATAATGCTAATAATGATTAAAATGTGAATCATTGTATTATAGTGCCATCTTTATTAGCATCCCTTTAAAAAAGCCAAGGTAATATTTTCTCTATTTCAAGATCTAAATTCCCACAAATATGGTAGGGAATACATTTGTAGAATGAGTAACAAAGGTTTAGTTCATTTCCAGCTGCATAATGGAGAAAGCAGTCTGGGAAAATGGGAATCTTGAAGGCTTTCTAGTTTCTTATAACACACCAACAATGCAATATTAGTGGTAGGATAAAACTACAGTTTTTTAATGACATTCACTAAAACTTTAAAGATAGCAGAAATATTGGAAAAAGTGATTGCAGAATGCCTGACTGCTTGTTTTTAAAGAAAGCTAAAGTAGAATGTCATTTATATTTTCATTCTTTTTTATTTCTATGGCTGTCTACTCATGAAATATTATTGGTGCTTAAAAATAATTTAAAATGCCACCATACAAAATATATTAATAGTGACATACTGCAACAGAACCACTAACACCCATAGCATATAACTAAAATGAGTTCACACAATTTCCTGATTTAGTGAGTGATAGAGAAACCAGATCTTTAAGATCTTCCTAAAATCTGGAGGGTCAAGACTATTTACATCTTCTGGGAATACTGTTCTGGAGAAGAGAGACAGTACCTGCATACCTAGCACTTCACAATGCTGATTTTAATAAATTCAGATCAATGATGAGTAAGATTTCATGACAGAAAAGCTAATGGAGAATAATACCAAGATGTCAGTAAGACCATAGGGATTCCTAGAGGACGAAATGGAGGACTGAGGATGGAGGACAACTCCAGCAAATAATGAACACTGGTGAATAAAATGGGTCTTTGGAACCATTCCAGATAAGGAGAGAATAGGAACTTGCCCACATGAACTCTGAGCAACTGTTCCTTGAGAAAAGACTGCAAGATGGTGGTCTCTAGCCATTTTGAACCCTTAGAGTTGACACAAATAGCCGTATTACTCGGAACTGTGGTCATCACCTTTTAAAGCTGTGCAAACTTCTTTTCTAATCACATTTGGAAATTACTTGTTAACTATTTTTAATCTATTAGGAACCTTTGAATTGACAAGTCTGAAAATGTTGGGTGAGTTTGTCTTTAATCCTTAGTGAAAGAAAATTTTAATTATAAGCTTAAGAATGTTTTAAAAAATGAAATAAACACCAAAAAGTTAAATAAGACTTTGATCCTAGAAAGTTGTAAATGGATTAAGGACCCAGATAAATTTGGAACAAGATTATGGAATTAATTATAAAAAATCCTTGCCTTGGGAAATAGATTTGTTTGGACTTTTTCCAAGACACAATAAAGATAAGTAATTTTAAAAAAATTAGACATTAGACGGAACTAAATATTTTATTTAAAGGAGAAAAATACACAAGACTAATGACAGTTAATTAAATGGCAGTTATAAAATGATGCAAAATATTGTAACATTGAAGGGCACTTTTGAAAAATGGAACCAGAAATTAATACAAACAATGTCAATAATGTCATTTGCTTCTATGGATATATTGTGTCCAAAAAATTGTTATGAAAGCAGTGGCAGATAAGGAGCAAGTTTTATTTGACAAGATAGAGATGACATTGAAAGTGGATCTACTAATGACAGACTATCAGAATGACATGAAAAGGAATGTCTTACTGGACATACAGAAACAAAACAAAACCCAGCTTGATGTGTCTAAAAGTTGAATCCTGGCAAATGGACCAAACTTTGTTAATCTGAGATGTTTTGTTGCTCATCCCAAGCAATTTCATCAGTCAGAGCAAAATTCGTTAGGCAGAGTCAGAGAGTCGCTGGAATGTACCAACTCTTGCCAAACCAACTTTAGGGATTTCTCCCCAAAATGGCTTGCAATATGTCAATGAATACTCAACGATCAAGGCCAAAGGTGTCTAAAAGTTGAACCATGATGAGCAATGAAATATTTCAGACTGACAAAGTTTGGTCCAGTTGCCATGATTCAATCTTTAGACACTTTTGGCCTGGATGATTGAATCTTCATTAATATAAACCAGGTTGATGTTTCAAAAATCAACAGAGAGATATAAATAATAAATCAAACCTATTTGATGGATATTTTTTATATTGGATTTACAAAAGAGACTTGTTAAAGCATTGAAGAATCTTGTGAGAAGGCAAAAAGAAAAAAATGAAAAGAAATTAAATTCTATAAGATTATAGATTAAGGCTGTTAGAAGTAAAATGAAGCAATATGATTTATGTAGTTAAGGTTAAAATATGTTACTATTTCTGGTAAATCTCAAAGGACTTTCTGCTGACACCAGGACTAAATGTATGATGCTTAGGGATTTGTCACAGTCTATAGATAAGAAATGGAATACAGATTGAAGAGATCATTGGTTGTAAAACAAAGAAAATGTAGAGTTACTAAAATGGTTTATACATGTGATACAGGTTGGAAATCACATCTCTATATATTTCTTTTCTTTTCTTTATTTTTTACTAAAAGAGCCATGCTGGTGCAATGATTAGAATGCAGTATTGCAGGCTAATTCTGCCTACTCTCCAGACTTCAGTCCTGATGGGCTTAAGATTGACTCAGACTTCCATCCTTCTGAGGTTGGTAAAATAATAATAATAAAGTTGGAAGGGACCTTGGAGGTCATCGAGTCCAACCCCCTGTTCAGGCAGGAAACCCTACACCATTTCAGGCAGATGGCTGTCCAGTCTCTTCTTAAAAACTTCCAGTGTTGGAGTATTCACCGCTTCTGGAGGCAGGTTGTTCCATTGGTTAATTGTTCTGTCAGGAAGTTTCGCCTTAGCTCTAGGTTGCTTCTCTCCTTGATTAGTTTCCATCCATTGCTTCTTGTCCTGCCCTCGGGTGCTTTGGAGAATAGCTTGACTCCCTCTTCTTTGTGGCAGCCCCTGAGGTATTGGAACACTGCTATCATGTCCCCCCTCGTCCTTCGCTTCATTAAACTAGACATACCCAATTCCAGCAACCGTTCTTCAGGCTTAAGATACAGAAGGATCTGGACAGACTTGAACACTGGGCACTATCTAACAAAATGAAATTCAGTGGTGAAAAAAGCAAGGTTCAACATTTAGGCAAGAAAAACCAAATGCACAGGTATAGTATAGGGGGTACCTAGCTCAATAGCAGTAACTGTGAGAGGGACCTCAGAGTCCTAGTGGATAATCACCTAAATATGAGCCAGCAGTGTGCTGCAGCTGCCAAAAAGGCCAACACAGTGCTACGCTGCATTAACAGAGGGATAGAATCAAGATCATGTGAAGTGTTAATACCATTTTACAATGCCTTGGTAAGGCCACACTTGTAATACTGCATCCAGTTTTGGTCACTGTGATGCAAAAAAGATGCTGAGACTCTAGAAAGAGTACAGAGAAGAGCAACAAAGATGATTAGGGGACTGGAGGCTAAAGCATATAAGGTACGGCTGCTGGAATTGGGTATGTCTAGTTTAGTGAAGAGAAGGACGAGGGGGGACATGATAGCAGTGTTCCAATATCTCAGGGGCTGCCCCAAAGAAGAGGGAGTCAAGCTATTTTCCAAGGTGCCTGAAGGCAGGACAAGAAGCAATGGGTGGAAACTAAGCAAGGAGAGAAGCAATCTAGAACTAAGAAGAAACTTCCTGACAGTTAGAACAATTAACCAGTGGAACAACCTGCCTCCAGAAGCAGTGAATGCTCCAACACTGGAAGTTTTCAAGAAGAGACTGGACAGCCATTTGTCTGAAATGGTATAGAGTTTCCTGCCTAAGCAGGGGGTTGGACTAGATGACCTCTAAGGTCCCTTCCAACTTTACTATTATTATTATTATGTTTTAGCCTGCAGTCCCTTAATCATCTTTGTTGCTTTTCTGTGTACTCTTTCTAGAGTCTCAGCATCTTTTTTACATTGTGGTGACCAAAACTGGATGCAGTAGTCCAAGTGTGGCCTTACCAAGGCATTGTAAAGTGGTATTTATTAATACTTCATGTGATCTTGATTCTATCCTTCTGTTAATGCAGCCCAGCACTGAGTTGGCTTTTTTGGCAGCTGCAACACCCAAATTGTTGGGGACAATATGCTGACATTGTACACCGCTCAGAGAATGCTGTAAAGTAGTACATAAGTCTAAGTGCTGTTGCTGTTGCTATTGCTATTTGTACAGTAGAACTGTACAGTAGAACTGTACAAATGCTGTACAAATGCTGTAAAGAAGCTGGACTCTTCTAATAACAGAAGTTCTTAAAAGATCATTACAAGAAAATTGTTGAGATATTTTCAAGATAAAGGAAAAAGAATCAGTATACCAATTCTTTAGTGAAGATGGCAGAATGCTAATTAAAAAAAAACATACACACTTATATACTATGGTACAGTGTTCTGCAACAAAAGGCTTTATTCTCTACTGGACAATTGTGAAAACTAGACAAAAAGGCAAAACCAAAGCTAGAAAAAGATAGAAGCATGATTAGGGAATGTCAGTTTACTATGAATGAATTTAAATCTCCAAACCAGACAACTCACATCCTAAAATGTAAAAGGAAACTCCCGATTATCTTGGCAAACTTTTATTGTTAGGCTTCATACCAGATCTTAGCTGTAAATAGTAAATTGCAGCTTCCCAGACACTAAACTTGTTATTAAGTCCTCAAGTTGATTTAGAAAACTTTTAAGTAATGTTTTAGCTAGATTAGAATCTTTATTACAATTGTTTATATAACGGTTGATTGCCTAATGCAATGTAAAGAATTCAGAGCTTTTACATATAACCTTTAAGTATCTTCCAAACTTTAAACTCTAGGCTTTTTCTCTGTCTACAAACTCAACTGACCTTCTTTCGGGAGACAGCTAAGATGTTTTCAAAATAGTTCTAAGCTGCCCTTAAACTTTATGTATTATGCACATTATGAAATCTTGGAAAATGAGTGAACTGCCAGATGATTAGACTATGTTTTCCTAAAGAAGAAGAGGCTGTAGTTTTTTAAAAAAACATTTGTAGTAATGGAAGAAATGTAAACT
Source organism: Crotalus tigris (assembly GCF_016545835.1). NCBI lineage: Eukaryota > Metazoa > Chordata > Lepidosauria > Squamata > Viperidae > Crotalus > Crotalus tigris. The sequence goes on along the minus strand of NW_024097146.1, from coordinate 236,871 downwards.
TTGTAAACTGTGGGTAATACAGTATGTATTAAATTAATATGTCCCACTGATCCACTTTCAGGTGGTAAAAGGAGCTGAAACCAAGGTGTGCTACTTCTCAGAAGCAGTGCTAGTTCTGTGGAAATCAGGCTGGTCCTCTCCCCAATTGCATTCAGAATTCATCTGAAGGATGTTCTTATTAGATTGGGCCACTTATATCTTATTTTTTAGTTGTATTTGTTGTTCTTGAGTTGTTATTTTATTATTCTAGTATTTGATTTAATTTCATTTGTCCTATGGATGTTTTAAATTGTTTTTCTCCCATACCATATATTAACCAGCAAGAGTCCTTAGATTAAGTAGTATAGAAATGTAATAAATAAATATGTACATACAAATTTATATTTACAATATGATTTGTCCAAGATTAATTTTAAAAATGTTTATTTGGAAATTAGTCAAAGCAGAATAGTACATTAATCCATGGGCTGGGTTTTGATTGATCTAGTTATACTTACTATTACAGCTTTCTTTAACTAATTTTGTGGACTATAGTTCTGCAAAAATACTAAAAATCCTACCTTCCACCAAATCCTTCAAAAATCAACCCAACAGAATAATTATTTTTATTTTTTTAGGAAAATTGAATATTTGTGCATGCAGAGATATGCTTTCAAACATAAAATACTGTTAAACCAAAGCAGTGTAAATATTCTTCATTGATATCTCACCTATTTCTTCCCAGATTATATGTCAAGTTTTGTTTAGTCTGTCTTACCAAGTTTTCCTTAGAAAGGGTTGACAGGATAAGAAAGAATCCAGTAAGTAATAGTAGCAGTGGAAAGAGAAAGAGAAGAAAAGATTCAGCCCTAGCAAACAGCCAAGACAAAGTATTGGCAGTAAAAATATAACTTTTTAGTCTTGTCAGGTTAACTTCATTCTATTGAGTTCCTTTGCTCTATTTTTGTTTTTATTTCTACATTTTTCATCCATTTTTACAGACAGAAATAACTTCAAAGCAAACATTTAAAAAAAGTAACATAAACGAAGCTCTAATAATAAGATTGTTTAAATTTGACCAACCTAGGTTTCTTTTTTATGTTTCCCTCTCCCTTGACTCAGGATCCTTTCTTCAAGAGCCCTGCCTCCTCCTTAACTATTGTGCTCCCTACTTCATTTTTCCAGAATTTGTTGGATATTCCATCCTACAAGTTAGGACAAATCTATGCTACAGCACATTTACCATTCCAAGGATACCTCATTGATGTCAGAGGGGGAGGGGGGAAGTGTCCTTCATCAGTCAGTTTTGCATACAGAATAATAGGATGCCATTGTGTTGTTTGCTTCAGGCAGGCAAATGGCTTCGGTGTGTCCTACAGGGATAGCTAGTAATATAATAATTTTACTGAAGGTGAGGCAGCCCTCTTGATGACTTCTCTTCATAAAAAGGGAATCGGGTAACAGAGAATATTCAGTCTTATTCAGATCTTCTCATAAGTACAAGAAATTGAATTGTACTGAGAGAGATTCTGTTCTGAGTAAATATTCAATGGATTGGCCTGCAAGAATCCTTAATATCAATAGTATACTATGGCTGAACTGAATATTGAAAACATGATATATTCTTAAAACATAGAGAAACCCATTTTTCTAAAACCTTCAGAAAAAAGGTCAGTGTTACAGTATTAAGAGTTAAAACCAGAGTTGTGGTGGCTCAGTGGTTAGAATGCAGTATTGCAGGCTAATTCTGCCAACTGCCAGCAGTTCAATTCTCAATGGCTTTAGATTGACTCAGCCTTCCATCCTTCTGAAGTCGGCAAAATGAGGACCCAGATTGTTAGGGGAAATATGCTGATTCTGTATACCACTTTGAGAAGGCTATAAAGCACTATGAGGTGATATATAAGTCTAAGTGCTAGTAATATTGCTATTACAAGTGAAACAAGGCCAGTGCTTTAAAATATGTTCAGAGAAACTGATTAAAATCCTTTATCCAATACCTGCCATTCCACAGATATAATGCATATCTTATATATCATCGTTAGAAGAAGACATTAAAAGATGCAAAACTGACATGCCTTTTTATATTGTTCTATATATTTTGTGGTAGAACTTCTTATGAGAAAATGATGATTGTTAGTCGCACCATCCTGTTGCTTTGGGGGTAGCTGGAAAAATCCTTTGAGTATACATCCAAGTACCAGTGGATTTATATTCTGAACATGCATTTTTCTTACTCTAACTTTATAACTTTATATTTATTTAATATCATATTTAAGGGGTTCCTACAAAGACAACAGGGTCAAAATATTTTCCAATGCATCCAAAGGCAAGATAAAAAAATCTGGATGAGACTAACCAAGGAGAGAAGCAACCTAGAACTAAGGAGAATTTTCCTAACCATGAGAGCAATGAACTAATGAAGTAGCTTGCCTTCAGAAGTTGTGGCTGCTCTATTACTGGATAACCATTTGTCTGAAATGGTATAGGGTCTCCTGCTTGAACAAGGGGTTGGACCACAAGATCTCCAGGGTCTCTTCCAATTCTATTGTTCTATGAAGGTGAATTAGTCTTTTCAGAAAGTCTTTTTAACATATTTTAGTAATAGGCATATTAACTGCAACAGGACTGGAGAAATTGGGCCCAGGCTAACACTTTCAGCCATTTTTCTAAAAAAAAAAAAAAAATCAGATTACAGTTTTCATGTGCCTGTCGGTAATGCAGTTTTGAAGACAGTTTCAGGAAAAGACAAACAGCAGAAATGGTACAGTTATACCTAAGTTATATCACTTACAAGTCCAGATTGAAATATATTGAAAGTCTTTTTCATTCTCTCCCTCTCTATTACTCAAAGAATCTTTTAGGAAAGAAAAGAGAAAGCTAATTATCCAGGCTATCTCAGTGGTTCAGATCGTGCCTTGGGCATCCTAACTAAGGGGGCATCTGCTTGGCTTTATTTGCCTTTAGATAACTGGCTTCCCTGCTGGGGAAATCCCTGCTCCTTTAAGAGGGGCTTTGAAGGGAAGTGGCCATATACTTTGCCTAAAGCAAAAAGAGCCTGGGGAATTGATTTAAAGTCATGTTATTGTCACTGATTACTTTAGGATGAATAATAGCCAGACACATTTTTCCAAGCACAGAGCTCTTCCTGACAAAGAAATATGTTCACTATGACAAGTTTAGTCATTTTTGATGATTACTAAGATACTACACTAGTTAGCAATATAAAATTTCATCAGGTTGGTCAGAAGGGCCTGGGGTTTAAATTTGTGCTTATTTATTTATGGGTAGCCAATTTAAGGACCAGATTTGTTGACAGACCAAATCATTGTCATCAGACCATCTTGTGGTTTTTGAAAGAGGATTGGGAAACAAATACAATAACACCACTGACAGTAGCAGTAGTACTTATCCACTTTAACATTTTGTATTATATTTTGAAAAATTGTGGCAAAACCAATAGAATATACTTAAAATGCGTGTAAACTCTGGATTTGTTTCTGCAAAAACAAAGTTTCAATAATGTACAAAACCTAAGGACAGTTCAAATAGGAAGTTTATTCAATTGCTTATTTTCCATTATGATATATGATACCATCTATCAATAGTTTAGTGCCCTTTTTGCTATGTCCTATACTAGCATGGGTGTTAAACTTGATCGCGTCATGTTACGTATTGTGACGTATTGTGAGTTTTTTGCCTTTGCAGAGCCGGGGTGGGTATGGCCTACATGTGATGCATCCAGCCCACAGGCTGCCAGTTTGACACCTCTGTCCTATAGTATTTTTTTTTATCTTGAATTTTTTTTATAGATCATGTTAAGTAAATATGTTGGTACTATTTGTTCACATTCATGCTTCATGAATGAAAATGCTGATGATTAATTCTGCTTTTAACATTTGAAAAACATCCAGAATGTCTGTGTCATTCTTTATCAATGGGTTTAATCAACTGCTGCTTTTCAAATAATACAAATCACAAAGCTAAAGGACTTAATTCTAAATTGTTTATGGGTTCACTTGATCAAGACATAATTGAACAGCCACTTTTAATTCCCCAATTACATGTCAAATGATCATAGTGATGCAGTGGCAGCAGGAAAAACTTGCTATTTCAATAGATAGTTGATGAACTTTCATGAAACAGTCTGCTTCTTAAAACACTTCTGAGAGTTCTCCTTTTATCAGAAATAATGGGACAGCAAGCAAAACAGATTTATTTCAAAACAATCTTATTTTTTTTAAAAGATCTTATAAACCTTTTTGAGTATCTTTATTTTAAAAGGCAGCATATGCATTTTGAAATAAATAATTTATATTTTATTTATTTACATATTATGTACTTATGTTTTTTATTGTCATCAGTGATAGCTGTTTTAGTTGCAAGTATTGCTATGCTACTTATTCTGGTAACATCTATCAATTGACGTACTTTAGAGGAGAATTGAAAGATAAACTTACCTAGAATCCTGAGAGAGATAAATGCTAAGAAAAATAGTTCTTGATAAGAAACTGTTAAGTTATAGTAGTGAGTTAGTTAAAGCAATTTATGGCACAGATAGGCGGCAAGGATCTATATATGGTACTCAATGGGGGAAAAAAATCACACTGAAGGGAAGTATTTAAGCAAACATGAAAAGTGAGCCACTGGGGGATGGAGATTAGAATTAAATCATGGTCTGGTGATTTATTTGCAAAGGCCAAAAGGCTCATACATCGGGCAATGTGAGTGCTTCTGATTTAATTAGGCAGTGAATATTGGCTGCTGAAAGAGGAGCATAGCTGTTTATTTAAAATGAATTTTGATGCAATCGAAAAAGAGTGTCATGTATTCTTCTTTAATTCTACCCCAAACAGAAAAAAAAATTGGCTAGGATCATCTGAAGTTGGTATGGGCTGGGATCATCTGAAGTTGGTATGCAAGGAGCTATTCACATTATTTCATTCCTCTGGCTAAAGTTTGCAGCTGGTCTAACAGCATTTTACTATGGTGTGAAAATATCAAGTATCTGCAGAATTCCTCATAGAGGAAATTATTTTAAGTGGTGCTTCTTTTTGACTACCTAATTACAAGGCAGTATAATAACATTTATTATGCCTTTAACGGAGCATCTGTTCACTATGCTTGCACATATGTTTTTATTTTATTTTACATAACCAAAGGGAAAATTTTGCTATTTTCTATTAAGGAATGAGTTTATACATATAGTGACCAGAGGATCTGAGCACCAGCATTTGCAAGCAGAATGTTTTTAAAGCAGCATTACTATTGTCTGAAAACTTGATGTAGAGCACTATTGGAGTTTTGTTCAAGAATTAATAGTTTTTCAAATTAAGCATGCATTTCCAACAAAGGACAAAAATCCATTATGAGTTGGCATAAGTCACTATAATTCCTTAAGAAAAGATAAAATAATTTAAACTATTTTATTAGAAAATTACCAAGTACCAGGGCTTTTTTTGTCATAGAACACCCAGAACGGAGTTCCGGCACCTTTTTTGGATGGAACCTTGTAGGTTATATGACGTGTTATCACTGGAAGCCTGTGACACCTGTATTGCAAATCCTGGGTTGTTTGTCTATTAGGTGTAATTTAAAGAGCTGATGTTGACCTATAAAATCCTTTCTGCCTTGTTCCCAAGCAAATTACAGGACTGTTTGCCCCAACAAAGTAGATGTGATTGTTATGATTGTGTCAGGAGAAGCAACTGATACCTCTCTCAGAATTCTGAGCAGTCCGAAAGTTGACACCAGCCCTTTGGAATGGCCTCCCACTTGAAATAAGCTCTGTCCATACTATGGGTCACCTTCCTGAAGAATTGTGACGCCTTTAATATTGCTAAATATCAAAGAATAAAAATATCAATATGAAAGCAATGTTTCTTCCATGATTCTGATAGTATCCAAGACAGTCCTGGTATATAAAATTGGTTATATTTTGCATTCAAATGACTTTGAAGGAAATTGGGAAACTGGAACTGACTGGGAACAAAGGCCATTTGCAGACAACAAAGGGATCAACAATGGATATAATAAATTCCATTCTGCTACAATTTGCTAAATCAAGAAGAGATGGATTGCAATTCAATTCAGCAATGTGGAAAGGCTGTTTGATTGCTATTACTGATTAATTCCTTGATATATTTCTGTTGATAATAACTTTCTTATCAATTTAATAGTCTTTGTGTACAGATTTGTAAGTAGTTGAGTTTATGCAATTGGAAATAATATTTGAATGGATGTGGCCTTCAAACTCAGCCAGAAGCTTTTAGGGAGGTGTTTTATATATTCAGATAAGGCAATTCAAAATAGCAAATGCTCTTTATGTATATTTTATTTGTCATTTACTTAATTCATGTACCTTTTTTAAAATGTTTATTTAATATTAGCAAACCTCATGGTTACTTTTATAAATATAAACCTATTTTATAAGCATAAAAATGAAAAGGAAATAGTTTTCAGCATAGTGACAATTGGCTTATCCAAACTATGTTTGAATATTGTTGGAAAAAAACCCCATAAGAAATACTTTTATAAAAAGACTAGACAACCTGTGACCCATTGGGTCATCATTTCAGAGATATTTCCTTACCTAAACAGAAATACAGATTGGCTATAGGCAGGCATAAAGCAATAGAAGAGCAAATTCTGACTTTCTGCTGGCTTCCCCATTGACTTTCCTTGTAGGAAGCTGGCAGGGAACGTTGGAAATAATAATCATGTGTCTGTGGCTCACTGCAGCAGCACTGAAGTAGCCACAACTTTGCCAAATTTCAACCCCAGAGGAGTCATGGTTCCCAGATTTTTGACATGTTCTGTAAATTAGCCCTTTTGAGATATTTATTCAAAAATGGTTACCCTATGATGCACTGTTTTACCCAATTGAAGGTTGCAATCAGACATGAGAGTTTTAATAGTATATAGATATTTCTACTTTAAAAGGAAAAAGAATGCAGTCTAAATTAGAGCTAATCATGCTTTGTTAATAGTCTGGGAAAAGTTGGGGGGCTTCCGGTGGCGCTGCGTTGCCGATGGCGCTGCGTTGCCGACAACGTTAAAACCTCCGAGGACAGCAGACATCAGCTGTTCTGCGGTTTGAAACTTCTTTCCCAGGCAAAAGGAAAGAGGTGAGGTTTTTTTTACCCTGGATAGTGGTAGAGCCTCTGAAACCCCAAAGTGATTTTTTGGGGGGTGAAGGGCGAACTCCCCCGGAGTCCAGGGCTTTCTCCGCTTCTCAGATGCCTTTGTCCCTTGTTGTTTTGGGGACAAAGCAAGACGCCGCTCCCACATCCGCAATTAAAGTAAACTGGTGAGTTGATTTTGAAGTGGACAGAGCGGATCAGTGGATTGTATTGTATTTTTATGTTTTATTTGTTTTTATGTTTTATTTGGACTTTAAGTCCACAGAATTATACTCTTTTTTTTCTTTTTTATAGTGAGGGAAAGTAAAATGGCAATGAGAGGTTTCTCTCTTTTTTTTAAGTGCGTGCAAGGAAAGTGAAAGGACTTTTGTTACTTTATTTTTTCAGAAACTTTTGGGATTTTGGGTGTTTGTAAGAGGAGAAATATTTCTTCTTCTTACAGATAGAAAAGGGTTTTTTTCTTTTTTCTTTTTGTTTCTTTTTTGGTCTTTTGGATTTTTTTTTAAGAAGGAGAAATTTTTTTTTTTTGAAATGGCTTCGAAGCGTGAAGTGATCTCTGCTGTGCCTAAGGTGGCTTCTTCTCCAGCAATATTACCAGTTCAACAACCTAAACCTAGATCACCACCACCCTCCCCGTCTGTACCACCACTCACGGTAAAAGATATTCAAGATGTTATGGGAAATGTTGTATGCCAAATTAGAGAAGAAATGAAGGAGCTTTTAGAAGAGAGAAACAAAGTTTTGAGGGAGGACATAGTACTGGCTTTGAAAGGACTTGCTTCTGTTGTTGAAAAGTTGGATTCTCGTATTGAGGATGTTGCAGATAAAGTGGATTTATTGGAAGATAGGGTTGAAAGTGTTGAAAAAACGGTGGAAACTTCACAGGATGAAATTATTATGTCTCAGTACAGAGAGATGGAGTCCGCTTTAAGAATCAGGGGCTTGAGGGAAAACAAGCAAGAAAACCTGAGAGAGGTGGTGGCAAATGATATTGCTGTGATTTTGGAGAGGGATCCAGAGGAGATATTTAGAGAAATAGAAAAAGTATTTAGAGTCAATTCGTGGATCGCAAAGCAGAGAAATTTGCCAAGAGATGTGGTGATTTATTTTGGAAAAAGATCTTTACATAATGAAATTATACAAGCATTTTACAACAAGAGATTCCATAATTTTAAAGGAGATTCCATCAAAAATTTTAAGAAGAAGAAAGGACTTTGCTTTTTTATCAGATGAACTTAAAAAGCGACGGATGCCATTTAGATGGGACATTCCAATTGGAATTGTGGTGAGTCTCGCGGGGACATGTTATAGACTTAATACTGTCTCTAAGGCAAGAGAATTTTATATTTCGGTCCTGGGAGCGCGTTCATCACCACCTTTAATGTTCAAAACTCTGGACGTGAAGGAGGGAGAGCAGTTGGCTGAAGATGCTGTATCAATGAAAGCTGGAAAATTACAAGCTGAGTTGTTACAGCAGTCTGTTGAGATGAAAGAACAAAGAATGACCCGAGTAGCTCATAGACGAAAAGAAAAGGAACAGCAGAAGAAGGAAATTAAAGAAGTTACACAAGAATCTGCTTCTGTGCCTGTGGGAGGAGCAAGACCTAAGAGATCTTCATTGGTCCAATCTTCGATGGTAGATCTTCAAGCAGTCTTCTCCAGGCTAATAGATGGAGGAGATGGCAAAGCTCCTGACCTGGAATGTTAACGGCCTCAATTCTCCACAGAAAAGGAAGAAAATATTTCATTATTTGAAGCAATATAATAGTGATATTGTTTGTTTGTAGGAAACCCATATTATTTTAAAGGATCAAAAATATTTGATTAATGCTCGATTGGGTTCTCATTTTGTATCTTCTGCTCCTGGGAAAAAAGGGGGTGTCGTCATTTATGTTAAGAAAAATTTGTCAGCTGTATTAATAGATTCTGATCCTCAAGGGAGATATGTTATGATTGAAGTGGGAATGTATGGCAAGAAACTGCTTATAGTGGGTTTGTATGCTCCTAACCAACAACAAGAACAGTTTTATAGATTTTTACATCAAAAATTGATTTCATTGGATTATAGATCTGTTATTTTGATAGGGGATTGGAATGGAGTTTTGGACACACATAGAGATAAGAAAGGACTTTCTACTTCTTTCAGGCAAGCTAAACTACCTAAGGCTTTTTTTTATTTGAAAGATGATTTGGAATTGAGAGATATTTGGCGGGAACGCAATATGGAAGAGAGAGACTTCACTTTTTTTCTGACATACACCAGTCGTTTTCAAGAATTGATTTTTTTCTGATCACAACGGATTTATATTTCAGGGTAAAAAATGTAAAGATTTTTCCAAGGACATTGACAGATCATAGTCCTGTATGGATGGAATTGGTTGCTAAGAAAGAGGAGAGAAGATCTTGGAGGTTGAATGAAAATTTATTTAGACAAGAGGCGAATGTTCAGAAACTTAGAGAGTATTTAAAGGAATATTTTATTTTAAATATGCATAAGGGAACCTCAATGGCAATGGTTTGGGATGCTAGTAAGGCTTATATGCGTGGGGTTCTGATTCAAATGAATAAGGCTTATAGGCAAAAACAGATGCAAAAACGTAAAGAATTGGAAGATGAGATTAAAATAAAAGAAAAAGCATTAATTTTGAATCCTTCAGATAAGAATGTAAAGGCTTCTATAAATTTGCTTAAAACACAGTTTAATATGTTAATGGCTGATCAGGCTGCAACTAATTTACTTTATATGAAACATAATACATTTTGTAATGCAAATAAGCCAGGTAGGTGGTTGGCTTATCAATTAAGGAAGAAACAGAGGTTGAGAATTATAGATAAAATAAATTATAATGGAAAAGTGGTTTTTCAGAAAGAATTGATTAAAAAATCTTTTTTAGATTTTTATACAAAATTATATATGGGTAAAAAGGTACATAGTTCAGATATAGATAAATATTTACAAGATGCTCATTTTCGTAAGTTATCAAATGATCAAAGAGATGAGATCAATGGATTGATTACTTCACAGGAAATTATTATGGCAATTAAACAATTAAAAGCTGGTAAAGCACCTGGCTCTGATGGGTTGACATCAATTTATTATAAGATTTAAGTGAGGAGATGATAGAACCCTTGAAGGAACTTTTTAATAATATATTATTGGGCTTAGAGATTCCTCCATCTTGGGGAAGGGCTTTTATATCTCTGATTCCAAAAGAGGATCAAGATCTTACTTTACCTAAAAATTACAGACCTATATCTCTTCTGAATGTAGATTATAAATTTTTTTCAAAAATTCTAGCTAATAGATTTATGATAGTATTGAATCAAGTGATACACACTGATCAAACAAGTTTTATAACTGGGAGATATATGAAGAATAACGTTAGACAAATTATTAATTTAATAGAATATTTGGATAAAAACAATCAGATTTCTGCAGGATTGATTTTTTTAGATGCTGAGAAAGCCTTTGATCAGTTAAATTGGCAATTTATGTTAAGGTTGGTTGAAGAGATGAATTTTGGAGATAAAATTTTGCAAGCTCTTTGAGGCATTTATCAAAAACAACCGGCACAACTTATAATTAATGGAGGTTTATCTGAGGTTTTTCAAATTGTTTTAACGTTGGAAATTCTGTTGATTAAAATTCGTGAATCATCTAAAATAAAGGGAATAATGATTGATAAGAATGATTATAAATTAAGAGCTTTTGCAGATGATTTGGTTGTTACTTTGTCTCAACCAACTTATTCTGTATTGGAGTTGTTCCAGTTGATAAACCAATTTGGATAAGTTTCTGGTTTTAAAGTCAATAATAATAAAACTAAAATACTATCTAAAAATATGACTAATTTGGATAAGGAGATGTTGGTTAAATTGACGGGCTTTGAAATTGTAAAAAAGGTCAAATATTTGGGGGTTTATATAATTGCTTCCAATGTAAAATTGTATAAAAATAATTATGAAATGTTATGGTTTAAAATACAGAAGGATTTGAATGATTGGAAAAAATTGCAATTATCTTTGTTAGGGAGAATTGCCGCAGTTAAAATGAAAGTTCTGCCAAAATTTCTTTTTTTGTTTCAAATGATACCTATTTTAAAGAAAGAGACAAATTTAGAAGAATGGCAGAAGGGTATCAATAAATTCATTTGGGCGGGGAAAAAACCAAGAGTAAAGCTTAAAATTATACAAGATGTTCGAGAGAGAGGTGGGCTCAAGGTGCCGAATTTGAAATTGTATTATGATGCAGTGGTTTTAACATTGATTAGTGATTGGATCAATTTAACAAATTCAAATATACTTTTTTGGGAGGGATGAGATTTATTATTTGGATGGCATGCGTATTTAATTTATAATAAAAAGGTGGATAGGGTTTTCAAGTCCCATATCTTAAGAATTGCTTTATTGCATGTCTGGAAGAAATATTATAGATCAGATTCTAGAATACCGTTGTGGGGAATTCCAGGGCACGCAATAGAAGGGATAAGGAAAGGAGTGAAAATGAATAGCATTTCTTATAAACAATTGCTTAACTGGGAAGGGAATAATTGGCAATTAAAATCTATGGAGGAATTAGTGCAAGAAAATATTAATTATTCTTGGTTCCAGTATAGGCAATTATTAGAAAGGTAGAGAATAGATCAAAAACTGGGTTTTATTAGGGAAGACATGAATTTGATGAAACAAATTAAAGATCAAAGTCGAACTCATATAAAAAGAGTTTATAGTGTTTTAGTGGAATTGAATTCAGAAACAGAATTAGTTAAAGATTGTATGGTTAAATGGGCTCAAAATTTTGATGAGCCGATTTTATTAGATACATGGGAGATGATCTGGGTGAGGAATGTCAAATTTACTCAAGCTCAAAATTTATGAGAAAATTTTTACAAAATGTTTTATAGGTGGCACCTTGATCCACAAAAGATGTCTCGTATGTATCCAAATGTGCAGCCCAAATGTTGGAGATGTGGCTGTTTGAATGCAACGTATTATCATATTTGGTGGTCATGTAGAAATATAAAGGCTTTTTGGATCAAGATTTGGTGGAACATTCAGAAGATTTTTAATAGAAGGATAAAATTTACACCACAATTGTTTCTGTTAGGTATTATTGTTGATTGTGATGGCAAAGAGATTATTTTAATGTTGAATTTAATTACAGCAGCAAGGTTGCTGATTGGGCAATATTGGAAGAAGAACTTTTTGCCTACTTTAGAAGAATGGTTTCTTAAAGTTTCTTATTTATCTGAAATGGCAAAAATTTCGGCTTATCTGAAAGACCAATCGCAAGAGAGATATATTTCAGTGTGGAAAAGATGGGTGAATTTTATACAGAATAAATATGAGATTAGAAAGTATTATTTAGCTTTTGAATAACTTATGTTTAAGAGTAATGGTAATTTTTGTTTTTATGTATTGGAGTTAAAGTATTTAAAATCTTGTTTTTTGGATGTATGTATATTTGTTTGATGTTCATTTAAGTTATATGTTTTTTGTTTTTTGTTCTTGTTTTTTTTAACTCTGTATTCAGCTCTGGGAAGGAGGGGGGAGGGTGATGGGGGGTGGGAGAGGGGGTGTATTTTATTGTAAAACTTTAAAAATTTTCAATAAAAAAAAATAGTCTGGGAAAAGTTCTTCAGCACTGTGTAACTGTAAGCACATGACCGTTCTACTAATTCATAATGTAAGGCTACTGTTTCTGGCTTGAATAATCTGGATGATCAGATTAAGTGGCAACCATGACTCTTGTTGCCAACTAGTGCAAAACAATTTAAGGAGTGACTGGATTGAAAAAAATTCATGGTTGGGTGAAATTTATAAAAATATCAGGAAAAAGAGATAAATAATTTAAAGAAGAAAATGTAATATAAGAGTTGGTATAATATGGCAGCAATAATGGCAAGGACAGAAAACAATGGAGATATAAAATCAATAACATTTATGTAAGCTATTTCTCTTTCTTATATCATTTATTTATTAAATCCTGCCTTTATTATTTTTATAAATAGCTCAAGGTGTGAACATATCCCTGATATCTTCCTCTTCTTCTTTTCCCTACAACAACAGCGTGAGGTGAGTTGAGAGAGTGACTGGTTGAAGGTTTCCATATCTTTAATTTCTTTGGCATACAGTGCTGCATGCTCTTTTTCTAACTTTCATATACTGTAAAATTTTTGGTCAGTGTAATAACAGCATGTATGTGTATTTATAATTGATAGGGCCAGTTGGTAATGAAAATATTTGCAAATCTGGGGAATATATTTCAGTCTAGCTCTCCACTGGAATTAAGGTCAGGTTTCTCCATTAATATTGAAGAGAATAGAAAGAGTGTTGGTCTTTTATGGCTCCTTCTTAGTGTGGGTGCAACTGCCATCTGTGTTTGCTGGCATGAGGTGGTGTTTTTGTTTGCAGATATAACATATTGATTGAGTTTGGCATCAGTGAGCAAAGATATCAAAATATTGACTTACCTCTGGCACAACATAGTTACTCAACAGAACAGCAAGTAAAGAAGAATTCAAAAAGGTGGAAATAATACTGGATGAAATTACTATGTTACAATATAGAGACATGGAATTTGCTTTAAGAATAAGGGGAATGAAGGAAAACATGCAAGAGGATTTGAGACAAGTGGTGGTAAAAGATATAGCTTTCATTTTGGGGGCTGAGCCTGAAGAAATACTGAGAGAGATGGAAAAAGTTTTTAGGGTTAATTCAAGGGTTGCGAGGCAGAGGAATTTGTCACGAGACGTGGTTATTTATTTTTCTAGGAGATTACTTCATAATGAAATTTTACAGGCTTTTTATAAGCAGAGATTTCAAATTGCAGCTCAAGATGTTATAATTTTAAAAGAAATACCTTCAAAAATTCTTAGAAAAAGAAAGGATTTTGCTTTTTTGGCTGACGAGCTCAAAAAATGACAGATCCGGTTCAGATGGGAGATACCGGCTAGAATAGTGGTGAATTATGCGGGGATATATTATAGACTTAATACAATTTCAAAGGCGAAAGATTTTTACACTTCTGTTTTGAAGGCGGGCTTTCCATCATCTTCACGACCTGAGATAATAGAAGAAAAGTTGGAAGAGCAGCCGGTTGAAGGTGCTATGCTATTGGATGTAGGAGACATACAGGCTGAACCTCTGCAGCAGTCTCTTGTGACAGAAGATTTTTTAAAAAAACCGAGAATGACTCGTGCAGCCTATAGATGTAAAGAAAAAGAACAGCAGAAGGCGGATGTTGGAAAAAAGAAAAGGAAGTGATGAACTTTTGTAGTAGTTTTTTGAGATAGAAGATATTTTAAAGGAATAGTGAATGATTCATCTAATATGTAGATGTAAAGAATAAGAATAATAAATGTTAGTTTAGCTGGTAGTTTGATTTAGTATGTTTTAAAGGAATAGTGAATGACTTGTGTAGTATGTAGATGTAAAGAAAAAAAATAATAGAAGGTGTTGATTTAGTGGAAAAGTTTAAATATTTGGGAGTATATATTATAATTTTTTTTAATTTAAAGTGTATAAAAATAATTATGAGATATTATGGGTAAAGGTGTAAAAGAATTTAAATTTTAATGATCTCTGTTGGTGAGAACTTTAGTGATTAAGATGAATGGTTTGCTAAAACTTTTTAAGTAGGAGGGTATTATTAAATTTACTTAAGGGTGGGGGGGGGAAGCAAAGAGTCAAGTTTATCGAATGTAAGTTTATTGGTTGGGTTATATTGGAGGGAAAATCTTGTGTTTATTATGGATGAATGGTTGTTTAAAAGAAATATACACCTCGGCGTGGAGAAGATGGATAAATTACATGTAGAGTAAATATGGGATTTAATGGATAAATTAGGAATAGAGTTGATATGGGATTAAAAAGTATTATTTAGATTATGAATAATTTTTAGTTTTTAATTTGGAATTGCTTATATTGTTATTTTTGTTTTTTGTTTTTTTAAATTTGCTTAAATTTGTTTTGTATTTGAGTTAAAGCACATTATTGATTTTGTTATTTGTATAGTTGGATAAGTTTATTTAGAATTTGCTTGTTTATTTGTAACCCTGTAACCAGCTCTCGGAAGTGAGGGGGGGAGGGAGGGAGGGGGTTATTCTAGGGGGGATATTGTTAAAAACTTGTATAAAACTTTTCAATAAAAAAAAGAAGAATTCAGAAACCAAGACTATTTATTCAAAGCTAATGTTTTTTGTAGCCTCTAAGGAGTCTGGAGAATTTCCTTAAGTGTATGTTTACATCAATTTCTCAACAATTGCCCTCGCTTATATATAAAGGGGGCAACATTCAAAGCAATGCATGCTCTGAAATGATTACATGGCTTGTTAAAATTCAGCTGTTTTAATTTCTTCAAACACTCTTGTCTACTCTCCCATTGAAAAACAACGGGCATAGGATGAAGTAGGAAAATGGGGAAAGGTTCTGCCCAGGAGCTCCAGTTTAATTGATGACAATGGCTTTGTAAGAACTGCTGTGATAATTTCAAACAATAATTAAAAGATAGTTGGGAGTGTTATTTTTTAGCCATGAACTCAGGTTGTTAGAGTGATTTTAACTCATGTAAGTGCATACTTGGGAAGCTTTTGATTTTACAATACAGTAAAATATTTAAATAAAGGCATTGGAGCATATAAAAGTACATTCTCTCTCTCCCCCCCCCCCTAATTCTTAGATAAATAAGCCAATGTCTTCTAACAGGGAAATTATCCTGATTGTTTTGTTTCCTTTTAAAACAACCCAACAATCAGAATATAATTGCAGGATGTAAGGGAAAAGAAAGGATGCCCTTCTTTGCTTTAAGGGTCCAAGATCTCAACCAGGATAGATTAAAAATTGAAGTTTTTAAAATAATTGCAATAAGCATTACATTTATACAGATAAAAACTAATACAAACAACAAATAGAAAATATAGAAAGTGCAGAAAAAAATAAAAAATGAAAATATACGAAAAAAAACAAGCAAAACCATAGCAAAGAGAAAGAAATATATAAACTGGTGAGCTTTAACAGATCTCTTTTATAAATGCAGTATAATAAAGTTGTTCTTTTGTTTGCCATTTGTATATCACTTTTAGATTAAAACATTAACTGGTTTAATCTGTTTTAAGTTTCAAAAATAAAAAAAACCTAAAATGCAAAATTAGAATGAAAAGGGAAAATATCACAGTTTCTTAGTCTTTTTAACAGAATTGGAAGCGACCTTTGAGGTCTTCTAGTCCAACCCCCTGCTCAAGCAAGAAATTCTATTACATTTCAGACAAAGGAAACCCTTTGTCTAAATAAAACATACAGTCCATAAAAGCATCATAATATCAGTTCTTAACATCAAACCTTGCTTATGTGATTATGATTTGGGTGCTTCACAACTGTCACACATTTATGAAGATTGCAGTGAAGGGAACAAAGGAAAATTGTTTAGTGTAATTGTTGCTTTCTTGCTTTTTGTAATCAGCTTTTGCACCAGAGAAATTTCATGCAAGTGTGGGAAACATGTACATGAATGTGATGTACTGAAGGAGGGAATAAGGGAGTGTACAGGAATGATTGATGTCTTTATTATGATGTAATGGCTCTGTTGTCTGATTTTCATTGACTAACAAAGTTTATAAAGCAATGCTACCAATTTTCTAATTCATGGCACTTCTGGACATAACTCTGTCAGCGTTCCATATTGTTGGGCATCCAGCTGCTTAATTTGATCAAATAAAGTGCTGCTTGATCAAGAAGTCTCCGCTTGGGTTATCTGATTAGGTTGATATGGTATCTCAAGTTTAAGTAAGGGACTGGGACCTTACAACAGCATTCTGTGGTCACAAGGTCTCCATTTGCAACCTTCCCAGCTGGCCTCTTGCCAAGCAAAGTCAATAGGGAAACCAGCAGAGAAGGTCAAACGGCACAGTCATGTGATGCTTTGCTTAACAACTGTAGCAAAAAAGCTTGTAAAATTAGATGTGGTCACATACCTCACTTAATAATCACTTCGCTTAACGATGAATTTTATGGCCCCTATTGTGATTGTAAGTCGATGACTATCTGTATGTTCTTAATTAGATTCCTATTAATTGCCACTCCTAATTCAAGCTGCTAGTTTTAACTTACAAAGCTCTTCGTGGTTTCTAACTTCAGCAGACTATGTATGACACATTACTACAAGCTTAAGAGCTCAGACGTTGCAAGAAAAGAGACATAAGTATCAGAATAATATATACCACCCAATTTCCTTAAGCTCTCAGAGCTGTCACACATTATATTATGTCATGCCCCTGTGTATAAGCTTTTACATAACTTGAACCCCATATACTTAAGTATGTTGTGTTGAAAGATAAAAATATTTCCTCCCTCCCTCTTTTTAAAAGAATCTGATAAGAGAATGATCTGCAGTGAGAAATTGGTTAATTCATGATAACTAAGATTGGATATTAAGATAAGAGATAAGATAAGATAACCCTTATTGTCATTTTTTTTACTGAGGGCACAATGGCACACATCAAAAATGAAATTTAGTTGCCCGCTCTCAGTGATACACATACATGACACACCCCTAAACATACTATGAACAACATATGTATAGACCCATACCCCTACATATACATAGCAAATAAATATTAAATACTGTCCATCTTGAATATATAAGGAAGCTTGAGAGTTCACAAGGTTAATGCTGTATGGAATGAAGCTGAATCTGGATGTTCTGCTATGGATAACATGAAGCCTCCTCCCAAAGGTAACAAGAAAAACAGGTCGTGAAGAGGATGTGTAGTGTCCCAGATAATCTTATGGATCCTGCTCAAGCAATGCTCCTGTGCTATGTCCTGGATGGGAGGAAGGGGACTGCCAATGATCTTTTCGGCCATTCTCTCTGCACCGCCTTCCTGTCTGAAGCAGTGATGCTTCCAAACCAGACTGTGATGCTGTGCCCGCTTCACCAGTTTTTCACTGTTGAGCGACCAAGTCAGCCTATTTGTTAGTTGCACACCCAGGAATTTGATGCTGGTAACCATCTCCACAGGTGAATCATTAATGCAAAGAGAAGTGCGGCTGTGCCTGCTTTTTCTGAAATCAACAATAATCTCTTTGGTTTTTCCGGTATTTAAAACTAAGCTGTTTTCCTTACACCAGTTCACCAGCCCCTCAACCTCCTTGCGGTAAGCTTCCACCTTGTCATCCTGAATAAGACCCACTACTGTTGTATCATCTGCGAACTTCACAATATGGTTGGTGGCAAACCTAGCACAACAGTCATGGGTCAACAGGGTGAACAGCAGCAGACTTAAGACGCAGCCCTGAGGAGAACCTGTGCTCAAGAAAATGGTATTAGAGGTATTTGTTCCAACTCGCACATATTGGGGCCTGATGGTAAGAAAATCAAGAATCCAGTTGCACAAAGGAGTGTTTAATCCTAAAAGGCCCAGTTTGTCTACTAGATGCTGGGGAATGATTGTGTTAAACGCTGAACTGAAGTCAACAAACAACAAATGCACATGAGTATTTCTTTCCTCTACGTGCTTCAAGATCAGATGGAGAACGGAAGAAATAACATCCTCCGTAGAGCGATTTGGTCAGTAGGCAAACTGAAGTGGGTCAAATGCTGGCGGAAGGCTAGATACAATAATGTCCTTTATCCCTCCTGAGTAAAGCAAGTTATAATTATTGCCTATATTGCATATCTTGGAACACACTTAGCTAAAACCACTGCTATTATTATATAATGCTGATCGTAACCTTTATCCAGTAACATGGTTCAATGATATTAAGCTATAAACAAGTGATGCTATATTAATAAGATACCAAGAAGTAGGAATTCTTTAGCACTGAAATGAGAGCTAATTTATTGTCAAACTTTGATTCAACTTTAAATAAAATAACTAGGCATCTCCTCTCCAGATCATAGGATATCAAACACAAGACTTTAAACAATGTTATGCTACCATGTAGGATAGAAAATCCCTAATTTTATGTGCCTCTTTTCAGTGATTGCTCACTTCCTTAAATAAGGAAATGAAGCTCATGCTTTTAACTGCAGTTTAACAAAGACAAATTATTACAAAATGACTTGATATAAATAAAGATTAAAATGACTCTAAAGTACATCCTGTTTGCATTATGGAAGAGAAAAAGTGATTTGTAATCAGATGTAGTATAGGAATTAGTCAAGCCTCTTTTGAAAATGTTTTCCTAGAAAAAAAATTGAACCAAAAAACATAATAGCTATTTCCTTTTGCTTTCATTTCCTCTCTCATGTGACCCAGGTATTAATTTTTTATTTCGCCATTCAAACCTTTGTGGTATAATGTTCCTAAGTAATCTACCAGACAGCTCCCTCAGTAGTCTGTCTTTATTGTGGTATACATGATCTAATAATGCTCTAAATTACAGACTGATTTTCTGTTACTCTTTTCCTATGGCACTTCCTTCCTCTAGCAAAGACTATGGACTTTTTCTGGACAAGATTCAGGATTTTTAATATTTATTTTAAAAAGTACAACCTGGTTTCCCCATTATTAAAAATAATCCTACAGAAAGACTATAAATCTTGAATGTGTGTAATCTCTCTGGGATGGTGTAATACTAAATCCTAAACCCTGTTGGAATTTGAGCCCTGCTGGAATTCTTTCTAGGAAAAATTTCATTTTTATTAATAGCATTAAGAGCATGAGAACACAAGTCATGCTGGATCATATCATTGTCCTATTTAATTTAAGATTCTGATTAAGAATGGCCAGGCAGGTAGAACACATCAATAAAAGACCTCAATGCATTATGACTGCCTTGTATATATTTCCCAGCACATGATACAGGGATAATCTAGTGATCAATATGGCAAGCAGCTTTTTGGATTAAGATATGGTGGAATATTCAAAGAATTTTTAGAAGGAGGGTAAAATTTACTCCGCAATTATTTTTGTTAGGTATTGTTACTGATTGTGATGCTAAGGAGGTTATATTGATGTTAAATTTGATTACAGCCGCAAGGCTGTTAGTAGGGCAATATTGGAAGAAGGAATCTTTGCCTACCTTGCAAGAGTGGTTTTTTAAAGTTTCCTATCTGGCGGAAATGGCAAAGATTTCGGCTTTTTTAAAGGAGCAATCGCAAGAGAAATTTTTTGCTGTATGGGAAAAATGGATAAATTTTATACAACATAAATTGGATATAAAAAAATATCATTTAGCTTTTTTATAACTTGTATATAATTTTTGATATTTTATAGATTGTTTTCTCTTTTTTCCTTTTTTTTCTTTTTCCTATTTCTTTTCTTCTTTCTTTCTTTTTTTTCTTTTTAAGTATTTTTTCTTTTTAATGTTTATGTCATATATATATATTTTATTATTAACTATTTTATAAGTTGTTAAAATTTGTTTAGGTTTTTTAAAATTTTTAATTAAGCCTATATTCAGCTCTGGGAAGCTCGGGGGGGGGATGGAGGGGGTGGTTTGGGAGGGGTTGGGTGAGGGTTGTTTTGTTTTTTTTTTGTTTGTTATTGTTCTTTTTTGTTATTTGTAAAAACTTAAAAATTCTCAATAAAAAAAATGGCAAGCAAAATATAACGAGTAAGATAGTTATATCTTACAATAATTTCTCCCATTTTTAAAAAGTTATTCTATTTTGTGCACTTTTCCATTATAATCATGGCTCCAATCTCCAGTCTTATGGCTCCATTTGGACCCTTCAAAGTTATGGCAATAAACCCTAGAATTATAACTTTGTTTTTGTTAAACTTTAATCTTTCATAATTGTAAAAAAGGGGGAAATATTAAATACATGGGAATACTTATGATTATGATTATTGAATAATAATAATGATGCTGATGATGTCAATGCAATGACAGTGATGATGATTCCTGGTCTTGTCACATTGTGTTCTTAATTTATTTTAATCACCAGCTGAAGGAGAAGGGGACCCTCTAAGGCAGAGGTCCCCAACCTTTGGTGCCACGGAGAAAGGTTTTTCCACGGACCAGAGCGGATGTGGATTTGTGTGCTGCCTGCATCCTGAGGATGGAGCTTTGCTTGTTTGTGCGGCCCGCTTGCTGGCATGCTGCGGATTGGTACTGGTCCACGGACCGGGGGTTGAGGACTGCTGCTCTAAGGGGAATAAAGAGACATTCCAACATGGAGTTGATTCAGGGGAGGAATCCTTAAGATCATATCCTTAAGACTATATCTGCCATTTCCCAAGGAAAGGTAGTCAGTCTGACGAGATTCTTGTAAATAGGTATTTGACAATAAAGTAATTGCTTGGCCTATTCACCAAGTTTTTCTGTTGCTTGTATCTGATAGCTCTTCTCTGTTCAGAACCTCAAAGCCTCAGCCCAGCGACCAGTGTTCCTCAACCTTGACAGCTTTAAGATGTGTATAGTATAGAGATGGCTGGGGAACTATGAATGGAAAAGTCTGACAGTTGATGTCCACTTATCTTAAAGTTATCAAGGTTGTGAAACGCTGCTCCAGGCATTGCAACAAAACTCTATAGCAAGAAAAAAGTCAAATACACTGTGGAAAAGAAGGGTGAATGTGGAAACTCCAGTATTTCAGCATGTACATAATATTTTCTACTTGATCTTGGTTTTATAAAATTCATGTGAATGGTGAAAAATATAAATATGAAATATTCTACTCTCAAATAGAGGGGAAATGAAACATTGAATAAACTTAAAACATTGCAGCAATGCTTACTTGTCTGCTCTGAGAAGAGACCTTGAAAACTAACTTTAACTGGTATAGTTTTTTTAATAAGGGGGTAGGTATAGAAGACAGTTTTAATTCTCATAGGAAATAAAGTACATGGTGCATACTCCTTTGAGGACCCTATATTTTTCTATTAGCGTGTCACTTAGAAACATTTATACATTGAGCTGGTACATATTGTTTCTGCTGATTTTCAATTTGCAAAGCTGGATAACACAAAGAACTTCAAGTTTCTGCTACATAACTCTTCCACATATTCTTCGAGTGCAGAAAAATATTTGTAAAGGGGATTACAGAATAAATGAGAAATTTTAAAGTGATAGCTGAATGTAAGCACATGTTGTTATAATGTTTCAATTATTTACATAGTTTTAGGGTTGTGATCTGAACTCAGTATAAAACAGAACAATTTGGAGCATTTATTAACACAATCAAAATAAATATGAAACTATTATAATTTCATATATATATATATTGAAAGTACACCCACTGGAAAGAGCAAGGTATTATAGCACATTCCAGAAAAGGCAAGTTTATTTTAGAATAGTGCATTTGACATTTACTATTTTAATAATTTGGTGAGGTGTGGGAGTATTTGATTCAGGGATTTACATAAGAGACACCGAATCATTACCCTTTGGGAGGTTGTCAATATTATAGGCAGAATGCTCCAAAATTGGAACACCAGGACACGTGAATTAATCTTCCCAGCTAAGGCTCTAGTTATAAACAAAGCTGGCTGCTTCCTATACAGCCCTGACTAGAACACAGATCCTTTCAGGCCAGGTTTCTATACTTTTTTATAATACTAAAATAAAATCCACCAGAAATGACTCCTTTCCTATATTTTCCCTTTAGACTACTGTTCATACAGCTGGTTGGGATTAAATGATATGGGGAAAAATGCATATGCTATATATTTGCAATATGATGTCAGATACAATCAGTACGTAACTTCAATATGTAACTTCCTGAAAATTCTTAATTTTCAAGAGCAAATTTCCTATTTCGCTTACTTCAGTTTTCAGCTTTCAGCACAGTGCTAGGCTGGAATGCATTACCTTTCCAGATAGTCCTGGTCATTGGCCCCTGTGCCTCTTGGATTTCCTTGCAATTACTTTTCTACTGCTCTGGAATTCCTTTGAAAAACCCTTCTGCTCTTTTAGCTTTTTAAGATAGTGATCGTCAGAAAGAATGATGTGTACACACTCTGAGAAACTGACAATGCCATAGTCATTTAAGTTATTTATTAGCAGTATGATTAAAACTTTTGTTTTAACATGGTAGTTGTGAAAAGCACATTTTATGAGCTAGTTAACAACTTACCACTCATACGTAATTGCAGCAAAATGATTTAATATTTCAAAGAGCTTCAATTTATTTTAATTGCTGTTCATAGTAATTGTATCTAATAACTGATGTCATGATTAACTTCTAATTTGTTAGCATGGCTGCTTTATAATGGACCTTTTCACCTTTTACCTTTTTTATGGAAATTCAATGAAGGAAAACAGGAATGACTTAATGTCTATTGAACTATTTAAAAACTAGTGTGATGTAGTAGTTAATCCCTTGGATCAATACCTGGGAGATCTTAATGCAGGATCAGCATTAGACATAGTCGGGGACAACAAAGGCATAATAGTGTGATAGTCTAGACTGGTCACCTCATAAGGTTGTGGTTGTCTGGACAAATAGGAGGAGAGAAGTGAATGGTCTCTCTATTACCTTGTATTCCTAGGTGAAAACTAGCATATAAATCTAAAAAAAATTACAATGAATCTCATGTAACCTAGAAAAAACATTCAATATTTGCATGTTTAGGGAACATCTGTATTAACATTCACATGCATATACAACAAAATAATTGAGTTAGGAACTCAGAGGTTCTATATAATAGAAGTTCTGTGGCAGATATAAACTACTTGTGGCCAAAGGCATCAATGATTTGGACGAGGGGATAGACAGGGAACTCATCAAATTTGTGGGTGACACCAAGCTGGCAGGAATAGACAACATTCCAGAAGACAGACTTAAGATACAGGAGGACCTGGACAGACTTGAACACTGGGCACTATTTAACAAAATGAAATTCAAGGTGAAAAAAGTAAGGTTCTACATTTAGGCAAGAATACCCAAATGTACAGGTATAGTATAGGGGGTACCTTGCTCAATAGTAGTAACTGTGAGAGGGATCTCGGAGTCCTAGTGGACAATCACTTAAATATGAGCCAGCAGTGTGCTGCAGCTGCCAAAAAAGCCAACACAGTGCTGGGCTGCATTAACAGAGGGGTAGAATCAAGATTTCTTGAAGTATTAATACCACTTTACAATGCCTTGGTAAGGCCACACTTGGAATATTGCATCCAGTTTTGGTCACCACAATGTAAAAAAGATGCTGAGACTCTAGAAAAAATACAGAGAAGAGCAACAAAGATGATTAGGGGACTGGAGGCTAAAATATATAAGGAACGGTTGCTGGAATTGGGTATGTCTAATTTAACGAAGAAAAGGATGAGGGGGGACATGATATCAGTGTTCCAATATCTCAGGGGCTGCCACAAAGAAGAGGGAGTCAAGCTATTTTCCAAGGCACCTGAAGGCAGGACAAGAAGCAATGGATGGAAACTGATCAAGGAGCGAAGCAACTTAGAACTAAGGAGAAACTTCCTGATAGTTAGAACAATTAACCAATGGAACAACCTGCCTCCAGAAGCAGTGAATGCTCCAACACTGGAAGTTTTTAAGAAGAGACTGGTCAGCCATTTGTCCAAAATGGTGTAGGGTTCCTGCCTGAGCAGGTGGTTGGACTCGATGACCTCCAAAGTCCCTTCCAACTAATAATAATAATAATAATAATATTCCTGTAAAGTTTTGGACATGGCCCAGTGAATGTGTTAATTGTTTGCCTCTGAACAGTAATATCTATTGTGTAGACAAGAAAGACTAAATTATATGAAGAGTGAGAACTGTAGTCAAATAATTTATTTGCTTTTTAATTAAATTTTAATTAAATCAAACTGCATTTTCTTCTTCCCTTTGTTGTCCTAATTACATGGCTTATGTGTGTAAAATTGTATGTGTAATCATTCTTTTCATATGTAGCATGTATATCAGCAGCCTAATAACTGTTTAAGGTATAGGTATTGTAGAGGACCCAGGAGGCCATTTAACATATGTGGGCTCAGCATAATTAATCCTGCATTCTATTTAGTGAATCTAGGAAATAGACTGTTACCTCAACATTTGTACCACAAATAGTTGATGGAAGCAATAATTTTCCAGAAAGGATTTCTTTTAATTTTTCCAGTAGGTTGGTTACATCTCATACATTTTACTTAGACATTGCTAAGTGTGTGTTACATACATTTCACTTAGACATTGCTGCATCATTGTTCTAATCTCAGTGAGGTTGTACAATATGAATTATGCTAATTTATAATGGATTTAGAAGAAAATGTTTGGATGCTCTAAATGTTACATTTTATTCAGTAATATAATGTATATAATTGTAATTGCATAGAAAGGATAGAAAAACTGGCACTATATATAACAGAAAAAAAAGGAAATATTTATGAACTGGAGTAAATTCAGAATGATTCCCTACAGGCTACAATTTTATTAGTACAAACTAATAAAATAACTAATAGGTTTCTTGATATTTGTGGAATATTTCTTTTTTCTTTGTGCATATATGCATGTGGTGTGTGTAAACATATCCATTTGAATTCTATTCATGTATTTTGAATAAATATATTGTTTACTGTGATATTCCTTGGAGAAGCAAACTGTAAAGCATGTAAAGCAATAGCTAAGTCCATTTCTATCCCCCCCCCCCGCCCCATGCTTTAAATACAGAAGGAAACAAAGATGCAGAATGAACATGAGAAAATAGGAACAGGTGGAAAATAACTATAGGGAATAGAAGATAAATAAACACAGAAGGACAAAGGAAGAAAACATATTTGCAGAGAAGAGGTATAGACTATCAAGAAGAAAATTTGGACAAAATCTCCATAACATAAATCAGCTCCTATTTCAAAGATGAATTGTGAAGCAAATCTAGCTAGTTAAAAAAGAGTTAAATATGAACACTGCTACTTCCAGATGTGTTGGATTTCAGTTCTCATAATTTGTAGCCAGCTGGCATCCTGTGAGAAAAGAATTAGAGCATGTTGAAAATGCCTTTAATTTTTTTTTCTTAGTTTGTTTGACAGTGAGCCATCATAAGATTCCTAGAAGTAGAAAATTGTAATTTAAATGAAAACAGTAAAGGGGAAAAAAAAGAGTCTGAGTGATCCCAAGTATCAGTGAAGCTCAATCTTAGACAATCTTGTCTGATTCCCCAAAAGGTTGTCATACCTTGTTAATAATTGAAAACCATCAGGAAATCTCATTATATAGGCTGGATTGAATAACTAAAAAATATTGGAGAAGGGGAAAAAAAAATGACTGATGTGCCCAATACTGAGCTGACCTGTTTTTTTACCCACACAGTGTTAGAATATATGCAAGTGCATTCTGAAGAGGGAGGTTCATCTTTGTTTGAGTACCTCCTTTACCCAAGAATAATAAAGTAACACTCCATACCTCTTTTAGAGCCTTACCCCTTGCTTTGGCTAAGATAAATAGTTACAGTAGGAAAGGTTTTGTTAGAACACCTGGATGGTGTATGAAGTGAATATCTTAGGTAATTAGTATTATAGGGCTATTTTGGTTATTTGAAGATTACTAAATTACCAATTAGTTAATTATTTCAATTCTTACTTAGTGATTTACAGAACTGGCAAATTTATTTCTGTATAGTAGGGTACTAATTAATTAAAGTTCCCAACTGTTTTGGATTTTTCATGGGCATGCCAAGACAACACTCTGAAAAGTAAAATGGGCCAGGATAAAATCTAAATTTATCTTTCATTTAATTATAATTAAGTCAAATTAAATTACTGCATCTAAAGATTATTTTCTGAGGGCTTGTTGGAGCTGTTCAATGGACCCTGAGGCATATGTCCAAGATTTCACTAAATCGCATCTATATCTTGCCATTGTTCACCTATGTTCAGTAATGTTGCTTGAGCTGCTAAGTTATTTGTAATGTGTATGATTTTGATGAAAACCACATAAATTGGGGACATTTATCTTATCTTTTCATTGGAGGAAGGATGGCTAAAGAATTTTAAAAGCCAAAATAAGATTTAAAAATAGGATGCTTTCTAGATATAGTTGGGAAGTTATGGTTTCCAAATATCCAAAGATCATAAAGTTGAAGAAGGGTGGTCCAGAAAATAAAACAAATATCTTTAAAAGACCATCTCTAATATGCACAAATAAAACTGAACAAACAGTTTAACGAAGAGAAGGACAAGGGGGGACATGATAGCAGTATTCCAATATCTCAGGGGCTGCCATAAAGAAGAGGGAATTAAGCTATTTTCCAAAGCACCTGAAGGCAGGACAAGAAGCAACGGGTGGAAACTAATCAAGGAGAGAAGCAACCTAGAACTAAGGAGAAACTTCCTGACAGTGAGAACAATTAATCAGTGGAACAGCCTGCCTCCAGAAGCAGTAAATGCTCCAACACTGGAAGTTTTTAAGAAGAGACTGGACAGCCACTTGTCCGAAATGGTGTAGGGTTTCCTGCCCGAGCAGGGGGTTGGACTAGATGACCTCCAAGGTCCCTTCCAACTTTATTAATATGAACATATGAACTCAGTGAAACAAATCACCATCTGTTTAAACTTGGACTCATCTCTCAGCCTCTTTTGTTGCAACACAGCATTTTTCAAAGCCAAAAAATGTATTTCTATCAGATGTTGAATAGCCTGATAAATATCAAAAGAATATGCAGTAAATATTCATTTTAGGGATTTCCTCTAAGTGATAGCTAGAGTATAACCTTAATTTCAGTAGGGTTTATGGACATAAATGCATAATTAATGTACAAATGAGAGCTATATATTGTTTTTCAATTAGTATGAGAAATAATAAACTTTTAGAGTTATTATAGATAATTTTATGACTGATATAAAACAGTAAAATAGGATCACCAAGAGGCAAAAGAAAGTTATTTTACTACATTGCAGTATTTACAAATACTAGCTTGTACATTTTAAAACTGAAAACAAAAATTTAAAAAATGACAAGCACAGAACATTACAAAGTGTTATCCTTTCCTCCAGATCCCTGAGAGTAATGTGGAAATGAAGCAGCAGCAAATGTGTTTCAGAAGAATCTGGCTAGACAGTATGTTAGGTAAAGTGACAAAAGTGATGTCACAATAAGTCAAATCACATCAACTAAACTTACGTTCAGGAAATGGTAACATGATTTGTAGATTTAACTGAACAGTATTAGGACACTAACAAACCCTCTGAATTTATACTAGGTAAAGCTTTTCCATTATGGTAGCTAATGGAAGGAAATTGTTTCAGTCATCCAAATAACTAGATAATTATTCTGCATTGTCCAGATTCCTTGAAGGAGCTATTTGCATTTTAAAAGAGTCCTTCACAATCCTGTATCCAGTAGCTTCTATAAGAAGAATGATGCTGGAAATGTCATTTTTTAAAGTGGTAGTAGGGCAATAGATATAGTTTCCTTCTTTCCATAAGCTATTCTTTCTAATCTTCAACCCCACAAAACAAAAGATGATTTTTTTCTGACTAGGTTTTCAATCATTGATAAGTGTAGCTGTTGATCTTTTTCTAATCAAACAGATCAGTTTTGCCCTCTTTGCTATTCTGTCATCTTCAACCATTCCTCTGATGTGTATATTTTAGAATTTTTCCATATTTGCACATATAAACTCTTGCAGCAGTAGTTATATATTAAAAATAATCTGCTACAAGTCTTTTTTTTTATTATTATTGAAATTTTTCAAAAATTTTACAAATAAACATCCCCCCCCTCCCAAACCACCCCACCCTCCCCCCCCCGACTTCCCAGAACTGAATATAGGATTATTTAAC
The DNA here is from genome assembly GCF_016545835.1 of Crotalus tigris. NCBI lineage: Eukaryota > Metazoa > Chordata > Lepidosauria > Squamata > Viperidae > Crotalus > Crotalus tigris. The sequence continues at coordinate 208,087 of NW_024097146.1, read as the reverse complement.
AAATTTTAAAAAATAACGTTTACAATTTATAAGATAATTAATAAAAATAATAAAGGTCATAACAATAATATATATAATAATATATATATAATAGTAATATGCATAACATAAGCTTTAAAATGAATAATATATACTAAAAAAGAAAGAAAAAAAAGGGAAAAGAAAAGAGAGAGAGAAAGAAAAAAGAAAAAAGTAGACGAAAAATAGAACATATATATAAAAAAATATATATATAAGTAATAATACGTAAAGAAAAAAAGAAGAAAGAAAGAAGGAAAAAACAATCATTACAAGTTATAAAAAAGCTGAATGGTATTTTTCCATATCCAAATTATATTGTATGAAATTTATCCATTTTTCCCATACTGCAAAGAATTTCTCTTGAGATTGCCTGCTACAAGTCTTTTCTAATTGATTTTCATTAATCCCAACAAGAAAATGTCTAGTTTCTTTATAATTTAATATAATTTCTTTCTTTCTAGGATCATGTAATCACATTTTTTGACATTCTGATGAGCAAAGTCAATGGGGAAGCCAAATTCACTTAACAACCATGTTACTATCTTAACAGTCTGTGCTGTGCAGGGCCTCTACTAGCTATTTGAACTACCAATCAAAATGACATGAAGCACCTCTTTGAAGTATAGCATATTATACTTTTTCAATTCAATGACAAGAATAACACCACCTCACCAATGCAATTCCAAATCACCTTGACATATGCACATATTGCTTTTTTAAACTCTGTTTTACTATATCTTTTAAAATTTCTGGCAAATAAAATTCTATACTACTCCCTCATTCACTTCACACATAGGGCAATTTTTTTGTTTTATTGTTTTTATATTTCTATTGCCACATAAAATGTATGCATTCCTTTCCAGGTTTCCATGAAGTCATCTATTATTTGTGTCCATATGTGGATTATACCGACAGAACTCTAATTCTTAAAATGCCATAAATATTCTCAGTGTAAACAGGAACCTGGAAGAAGAAGTAAACAGAATCCGCAAGCATAATACAGAGGGGGGAAAAATCTCATAGCCCAACCAAGACAAAGACTAAATAGAAAGGAAATACTCTTATTGAACTTTGACTGAGTGATCTCACTAGTCCTGGAATTTGTAACTGCTTAGAGACTTGGGAAATGGTTTCTTGATTATTCTCTACCAAAGGACAGGAAGTCAACAGTGTCATCTAGCCTGCAGTAAAAGCTCCAGCTGGAAGAAGAGAAACTGTTTTACTAACACCTCATTCCTTCCAAGATTTTCCTTATCCTATGATTTTTTTTTCCCCCTGCAAGGCGTTGTTCTACAAATGTTGCTTAAATATAATTTCAAGCAGCCCAAGCCACTAAAGTGAGTTATGAAAAATCCTAAGAGTGATAGTTTAACATCTCTTAAAGACACACAGTATTAACTTAAGCTATATCTTTCATTTTTACAAACACATGTTCAGTTCATTATAGTGAATTAGCAATCACCCCCCCACACACACAAAGAACAGAACTGTTGTTAATTAAATCAAAGTTATTTATGCTTGTGGCTTAATATCTGGAAAAACATTCTTTCAAAAGAAATTCCATATATTCTACCTAACAGCTACATAGTGATAGGGAGCCACTGAAAAATCTCCAAAAGGTTAGTACCAAATTGTAATGTTTAATGAAATGGAAGAAGAGAATAATTAAATGCATGACTTTAATGAAATGGAAATGAAATGAAATTAAGAGTTCTGATCCAATCCTGACATAAGATTCAAAATCCAAACTGAGCCCTGATCCAGAAAACAAACTGCTCTCCTGTTTTATATGTTCCACTGTATATTATTTTGTATGTCTGCATGAGCTGGCAATAAATGACATAAAATGACAATATCCTATAGTAAACATTGTTTCACAGAATTAAAAATATGAATGTTGAGGGAACATTTTGCCTTGCCAGAATCACAACTGAGAAGGGCTGAGGTTGCAACAAGTCATCAATCTAGTAGGCAAGCCTTTGGATAAACTATTTTCTCTTCCTTCAGGTTATTCTAGTTGTGGAATTTCATGGGTTTACCAGTGTTTTCCTTTAACTTCCACTGCTTTAACTGTTATTGTTGTTCCTATTGTTAGAGTTATTATTTCTGCAATACTGTTGTAATTCTGTGTATTGCTTCATGGTGGTTTCTATATTACAGGAAATAAATGATATGGTCTTCAGTCTAGTTGCACAAAATGACATATAGATTTAATGCAGGGAATTCAATACAGGTTTTGTTTTCTTTTTGTGAAAGAAAATTCTGAAAATAACTAGTAAACTGTAGCTGGACTATAGACGTTGTGTTATGCTATTCTTCCTCCTATTACAAAAGAGTCATCTAGATTTGGCTGTACAGATTAATATAAACTCAATTCATTATACTACTTCCAGAACCAATTTCTGCCTCAGTGGGTTTTTAATTCAGACATCTGCTGTCTATTGAACAGCTGAATGAGTTGTGCTTACTAGTTAAAATGTTGTTTAAAGCATTACATGATTCTATGATCAGTCCAGGAAGTACACAAGGACAATTCAACTTCTGAAGAAAGTATAATTATCTGAACTATAGTAAGATAATAAAACCTCTGCAAGAAAACAATCAAGCTCAGAGAACACCAAAGATTCTGAGGAAGTCTGAGGTGTTGTTCATATGTGAGGCATTTTTTCCAAGAAATATGAAAAGGAGCCAAAAAGGAGCCAATATTTACAGTCAGAGTTTTGGGTGGGTGAGGAAGAAAGATAGTAGCTAGATTTTGGATTTCCTAATGTTTGTCTGCATGTTGTTTTGGGAGTGAAAAACAACTCAAATTTACTCCCACAATTAGCTAAATATTTTTGATGATAAACCATTTTTTCTGAAGATTTACTTAATGTAAGAAAGCACTCCAATGTTTGGCACAATTTTGTCTTCCCTCCAAGTGACTCACACAGAAGAGATAAAAATCTGAATTTCTAGAGTCCTTTGTAAAATCAGTAAATGATACAAAACTTTTTTTTCCCAGAAAATGACCTTGAATTCGACTTCTGGTTCCGGTTCGCGGCATCACTAGTCGTATGGGGAGATTTCTCTCCTCGTCGACTAGGTTTCCCTTCGTCGGTGGACCCTTATACGGGTCCAAAGTCGCCCTGGAGGGTGCGACTTCTGTCAAGGAGGCTGCTGTTCAGCTGCGGAGGAGCGGCAGATCCTCCAGCTGTCCGGATGAATCTCCGAGGGCCGATGGAGAAGAAGATCAGCCAGTAAAATGGCCGATCGCCCTGCTGCTTCAGACCATAAGTCAGACAACATTTAAGCTTTGAGTGCCCCGTGGTGAATCCGGGTGAGAATTTTTTCTTATTTTTCTCTCTTTTCTGCTTTTTTTTTTCATTTGTGCACCTGTAAGAGCTTTTGAAAATTATTTCCCTGGCTTGGAAAGGCGGCTTCTGCTTTCTTTGGGAAGAAAGGCATTTTACAAACACTGAAAGACTGTATTTTACTTTTATTTGGACACTAAAAAGGAAAAAAAAGAAGGACAACGTTTTCTCTCTCCTTTCTTTTTAAGAACTTTACTATATATATATACACACACACACACACACACACACACACACATATATATATATATATATATATATATATATATATATATATATATATGTTTTCTGAGGTTTTCGTGGGTATTTGTATGTAGGTCTTTGGTTGTTCAGGTTTTCTCCCACGTAAAATTGGAAGTGTCTTGGCGACGTTTCGACAAAGTCCCATTTGTCATCTTCAGGCTGGTGTTTTCAGCTTCCTGCTTTGAGCAGCAATGTGTGGTCTTAGCTGTTTCTTCCTTTTAACTGCCAGTGGGGGTATGAACTGATTGGGTGGGAGCTTGGCTGTGTTCTGATTGGGTGGAGGTGTGTTTTGAATGGTTAGGGGCTTGGCTGTGCTCTGATTGGCTGGGGGAGTGTTCTGTTTGGTTGTGCTCAGGTTAGTCTGAGTTGCAGAGGGGTTTAAGATTTTGGGCTGCCTTGCTATTTTCTGGCTTTGCGTTCGTGGTCGTGTCTCCTCTTCATGGAGGGTGTCAGTTTGCTTCATGTATGGATTGGAGGGGTTTAAAGTGGCTAATGATGCAGCTGTGGTCTGGCTTCTGGTTTGTGGTCGTGCCTCGTCATCGGTGTGGCTTTGGGTTTGTTTTTTGCGTGGATGTGTGGTGGTGACATCCTGTGTGGGTTTTGTGAGTGTGGGTCTGGTATCATTTTTTGTGTTAGGGAGTCGTTTGTCAATGAGGGCGGGTTTCCAAATGGCTGGTAGGCGGGAGGTATCATCTCGCTTGTTCATGCTGTGTGGGCGTTTTTCTATCTCGATGGCTTCTCTGATTATTCTGTTATTAAAATGTTCGCTTTTGGCAATGGTTCTGGTATTTTTAAAGTCAATTTAATGTCCTGTGGCTTTAAGGTGTTGGACCAGGGAAGATGTTGGTTCCTCTTTTTTGACTGAGTTCTTAGGTTCTTCAATGCGTGCACTTATTCTTCTGTTGGTTTGTCCAATGTATGTGGTGGGACAAGTGGTGCATGGGATTTCGTATACTCCTTGATTTTCTAATTCAATTTTATCTTTGGGGTTTCTAAGGATGGTGGATATTTTTCTGTTTGTGCAGAATGCTGTTTTGATGTTGTGTTTATGGAGGATCTTGCTGATTCTGTCTGTGGTGCCTTTTATGTATGGGAGGAGGGCTTTGCAGTTTTCTTGTTCTCTGTCTTGGATTTTAGTGGGGGTTTCTTTTTGGATTAGGTTTGTAATCTTATTTATATGGAATCCATTGGATGTTAGTACATTGGTGAGAGTGTGTAGTTCGGGCTTTAGGTGTTGTTCGTCAGCTAAGCGTTTTGTTCTGGAGATGAGTGTCTTGGCTACAGAGTTGATCTGTGCTGGGTGGTGGTGTGAGAGAGCGTGCAGATAGCGGTTTGTGTGTGTTTTCTTCTGGTAGATGGTGTGTCCTAGGGAGACATTGGATTTCTTGTAGACTAAGACATCCAGGAAGGGAAGTTGGTTGTTAGCTTCTGTTTCCATGGTGAACTGTATTTTGGGGTGTAGGCTGGTGAGGTGTGTGAGGAAGTTGTCCAGTTTTTCTTTCCCATGTGGCCAGATTATGAAGGTGTCGTCTACGTATCTGAGCCAGAGTTTGGGTTTGTGATCAGATTTTTCTAGAGCTTGGGTTTCAAAGTGTTCCATGTAGAGGTTGGCAATGACAGGTGAGAGGGGTGATCCCATGGGTGCTCCTTCTGTTTGTTTGTATTTTTGTCATTATAGATGAAGTATGTGTTGGATAGGCAGTGGTTGGTCAGATCTAAGATGTGTTTGGGGGGTTATATTTGTTTTGGATAGCTGTCAAGGCTTCTTTGATAGGCACTTGGGTGAGGAGGGATATGACATCGAAGCTCACGAGTAGGTCGCTGGGCTGTAAGTTTTGTTTCTTTATGATCTCTATAAACTGGAATGAGTTTTGTACGTGTGAGGTGATGGATTCTGCATAGGGCTGTAGTTATTTGGCGAGAAATTTGGCTAGGTTTTGTAGAGGTGAGCCTATGGAGCTGACTATAGGTCTGAGTGGGGTTCCTTCTTTGTGTATCTTGGGGAGACCATAGATTTTGGGGCATCTGGATGATTTCTCTCTGGGAATGATTCTTTGCTGGATCTCTTCGCTAATGGGGGAGGCTTTTATTTTGGATCTGGTGGTTTTGTCCAGGTAGGTGGTGGGATCTGTATTTAGGGGTTTGTATGTGGAGTCTTAGAGTAGGTTGGTTAATTTGGTTTGGTAGTCAGATGTGTTCATAACCACCGTGGCGTTGCCCTTGTCTGCTGGTAGGATTATTATGCTGGTGTCTTCTTTCAGGTTGCGTAGTGCTGTCCGTTCCTCTTTGGGTAAGTTGCTTTTGGGTGGCTTGCTGGTGCAGAGGATGTTGGTGATTTCGAGTCTGATTCTGTTGGCGTTGTCGGGGTTGATTTTGGTCAGGCTGGTTTCAACTCCACATATAATGGTTTCAGTGGGGATGTGTTTGGGAGCGACTGCAAAGTTGAATCTTTGGAAAGGACATTGGTTTCGGCTTTGGTGAGGATCCTATCTGAGATGTTATGCACTGTTTGTTTCATGTGTGGCTGTGAGGGAGGAGGGGTTTGTTTCTGGCGTTCTTGTAGTCTTCGGAGTTTGTTGGTGTGTGTCTCTGTCTTGAGGGTGGTCTGTGTTTCGGCTCTCCAGACGGCGAGTTGTTTGGATTTGTCCCAAAGTGTGGGGTGGATCTTGTTGCTGAGTTTGAGGTGGAGTGTGAGGAGATCTTTGTTAATTCGGTCTAGGAGGAATCCTTTTGTGTGAAGTTCATTTCTGATTAGGGCCAATTCTGTTCTTTTCAGGATCCGTTTGGTGGCTGCAGAGTTGGAGTGGAATTTCAGTTGGAAACATGTGGGGATTAGATTTTGATCTCGGCAGTTGCATAGGAATGCGAGATCGCATAAAATGGAAGCTCTTTGGACTTCAAGTTTTTCATAGGTCCTGGTCAGATGGTGGATTTCCTCCCCGTAGAGGTTTGATATTTGTTTTCTGAGGTTTTCGCGGGTATTTGTATGTAGGTCTTTGGTTGTTTGGGTTTTCTCCCACGTAAAATTGGAAGTGTCTTGGCGACGTTTCGACGAAGTCCCATTCGTCATCTTCAGGCTGGTGTTTTCAGCTTCGTGCTTTGAGCAGCCATGTGTGGTCTTAGCTGTTTCTTCCTTTTAACTGCCAGTGGGGGTATGAACTGATTGGGTGGGAGCTTGGCTGTGTTCTGATTGGGTGGAGGTGTGTTCTGAATGGTTAGGGGATTGGCTGTGCTCTGATTGGCTGGGGGAGTGTTCTGTTTGGTTGTGCTCAGGTTAGTCTGAGTTGCAGAGGGGTTTAAGATTTTGGGATGCCTTGCTATTTTCTGGCTTCGCGTTCGTGGTCGTGCCTCCTCTTCATGGAGGGTGTCAGTTTGCTTCATGTATGGATTGGAGGGGTTTAAAGTGGCTAATGATGCAGCTGTGGTCTGGCATCTGGTTTGTGGTCGTGCCTTGTCATCGGTGTGGCTTTGGGTTTGTTTTTTGCGTGGATGTGTGATGGTGACCTCCTGTGTGGTTTTTGTGAGTGTGGGTCTGGTATCATTTTTTGTGTTAGGGAGTCGTTTGTCAATAAGGGCGGGTTTCCAAATGGCTGGTAGGCGGGAGGTATCATCTTGCTTGTTCATGCTGTGTGGGCGTTTTTCTATCTCGATGGCTTCTCTGATTATTCTGTTATTAAAATTTTCACTTTTGGCAATGGTTCTGGTATTTTTAAAGTCAATTTCATGTCCTGTGGCTTTAAGGTGTTGGACCAGGGAAGATGTTGGTTCCTCTTTTTTGACTGAGTTCTTATGTTCTTCAATGCGTGCACTTATTCTTCTGTTGGTTTGTCCGATGTATGTATATAAATTACCTTGAATGTGCACCCTGTCAGCCCAAATATGGGAGAAAGAAATCTTCTTTCTTTTCTTTTGCCTGTATCAGCTCAATCCACAGCCATCCACAAGCAGCAGTCGCCAACTGCGACATCATTTTGCATTTTTTTTTTTAGGTTGCTAACAAAGAATAAAGAGAGAACTGGGATAGCTATTTTGAGTTTCTTAACTCTCTTCAGCCAGACTTACTCTTCTGAGATTCGAACCTGGGCTATATGCATATTAGGCAGTATATATATATATATATATATATATATATATATATATATATATATATATATATGTAGGTCTTTGGTTGTTCGGGTTTTCTCGCGCGTAAAATTGGAAGTGTCTTGGCGACGTTTCGACGAAGTCCCATTCGTCATCTTCAGGCTGGTGTTTTCAGCTTCGTGCTTTGAGCAGCAATGTGTGGTCTTAGCTGTTTCTTCTGTTTTCTGAGGTTTTCGCGGGTGTTTGTATGTAGGTCTTTGGTTGTTTGGGTTTTCTCCCGCGTAAAATTGGAAGTGACACTTCCAATTTTACGCTGGAGGAAACCCGAACAACCAAAGACCTATATATATATATATATATATATATATATATATATATATATATTATATATATATATATATATATATATATATATATATATTGTTCAGAGCAAATGGAGAACTCAATTCATAGGAGCTGTGTAAAGACAATGCAAGTTTGGCTGGAAAACTAACCTGGTTTCATGCTGTGTCCCAAGACAACTTGGTTTTGTGTACAAATTTGAGAAATATAAACCCCATTCACATAGTTTTCCTTTAACCTCTGCCATTTTAAATCAACTATTTCCAAACTTTTGAATTAACCTGTCATGTCACTCACTCATGCCACTGACCATTATTTTTGTAATACTGTTTTACTGACAGGCATTAGAAATGAAAACATATATAATATTACACAACATAAAATGAACCAGATGATAAAAACCGTAATCCACTGGGAAGATAATAAAAAACAAGCAACTATACTTTTTTTTAGAATAGTCAAAACATTTCTTAGGCCCAGTGTTTGTTCTTGTCAGTTGGTTTAAATTTATATGGGATAAAAAATGAAAGTAATACATTATTATATAGTAACATTTGAAAGATAATCTTGTGAAATACATTGTGGTTTCTTTCTCTATATTTTTAAAGCTCTTGCTGTGACCAATTTGTAAGATATTTTGATGATAAAATTGCACCAACCTATACTAAATTCCAAGTGGGAACTAGTTATGTAGAGATACACATATAATACACACACACACCACACACAGAGAGACACACATAGAATTTTATGTATGTGTGTCTCTCTGTGAGTTCTTATGAACAAGCGAGATGATACCTCCCACCTACCAGCCATTTGAAAACCCGCCCTTATTGACAAACGACTCCCTAACACAAAAAATGATACCAGACCCACACTCACAAAAACCACACAGGAGGTCACCACCACACATCCACGCAAAAAACAAACCCAAAGCCACACCGATCACGAGGCACAACCACAAACCAGAAGCCAGACCACAGCTGCATCATTAGCCACTTTAAACCCCTCCAATCCATACATGAAGCAAACTGACACCCTCCATGAAGAGGAAGCACGACCACGAACGTGAAGCCAAAAAATAGCAAGGCAGCCCAAAATCTCAAACCCCTCTGCAACTCAGACTAACCTGAGTACAAACAAACAGAACACTCCCCCAGCCAATCAGAGCACAGCCAAGCCCCTAACCATCCAGAACACACCTCCACCCAATCAGAACACAGCCAAGCTCCCACCCAATCAATTCATACCCCCACTGGCAGTTAAAAGGAAGAAACAGCTAAGACCACACATTGCTGCTCAAAGCACAAAGCTGAAAACACCAGCCTGAAGATGACGAATGGGACTTCGTTGAAACGTCGCCAAGACACTTCCAATTTTACGCGGGAGAAAACCCGAACAACCAAAGACCTACATATATATATATATATATATATATATATATATATATATATATATATTACTTTAAAGGACAGAAAAAAAAGAATTGGAAACGACTTTCTGAACTCACTGAGGGCATCTAGTGGTGAAAATCTAATATTGCAACTTTGCTTATTTTTTTATTGAATTTCAAAATACTAAAGATAAGCTGTGCACCTGTGAAGCTGTGGGGGTGGATGTTTTTACATTAAACAAAGCATCTACAAAAAAGAAAAAGAGATTTCCTTTTTAGCATTAGTATTAAAATGGAGAAACCTCAGATACAACTGAACTGTGCACTTATATTGGAAAAGATTTATGAGGCCACTACAGAAATTTGTGCTACATTTAAAAACTGTACTTTAGAATTAAGATCCAGAGATTTTACTACATTTGCTCAAACTGATGTCCAGGTTACAACTGACCATGGCATAAATCAAAATGTACCAGAAGAGGAATTTACAGAGATAGAAGTGGAATTTATTTCATCTGACAATCCTTTCTTAAGCAACTTAGAGAACCAGAAGAAACAAAGACTAAGACCTCAAAATACAAAGCAACTACATCGTAAGGAGAACAGAAAAAGACGTTTACTGCAGAGGAAGAGACTTATATTTTCTCAAAGATTACTACAAGCAACAAGAATCGATCTATTGGTTGAAAGGGAAAAAAGACGTTTACTGCAGAGGAAGGGACGTACATTTTCTCAAAGATTACCAGAAGCATCAAGAATGGATTTACTGGTTGAAAGGGAAGCGCTTTTATGGAACCCTATGTGGCATAGAAAGAAACCCAGAATTAGACTGAAAAAGAAATTTAAAATGTTTAATGGAGTAAAAGACAATGTTGATTTTATGGATTGTTTTAAGGATAATGATCTAGAGCTAGAACTAAGAAAAATGCAATTATATACATGCGTGTTTAAATTAGTAAGTGTTTAAATTGATTAGGTGATTTTTGTGTATAATAATATGATTTGATAAGGTATGATAATTAATTGGATGGAATTTGAAGTGTGTGTAATGAATTGAAAGGAATTAAGGTTTATTATTATTATTTTTTTCTTTTTTCTTTTCTCTTAATTAAATCAGTTATAACTATATACATATGTGTTTAAATTAATTAGATTTTTTTTGTTGTATGGAATGGTTTGGATAAAAGAACCTTGGCTCTATGGATTGTATTAAGTATATATATATATATATATATATATATATATATATATATATATATATATATATATACACATACATACATACATACATATATATATAGAATGCTGTATGTTACACCCTGTTGCCCAAATATGGGAGACAGCCCAGGTTTGAATCTCAGAAGGGTATGTCTGGTTGAAAAGAGCTAAAGAGTTCAAAATAGCTATTCCAGTTCTCCCTTAATTCTTTGCTAGCAATCCAAATTTTAGAAATAAATATACATACATACATACATACATACATACATACATATTTCTGAGGTTTTCGCGGGTATTTGTATGTAGGTCTTAGGTTATTTGGGTTTTCTCCCGCATCAAATTGGAAGTGTCTTGGCAATGTTTTGACAAAGTCCCATTCGTCATTTTCAGGCTGGTGTTTTCAGCTTCGTGCTTCGAGGAGCAATGTGTGGTCTTAGCTGTTTCTTCCTTTTAACTGCCAGTGGGGGTATGAACTGATTGGGTGGGAGCTTGGCTGTGTTCTGATTGGATGGAGGTGTGTTCTGATTGGTTAGGGGCTTGGCTGTGCTCTGTGCTTTAGCTCTTTTCAACCAGACATACTCTTCTGAGATTCGAACCTGGGCTGTCTGCATGTTAGACAGATGTATTAACCTCTAGGCCACAGGCTCTGTCTCACTTTTGCCAGCTGTGTTAGGGAGTGTACACAGGGTGTAACATACAGCATTCTAGATAACTCCTCCCGTTTCTTCCCTCCCTAACACAGCTGGCAAAAGTGAGACAGAACCTGTGGCCTAGAGGTTAATACATCTGCCTAACATGCAGACAGCCCAGGTTCAAATCTCAGAAGGGTATGTCTGGTTGAAAAGAGCTAAAGAGTTTGAAATAGCTATTCCAGTTCTCCCTTAATTCTTTGCTAGCAATCCAAATTTTAGAAATATATATATATTCATTCTGGAATTGGAAAAAAATGTTCAGTCATGAGATTTTGAAGTGCTTAAATTGATTAGGTGATTTTTGTCTACAATAATATGATCTGATAAGGTATGGTAACTAATTGGATATCTGAAGTTTGAGTAATGAATTGAAAGGAATTAAGGTTTAACATTGTTTTTTTTTAATTAAGTTAGTTATCACTGGAAGAAGAAATGAATGAGATTGGTGATAATAAGAGGGTTGAGAGAGATTAAAAACTTCAATATACATGGTAGAGATACTTGAAGTGATAATTTGTTGATGTAAAACAATATTTGATTATGGTAATTTTAAATTGATAAAGCTTTAAAACAGGTGGAGTAGTAACAGAAATTTAAGCTAGAAATGGAATATATTAAATCTATTTGTGAGAAATAGAGAGATGATAGTGAATGTATTAAGTTGAGCTGTTTATGTATGTTTTTTTACCTTGAATCATTTGTTTACCCAAACACCACGGTGTGTCTAAAGTACTCTTTGTAAAAATTAAAAAACCAATAAAATATATTTTAAAAAGAAAAAAAGAAAATGACCTTGAATTCAATGTTGAAATTTTGCATCTTGCTATACATTAAAAGTATGCTATAATGTTGCTTCTGTTGATGACAAATCAAAATTATGAGGTTCACTTATAAGAAAGGAAACCGTATATATGGAGAAGCTGAATATTATGCATTAATTTTCAAAAGCCACATAGTTTTCTTATAGTTAACAGTTTGCAGTACAGTGTTTCATTGATTTGTGGTAGCTGAACTGCCAATCATTTGATTAACTGTATTTATTTTCCATTATTTAAGCTAGAGCTCTGTGCCCTTCACATCTGCTGCTGATTTGCTCCTATGCAAGCATACAGTAGGTTTTGAATCTCTCAGAAATGGAGCAACAAAGACTCTGCAGACTCTGCATTTAACTATTGATAAATTTGGCTCACCTTTTCTCCCAATGTTTCAATATACAGAATAGCTGTTCCACTGAAAACTTGGTAAACTGCCAAAATTTCTTGGGCCAACATGTTGATGCCATGTAAAAGGAGCTACAGCTGAGATTTAGTGTATAAAAATACAGAAACAAAATCCCTTTTTTAAAAAAAACAATCCATACATACAAGAGATTTTTTAAAATAATTTTTTAAATTCTTGGTCATTTCTCATCTAGATATAATTTAAATCCAGCTCTATCTAGTTAACAGGTCCAAGAAAATTTAATTGTTGAGGTAGCACATTGATACTCATTGGAAACCATTTATTTTTAGCTTATCAATTTCTCTTTAAGAATATGATTTTCCTGTGTACAGATTTTCAACAGTTTGTAACAATTGCATTATACTTAGTTTTTTATCTACTACTTTCTTCAGTCAGAGGATGACTGAAGTGATAATCAATTATTTCTAAAATAAGGCTCTTAAGCGGACACTTTATTTTATGTTGAATTGAATGTCCCAGGTTCACTTGATTGTACTCAGATAGAAACACAACTTGTGTTGATATTCTGAACAACAGAAAGGAAAAAAAGTCACAAAGTACATACTTTCTATTACTTTCTATGGAAAAAGGTTCTATTCCTTCAAAGAAAATGAGTTTATAGATGACAATATGGAAAAGTAGAGATAGAGATAATCCACAGTAAATGGCCCATTGTTGTAACTAAATCTTCATTCTCTTTTTAATAGGTCATTATTTACAAGCTTATTTACAAAGTAGCAAAATAATACATTTAAATGTAATAATGTGACATTAGTGAAGTCATAAAATAATGGCAATGTTATAAAAGGTGAAAATATTAAAGATGAGTGTGTTTCTCCTTTTTTAAAAAATACATTTACTGCATAGGCATGATTTGGTTATACAGACATTGTAAACAGTATTTATGTTGCTGTATATATAGTTATAAAAAAGAATGGTTTTGTGGAAAGAATTTTACAGAATGGCTTATATAGTAGTTTTTTACATAAGGTTTTTATTGAAAAATATGTTTCCTCATACTTTGAAGTCTTTTATAAACATGTATATATACATATCTATCATTACTGTTTTCTTTCAGGCTAAATAATATTATGCAAAGTACTAGAATGGAATGGAATAAGAACTAGTAGGCCAAAATAAAACACAAAATTAAAATCATTCTATTAATAGCAATAGCAATAGCACTTGGACGCTCCATAGTGCTTTACAGCTCCATAGTGCTTTATATCTCCATCGTGCTTCACAGCACTCTTTACAGTAGAAGCATATTGCCCCCAACAATTGGGACCTCATTTTACTGACCTCGGAAGGATGGAAGGCTGAGTCAACCTTGAGCCCATTAGGATCGAACTCCAGACTGAGGGCAGAGTTAGTCAGCAATACTACATTTTAACCATTGCACCATCAGGACTCAAGATAATTAAATACCAATTATTGTCTCTAATAGATTACTTTGCAAAACATATTTTTTCCATATCAACCAATAAGAAAAATGCAATAACCTGACTCAAACAAAATGTAATTAGATACTTTTATATCTAAATCAGATAAAATAATAGGGAATAATGTATTACACACACACACAATTTCTTAATTATTGTAAATGATATTCCCACTTATAGTTCTATGAAAATAATGTTCCCATTGTTAAATGTTGAACAAATATAAATAAAACATATCCTTATCTATTACCAGAATTATAAAAATGCATTTATATATCAGAACTGTATTGATAATAATTTTGGATCAATTAGTATAACACTGATATTTTTAAGTATATAAGATTTCCATATGGAAATTTATTACTGTTGAAACTATTTTTTTAAAAAAAACTTAACTCTGTATCAGAACAAAGGAGAGAATTATAAACTATATGGCACAAAGGATTTTAAAGAAATTAGAAGATGCATGCTTTCTTTCTTCATTCCCAAAAGTAGATCCCATCAACCTCAGTAAAAATTAGAGCCTGGAAACGAGTGATCATTAACACTATTACTTGTAAATAATGCCTTTTAAAATAATGTTCCTTTTGTGTTTTGGGATTCGAGGCATTGAAACACGACACATCGTAAAGCAAACTTCTTTATTTCTCCTTAATTCCACTCCAAGCAACTGCAAAACAGGCACACAGGCCTTTTATAGATTTCCAACCCCCAGGCAGTCCAGCCAATAGGAATCCCTCTTTCTTCACACTTTGCGCATGCGCAGTAGTCTGGTGCCAGCCAGTATGGTTCCAGGCAGCTTTTAGGTTGCCCAGGACCATTTGCAACATTTCTGGGCCTGTTGAGTTCCCTCATCAGGCCCAGGACACAACACCCCTTCCCCTTAGATAGAACACACACACTTCCAATTTTTTTTTCACAATCATAATAAAAATTAAAAAAAATATATTCCTGCTCACACATAGGCAACATTCTTATAAAACAATAGGGTTCTCTAACAACCCACCCTTTAATGTGGACTTCCTGTGTCTATCTTTTACCCCACATAGGTCCAACTCCTATCCTAGACTAGTAAGGTTTCCTTGTGCTGACAGGAACCTCACATATTCACCTAGGTTCTTAGGAGGGGCCTTAGTCTTTTGTGACCTACGCAAAGTCAGGGAGGGTATCTGGCCTGTCAGCTCACCTGCCCGGCTAGGCAGACCAGGACTTGTATTTAAGGGAGCCTGGCCTACTGGCCCGTCTGGTGGGCTCGCTAGACCAGGACTTTTATGCACAAATTTTGCAAGTGACCCCTGGTGAGGCATGCTGGCAGAGTTGCCAGGGCTCTCCCCAGGCTCCATGAGAGCGAAGGAAATTCCCCAACCCGCTGGAGTGGTTGATGACTCCCCAACTTCCCTGGATGGCTCCAGGGAACTTAGTCCCTTGAGCCCGTGACCAGTCTTGGACATGAACTGCATTGCAGGTGTCCCCCAATACTCCCAGTGCCCTGTGGCCGAGGTGCCAGAGTCAGGAGCCGCCTCTATGGCAAACCCCTCCTCAGGAGAATTCCTGTTTGGCGCTCTTGTGGATACACCGGCCACCCCTTGGGATGACTTCTTCTTGGGAGCAATTGCTGATGCGCTGGACTCTCTGTTCAGCATAATAGCTGAATCGTGAGGATGCCATTGCTCCTCCCCTGGGAAATCCCTAGTGACCTGTGGCAGTTCCCAGGAACAGTGAGATTGTGCCTCAGAAGGTTGACCTGAAGTGTGATGTAGTTCCTGGGCCCCCTCCCCCCAAGAGTGGAGGAAGGGGCGGAATCAACAGGGGACAACCAGCAGCACAGTTGATTGATGTGGTGCCACAGGACGCGGCCATCTCCCAAGGTCACTTCGTATGATAGAAGTCCAGAGATCTTACGGATGACAGCAGGAACCCAGAGATGTCCAGGACCATAGTTCCTAGCCCAGACCGGATCGGCCACCTGAAGTCTCTGAGGAGCCCGTGGCTGTGACACCTGGGAAGACACCCGGTCGGGGTGCAATCTGTCTAACTTCATGATGAGGCGGCAGCCCCAGCGGAGTTTAGCTGGGCTCTTCCCAGTGGCAGTGCAAGGTGTGGTGTGGTGTGCAAGAAGAAAGTCTGCTAACCTGTGATGCCAGCTGCCATGCATTAGTCTTTTGAGTGCATCTTTGGTGGTGCGCACCATTCTTTCAGCTTGCCTGTTGGTGGAAGGGTGGAAGGGAGCTGACATTGCATGCTGTATCAAGTTGGCCTGAAGGAAAGCCTGGAACTCACAAGATTTAAATTGAGGACCATTGTCAGAAACAAGAACATCAGGAAGACCATGGGATGCAAAGATTCCTCTTAGCACCTGGATGGTCCTAGCAGTAGTAGTGGAAGAGACAGGTACAACCTCTAGCCACTTGGAATGGCTATCCACAAGGATAAGGAAGAATTGCCCCTGGAAGGACCCAGCATAATCTAAATGTACCCTTGACCAAGGGGTTTGTGTCTTCTCCCACCTGTGTACAGGGGACTGAGGCATTTCAGGACGAGATTGTTGGCACACCTGGCATCCGTGCACCTGGGCTTTGATAGCTTTATCAAGCCCAGGCCATCAGAGATGCTTTCATGCACACTATCCCGGATGTCCCTCATGCAGAGAGGACAAGACTCTAGACCTCAGTGAGGCTGGGATAACTACTCTACTCCCCCATAAAAGGCACCCATTAAAGGTAGACAGTGTGTGTCTCCTTTGCCAGAAACTTTGAAATGTAGCATCTGGACACATGTCAGGCCATCCTGACAACACCCATGTCAGCACACGTGCAAGTGTGTAATCAGTGGCAGTTTCTGCAGCCACATCCCTAGCATTGAGGGGAGATTCAGGCAACTCCTGAATGGAGAGAATGTTAATAGCAGGAGCAGGATCTGCCTCTCTCTGTTTTAGAGGTACTCTGCTAAGGCCATCTGCATGGCCCATTTCCTTTCCAGATTTGTGAATTAAAGTATAGTCATATGCTGACAGGAAAATAGACCCTCTCAGCATACATGGGGAAATTATGTGTGGTGTTTGTTTGTTTGTGGTAAACAAACCCAGCAAAGGCTTATAGTCTGTATAGACCATGAAGTGGCGGCCATATAAGAAATCATGAAATTTCTTTATGCCAGCCACTATGGCCAAGGCTTCTCTGTCAATCTGAGCGTAATTACACTCTGCAGATGACAGAGCAGGGTCCCATCAACCTTCAGGTGACTGAGTACAGCACCCACCCCATAAGGGGATGCATCACAAGCAATGCATACAGGCAGTTGCTCATTAAAATGGGCTAATACCGCATTTGATGAGAGCAAGGCCTTGACCTCCTTAAAACTCCTGTCATGGACTTTAGTCCACTGCCATGGAACTTGCTTTTCCAAAAGCCGGTGTAACGGCTCAGCCACAGCAGCCTTATGGGGAAAGAAAGCATGATAAAAGTTAAGAAGTCCCAAGAAAGCCTGAAGCTTGCTCTTGGACTTGGGACTTGGGGCCTCCTGAATGGCCTTCACTTTAGACTCTGCAGGGTGGATGCCTTGAGCATCTATTTTAAAGCCTAAAAATTCTGTAGAAGTAACACCAATTTTACATTTGTCCTTTTTTAATTTGAGGCCCACTTGACGGAACCTCATCAACACAGCCCTTAATCTTTCAGCCAAATTCTGCGATGACTCCCCTGCAATGAGGACGTCATCAAAGTAGGGACAGACCCCCAGGATACCCCTGAGCTTGTGCTCCATGATGCTCTGGAATATGCCAGGAGCAACATTCACCCCAAATTGTAAGCTTTTTACTTTAAAAGCACCCCTATGGGTCACTATTGTTTGGGCTTCAGCAGTTGCCTAATCAACAGGTAGCTGTTCATAGGCCTGTGTTAAATCAAGCTTTGCAAACAGTGTTCTCCCTTTAAGGGAGGCCAGAATATGACTCACTACTGGTACAAAGCTGTGTTCAGAGTACACTTATAGTCCGCGCAAATTCGGACTTCCCCATTAGCCTTTAAAGGTGTCACGATTGGGGTTTCCCATTGACTTGAGTCCACAGGTTCCAAGATGCCCTGCTGGAGCAGCTTGCCCAGTTCAGCATCAATCTTGCCTTTGAGGGCAAATGGCACCCTCCTAGTCTTAATCCTAACTGGTGTGATGTTTGGGTTTAATTGCAGTGCGATGGGAGGCCCTTTGTATGAACCAAGCTCTGAACTAAACACATCTGCAAACTCTTTGCAGATTTCTGCAAGTCCTGGAGTTTGCAGACTATTCAGACCAGTCATCTGAATTCCCAGGGCCTCAAACCAATCGAGTCCAATTAGACTCGTACGATCACCCCCAACAACCACCACATCTAAGAGGCCTTGGAAAGCCTTATGCTGCACCTTGAGTGTGGCTTCTCCTAATACATTAACCTTTGAATTTTGAAAGAATTAGGTTCGATGGCCTGAGTTTGACTCGATGGCCACTAACGCAGCAAATCCTTTTAAAAGTATTGTGTGAAATGATTGATAGAGCGGACCTGGTGTCCAGCTCCATCGATAAGGGAACCCCTTGTAACTGTACATCGATGCGAAGCTTCTTTTTAAAGGGCTTGTGTGTCCCCGTTCGCAAGATGCTTCTATGTGACGCGCAGAAACCCACCCTGTGTTGACTGGGGACCTTGGTACCTTTCCAAAGGGATTCTTCCCGAGGTTGCACCTGCTGGCGACCCAAACAAATGGTGGCAATATATTCTTGCTTACCACATGCCTGGCAAATGGCAGAGCAGAACCAGCAGTCTGTGTGCTTGTGGCGTCCTCGCAACTGAGACACTGAACGGCTGCTGGGGCTTTGTCTGGTTTCTCTCACGGTCTTCTCACCGCTGGCTGATGAAGTCTATCCACCTCCTCTTCAGGATCCAAGTCTTGGACTTCCTGAGCGACCCCTTGATGGATGGCCACGATGGCTGGAGTGTTTCTGGCAAGCCGCAGAGCCTTCACAGTGCCACCTGCTGCTTCTTCAGCTGCAACTTCATGTAAGACATCTTGGAAGGTGACTTCAGCTTTAGCAAAGATTTTTTGTTGCAGCTCCCTGCTTCTCAGGCTGCAGACAAAATGGTCTCGTAAGCATTCTTCCAGGTCCTTGAATTCACAAGGCCTGGCAGCTTGTCTCAGCGCAGCAATGAACTCAGCAGCGGACTCGCCTGGCTTCTGATCCCTCTGCTCAAAAACATGCCTCCACGCGATCACAGAAAGCTTGGGGTGGAAGTGATCCTTCAGCATGTTTTTTAGGTCTGTATAGGTGACAGACTCCAGCGGTGCCGGGGCTACCAGGTTCTTGGCTACATCGAAAGTGTCCTGACTGCAGACGCACAGCAGGGTTGTTGCTTTCAAGCCATCTTCTCGAACCTGGTTAACCCTTAGGTAATTTTCCACCCGGGCCATGTAGGAGTTCCAGCGCTACGGGTGAGAGACATTGAACTTGGACAGACATCCAATCTTTGACATCTTCTGCTTTGAATGCCTCGCTGCAAGCCTTTGTTGAGGGGAAATGCCCGTTTGCCAAGCTCACCTCCAGCAATGTTGTACTGGCAGGTGAGTGCAAGCTGGACGCCGATTCCCAGGCTTCAGGCTTTTCAGATGAGGCTTATCCTCTTCTTACTGCCTTTTTCCTTGCAATGATCCCACCTTCATTGTCACTTTTGTGTTTCGGGATTCAAGGCATTGAAACACGACACATCGTAAAGCAAACTTCTTTATTTCTCCTTAACTTCACCCCAAGCAACTGCAAAACAGGCACACAGGCCTTTTATAGATTTCCAACCCCCAGGCAGTCCAGCCAATAGGAATCCCTCTTTCTTCGCACCTTGCGCATGTACAGTAGTCCGGCGCCAGCCAGTATGGTTCTGGGCAGCTTTTAGGTTGCCCGGGACCATTTGCAACATTTCTGGGCTTGTTGAGTTCCCTCATCAGGCCCAGGACACAACAGTTCCTTTTCTAGATTTCAAAAGTGCCAAAGAAGCTATCCATCCCTCTGGCACAGGAGATGTTCCTATGTTAAGTTGCTCTGCATGGAAAAGGAAGGGAAGGGCTTGGAGTAAATTCAGTGTTGCATCTGTTAAAATACTTGGTGCAGTCAGAACTAATAGCATTGTTTAGCCATAAGACAGATGAAATGCAAGTAGGCAGGTCTTAGACTGCCAGTGGTTCCAAATAAATATGCTTTGAAAAGAGGCTAGGAAAATACAAGCTGTCATGTATGTCCAAAGCGATGTCTTCTTATAAAATACATCAGCTAACAAGGCTCACCAGTTGAAGGGTAGCTCAGGGATTTGTTACAGAGGATTGTTTTTCTTTTTGATTCAGCAGTGCTCAACAAACTAGCTCAGGTTCTGCCATCAAACAAACTTTAACATGAATTGCCATGCATTTCAGATTTTGGACCTTTTAAAAAGGCATATTTGCTCAAAGAAATATTTCCAGTCTTTCTCATTGGCATGCCATAGACAGTGATTGTAGGTGTAATGCATCCATGGGTAGTGAGAATAATAACTTAGAAATAATCTTATTCATGCACTTTATGCAATATTTATAATTTTGTTCTTAACCCAATGGACATGAGTGCAATAACCTTGCTTCAGACTAATTGGAAATAGAAATTATGACAGATGGCAACAAACCAAAAACATGAGCATTTACGGCTGGTTCTGTTCATTAAGCCAATATTATATATATACAGTTGGATTTTAAATTATGTTCTTTCATTTAAAAAAAAACTATGATAGTTCATGATATCTTCACATTACCTCTTATTTGAATGGAACTGAATAATCCTCATTCAAATATGAAATGAAGCAAGCAATATGCTTTTTATCCCAAACTCAAAAGTTTTGCAAATGTGTCAGATAAAGACAATTTAAACATAAACCAAAATGGGATTTTCAATAGAACTTTCACGTATTAATATAATAATTATGACAATTTATAAAAAGATACTCTAAAGATAAAGATACTTCATAATTCAGTATTTTAAAGCAAAAATGTCCAGTTTAGTTCCCCAGATCTGAAGGGAACAAAACTGTTTGGCTCTCTATAATAATGTACATAATATTTTGCCATCATTTTTAATATTAATTCTATAAAACACATTTTGAAGTACTAGAAGTATCTTTTAGACAAATCAAAAGATATTTCATATTTCTTGCTGAATGTGGTTACATTTTTTACATGTAAAAACTGGTAATACAATTTTCAGTTAATCTTTTTGCCCAGGATTAGTTAATTTGATTAATGGCTATTGGCATCTGTACAAATGACATTCATATATTTCTAGATTATACTTTAATTTTTGAGAAGCTTCTCCCTTTAAATGAATCAGATTTATGGTCAAGATAATGAGTATTCTTCAGGAACTGCATTTATTTTCTGGTTAACAAAATACCCAGATATAATGAATCTCAGAATTCTGGAAGAGTTATTTCTTCTGAGTTATTACAAGAAACACATTTAGAGCTGTCACAGTTCTGGCTGCAACTCACATAGACAAATTGATTGGTTTTCTAAGCTCCACAATCACAGTATTTGAAGGAGAACCTCTCCCAGTATGTACTTTCCCAAACAATATTGTCCATTTAAGAGTCCTTCCTTGATATCCCACTTCATGATGATCCATTACTCGGATGCATTATGTGGCAGTCCAGAGCATTCTGGTTTCGAAATGTCCTTCCCATGAAAGCAAAGCTATTGCTGACTTTGGCTATTTTCCAGTACCAGAAGAAATACTTCTTACTTTTGTATCTACAACCTCTATGGCTTTTGTTTATAAATGTCTCTCTGCAGTTTTACTTGTTTATTATAGTTGTTTTAAATTAAATTATAATTCATTTGCATTGTTTTACCATATTTTTATTGATTGTAAATAACCATGAGATCTTCTGAGTAGTAGGAATAATATTTTACATAATAAATAAGTAATAAATGATAACAAAATGAAAAAAATGTTCCATAAAAGTTAAGCCATGCCCAACACATGTTGTGTCCATTTTTTTCTTCATTCCTTAACACACACCCACTAAGCACATTGATTTTTTGGTCTTCACAACCTGAACATCAGTCATAGATGGAAGAATGCAGTTTATAGAATTTTATAGATATTTCTTCAGCAACCATTGCAATAAGCCTGGGTATTTTTAAGAGACAGAAACCCTAAACCTGAGAGTTACAACAGCCAGGGAGAGTTTGGTAGTGAGATTTATACAGAATGTTTTTATTTTATGGATTTTGCAATGCAATAATATTATTGCCTTTGTATTAAATGTGGATCTTTATTCCACTGAGACTAGGTTTCAGGGGGAAATCTGGAGTACTTTATTTGGGATGAGAAATAATAGTAAATAAGTAATTCTATTTGCTTAGGTCTTGCCAGATCAAAGAAGAATTTGCAATATTTTACTGGCTGTGGCCATAAGCAAGTCTGGCGTGCTTATTCCAAAGATAGGCTGAGTCTATGAATTATTGATGACTAAAGACTAGGACAGAAAGAGGGAGGAAACTAGGAAAGAGAAAAAAAAGGAAGAGATGTTCCTGGTTGACATATGACCTTCCTCTTCCATTTCCCTAGCTAACGAGTGACATTTACAGCAATGAGAATCACACAGTACAAAAATCCCTTACGGATCCAAGAGTTTTAGTTGTTGATGATTTAGCATTGCATTGTCATTACCACAGATGCTTGTACAATTTGCTGAAGTAGCAGTTCTCTGTAGCTTTAAAAAATGTTGGATTTGCCAGCTTATTTGCTAGATGCTTCCCATGGTTTGGTCTGTGTATGCTTTGTATGAAAAGAATAAGCAGAGTATAATGGTTCCAGTTGCTAGCAAGCAAGGTATGTTCTAATAGCAATAGCATTCTAATATCAGATCACTGCTGCTACTTATGCACCCTATAACTTGTGTACTGTAATTTTTATATCCACAGTGCTAGTACCTATGCCTCTTGACAATCAATGCATATTTTCATGAATTTGAAAGAAACAGAATCCCATTGATCCTATATTGTGCTAACACAAAAAAAAGAACTTTAAAGAATTGCTTAAATAAAGAAAGATTTTTGTTCTGTGTGTATGGACATATGCAAGTGCAATGAAAAATATCTCTGCATTAGATATTAGATAAAATTGAATGTACATTAAGGAAAAGACTGCTCTCTCCCCTTTGCTGAAGCGGCGAGCGGGGGGGCTCGCCTTGGCCACGGCAGGGCTGCTGGAGGCTGAGGCCCCCAAAGGCGCGGACCAGGCTATCTTCCATAGTGGCAGGAAGGCGACCATGGGAACAACAGCCTGCTCATCTCCCGCAGAGGTAACTGCACAGCCATCTGGTGGTATTTACACGGCCTTCCACGTGACTGAGATAGGCAGCACTGCCCCGTTCCGCCCCGCCCCAGTTTCCCCAGAGCAGAATTGGGGAGCCAAAGGAGCCAGCTGAAAGTGGTGCCTTGGACTACCCCTCTGAGGACGGCGCTTTGGAGGAAGACCGGAGCACGGCACCCTTGCCAGAGAACTAGTCAGCCCCACTAACTAACATGTGAACCCCACGCTAAGCATGGCCCTGCCTAAACTAAGCTCAATTGGACAGGAAAGTTCCAATCTGATGGAGGCTCCTGCAAAGTCAGCTCAGTCATTGGAATCATGCAGTTCAGTGGCTTCGGCCCCTCCCCAAGCTATTAATTCAGAACCAGGCAGCGCTTGGCTTGCAATTGGTTGCACAAAACAGGTGGATAGGATTGCTGCCAACTCTGGTCTCTACCCAGGCAGGTGGGCGGGCGGGCAGGCAGGAGAAACCCTGAAACCTTTTGCATTCCTTTGCAAAGAGAAGACGCCGGTGGTGCATGGCCCAGAGAGGGGAAAGATAGCTCCGGAGGGAGGCAGCCATGCAGCCAGAAGCCGGTGGTCCCAGCGGAGTGCCACGGGAGACCTACTGGTTGGTGTGGGAAGCTCCAGCATTGCTGGTGAGCAAGGCCTGGTGTCCGCAGCCCAGTTCCGCACCCGACAACCAGCTGGACCGGCTTTCACTTCTTTGCAAATGAATGCAAAAGGTTTCGGGGTTTTGCTTGCAGCTTAGTTCATGCTGCCCAGCATCTGCCTGCCTGCCTGCCTGCCTGCTTGCATGCCTCCATGCTCCTTCCCCGAAGCATGCAATTGCTCAGAGCCCATCCCAAAAGGTGCTGCTTCCCTGGCAGGAGCCGAGTTTGCAAGCCGAAAAAAACAAAGGTCCGGAGGATTCCCTCCTGCTGCGGAGCTGCAGTGCCTGGCCCTGGGCTGATGGGGGAGGGGGTAGGGGGTATACGGGGCCTATAAAGTCCTCCAGCACAGGCTTGGGGCCGGCCCTCTTTCCCATGCTGCAGGAGAAGGGAAGGTGCAGGCTCTCCACCCGGGCGGGCAGGCGAGAAAAACCCTGAAAGCAGGAGGGAATCCCTCAGACCTTCAGTTTTCTTGGCTTGCCAACGAGGCTTGCAAACTCGGCTCCTGCCAGGGAAGCAGCACCTTTTGGGACGGGTTCTGAGCAATTGCATGCTTCGGGGAAGGAGCTTCCCTGGCAGGAGCCGAGTTTGCAAGCCTCATTGGCAAGCCGAGAAAACTGAAGGTCCAAAGGATTCCCTCCTGCTTTCGGGGTTTTTCTCACCTGCCCGCCAGGGTGGAGAGCCTGCACCAGCCCTGAGCCTGTCCTGGAGGACTTTTTAGGCCCCGGATAACCCCCTCCCTCTGGTCGTCGGGGTACAGAACCGCCAAGCCTTACTCACTGGCAACGCTGAAGTTTCCCACACCAACCGGTAGATCTTCCATGCCGCTCCACTCGGACTGCCGGCTTCTTGCTACAGGGCTGTCTTCCCCCCCTCCCATCTATGTCGAGCCCATGGCAAACAGCATGCCAGAAACCAAATAAGTTGAACCAATCAATTCAAACTTCTTTCGTGAGAAGTTTGAATTGATTGGTTCAATTTTTTTAGTCCTATATATTTTTTTGGCACTGCCCATGGCTGGGAGCTGCAGGAGACGGCTGAAAGAGCCACATGCGGCTCCAGAGCCGCGGGTTGCCGACCCGTTCCTGGAAGATAAAACATCTTTTTTATTTCCTTTGTTTGTAGCAAACTTTTGCAGATTTTCTTTTGTTTGTATTAAGTTGTAGTTCTCTTCATTTGTAGCTTCCATATTTGAGTCACTTTCCTCTGGTTTGTATTCTATTGTCTGATTTGTTTGTTCATTCTTTGTCATCATTTTTTGAGAATTATTTAATTGTAAGTTTATGTTAGAGATATGTTCATGTATGTTATCAAAGATGTTTTTAATCTCATCGTGATTTAAGACAATTGTCATTTGAATCTGACACGGCATTGCATATATTTTCTCCTGGAATGTGTTTGCTTTGTCTTGAGTCATTTTTCATGCAGATCTCTGATGTTCCAACCTGGGGTCTTCAGGAGAAGGTGTTAGGTATGGTTTTCTATCACTTTTAGATAAACATATAACATCCATTTTATCTCCTGCTCTAAGTAGTTTTTCACTGGTATCATAGTCTCTTTAATTAGCTTTATCAAACCAGCCCGTCTTAAAATCCAAACAACCAAGTCTTATGTAGTTCTTAATCTTTATATATGGTTTTTATAATCCAATACATTTCCAATTTATCAAGGCACCACTGAAAACAGTATTTTGTAAGAATTCTTCTTTTCAGGAGTCTTAAAATTATCAACCAGCCAAGATTTCAATCCAAAGAGTTTAACCACCTGAAAATTTTCAGAATCCTCCTTTAGAAGATTAGCCAGAGGCCAAGGTTTGTCTTTCTCAGCAAACAGTTCTTAAACTTAAAAATGCAGCTCAGTGCATTTATAATCCCAGAAGGTCAGCAGTTTCTAAACATATATAATTTCACTCTGTAGTAGATAGCTCAATGCTTTATTCCTATATGTGTGTGTGTGTGTGTGTGTGTGTGTGTGTGTGTGTGGTTCCTCCATGGTTGGAGGAACTAGAAGGAAGCAGAATACAGCATGCACCACCCGTAACAGACAGAATTACGAACGGGAAACTAGTGAAACATGCACTAACTGCAAGGAAAGGGGAAATACCCCAGCTAACTTTAGAATTAGCAAGAGAGACACACGTAACAGCACACATAAAAGGAGTGAAAAAGAACTACACCCCGATGCAGGACACAGACTCAGATTACAATACATACAGCTGGGACCCATGACACGATCCAAGAGCCAAGCGCAAATGATTGGAGGCTGCATATAAGCCCTCCCAACGACTGCCGTTTACACCCTGATGATGTCAAGAGCTCTTGACGAAAGCTAGGTTTAGTAAATAAAAGTTTTAACATTTTTAACTTTTGTATAATTTTATTCTCTTGGTGTTCAACTATTTATTGATTTTAATATGAACATACCCGAGTCATATTTTTACTTGCATAGCTGATTTTATATATATATATATATATATATATATATATATATATATATATATATATATATATATTGGAAGTGTCTTGGCGACGTTTCAACGAAGTCCCATTCATCATCTTCAGGCTGGTGTTTTCATCTTCGTGCTTCTAGGAGCAATGTGTGATCATAACTGTTTCTTCCTTTTAACTGCCAGTGGGGGTATGAACTGATTGGGTGGGAGCTTGGCTGTGTTCTGATTGACACCCACCATGACACCCACCATTAACTGACACCCACCATGAAGATGAGGCAAGACCACGAACACGAAGCCAAACAACAGCAATGCAGCTCACCATCTCAAATCCCCCTGCAACTCAGACTAACCCAAGCACAACAAAGCCCCCACCCAAACAGAACACTCCCCCATCCAATCAGAGCACAGCCAACCCCCCATCCAATCAGAGCACAGCCAAGCCCCTAACCAATCAGAACACACCTCCACCCAATCAGCACACAGCCAAGCTTCCACCCAATCAGTTCATACCCTCACTGGCAGTTAAAAGGAAGAAACAGCTACGATCACACATTGCTCCTAGAAGCACGAAGCCGAAAACACCAGCCTGAAGATGACGAATGGGACTTTGTCAAAACGCCACCAAGACACTTCCAATTTTACGTGGGAGAAAACCTGAATAACCAAAGACACACACACACACACACACACACACACACACATATAATTTCATCAATAATTTTTCAGGTATGAGGTTTTATCAGTTTTCTTAGTTTTCAAATTTATCCAGACCTGTAGTATTTTTAACCTCATTTCAATATATTTTCGTTCTCCATAAGAGTTAAATTCACCACTTCTGTCTATGGGAGGGTGAGGGTGTAGTCACCTCCCTTCTCACTTTGGAAGGATATTTGCTTTTGGGGGATCTTTTCTAGGAAATCAGATATAAAATAGGAGAGAGAAGATCGAATTCCTCACACACTTTCAAACATGCTGTTCACCGTTGTTCTGGTTAGTGCCTTTGGACTTCAGCTGTAAGTAGCTTGGGCTAGTCAGCGAAGTGTGGCCAGCCTTTCTCCTGTCAGTTTGGTGGGTTTCCCCTGGATCGAGTGGAATGACCACTGTTGTTTTGCGATCATTGGCGCACCTCTCTTTCTTTGTCACCTTTCTGAGGCATTTAAGGTCCCCTGGCAAGGCGAAACTAGCAGTGGGATGCAGAACTCTGCAATCCCGCAGCCATATGCTATCTGAAAGTCTGAAACATTTTTCTATTGATTAATATATTCCAGCACTGAAATACTTGAAGATCTGCCTTTATTTTATTTTCACAACAGTTACACAATTTAATGTGTGTATGAAAGAAAGGGAGAGAGGAGAAGGAGAGAGATAGTGGGACTGATACCAAATCGCCCAGTGAATTTCCTTGGTTGAGAATTGGATTGAAGGGGAAATCTGTCGAAATAGCGAACTGATGTCTATGAAGAGCAGAAGACATTATGACTGAAAACAGCAGTTGGATACCAGATCTGGATTGCCTTAATGTCTCCAGAGAAAGGAGATATCTTGAGACTGGCCATACATACTCTGAACAGCTGTTTTTGTGACTGGACAGCAGGAAATGAAATTTATGCAATCAGCTTTCAAACAGATTCATCAAACTCATAGCCATCAAAGCAGCCTTTACAGATTTGAGGTTCAACTGCACCTCTCTTCATAATTTTGGTTTTAATTCTTTTTTTAACTGTTTTTTAAAGATTGAGAACTTTCAGAACAGCAGGTTTTATCATATTCACTGGATTTTGTTCAATGCTTTAAGAAAAAAGTTTTAATTATGAGTTTAAGATGTGATTTAACTTTTTTTTAAATATAAAGTACAATAAAAGGATCATTAGAGTGCTGATCTTCAAAATATACAAATGGATTAAGGATTCAGATGGTCTTAAATTAAGACTTTGAAATTAATAATAAGAATCCTTCCCATGACACATTTTGTATGTTTACATTGTTACTTTGGATAACCCTTGATGAACTTTGGCTAATTAAGTTGAAGTGATGAGCCTTTAAAGATTAGTTTATAAAATAGAGTAGGTATGGGATGAAGAGATGGTTGGTTATGTTTTAAGAGAGGGTGATAATTTGTTAATGTTAACTATACTTGCTGGGGACAAAGAGATTTCTTCTTTTCCTTTTTTTTCTGCAATGTTTTTTCCCTTTTATCGTTTATATTTAATCTGTATAATGTATTCCTTAATAAAAATTATTATTAAAAAAGATTACATTGAATAGTATTTTAACCACTTAATCACATGATTCTCATTATCTCTACAAGATTAGAGTCTGGCATTAGAGTTAGGCTTGTAGAATGTGATTAAATAAGCAGATTTGTTACAGGAAAAATCTCAGTAAACTTGTATTTAAATGGTAATCTCATTATAATGGTTCTTGGCTATTGGCTGGACCATCTAAAATACAAAAAAAAAGGTTTCTTTTGTGTGGAATTATCTTTCTCTAAATCAGTGGTTCTCAACCTGTGGGTCGGGACCCCATTTGGGGTCGAACGACCATTTCACGGGGGTCGCCAAACAAGGCTGTCCGCCATTTTTCCCCCTTTTCTTTGGCCATGGCCCTGGCACCCGGTGATGTATAAGTGGTTGGGGGTCACCACAACATGGGGAACTGTATTATGGGGTCGCGGCATTAGAAAGGTTGAGAACCACTGCTCTAAATGCTTTCATGAACCTCTCTCTCCCAGTGGAATAATTAAATAGAAATGCTGTCCATTGCAAATTGCATAATTAGTGTCCAGGATTGCTTGAAATAATAATGAAATAAAATATATTGCCTTGATTCTTTTTAATACAAATCTGGAAATGTATAAATTTTGAATTTTTTTCTGTTCAGATTGTATACTTAGCCATAATCTATAGCATACTTTAAATGTCTGTTTATATCAGGCCTAAGCCCAAAGACAACACAGTAAAAATCCAATCAAGTCCAGTTCTTTATTTCCTTATACTTAATAGACAGGGTCTTGCCACTTAACTAATAGATATATACCCATGGAGATTCCAGTGTGTGGATACACTGAACCTTTTTCTTAATCTGCCATCCAGTTCAGGACTGCATATTATCTTATTTTGGGGTTTTCTCTGGAAATATGTTGCCTTCTCTCTGGGAAGTTGCAATTGCCAAGCTTCCCACACATACCCAAACACAGACACACCCACTTCTTCAATTGCACATTCCATCACAGCTTATTTCTTTTACACTTTAGATATGTATCTATTAACATTTATATGTTGCTGTTTTTAAAACAGGAATTTAAAGAGATAGAATCAATATTTTCCCCTAGTAAGCACTGATTATGGCAGTTGCCACATACTGAGAAATCAGGGAAGGGATGAGATTTTCTGGTGAGCAATGAGACCAATGGAATAAAATAACTCTATTCAGCTTTTATTTAAACTTCAAACTAGAAATTTCAGCACAATCTAAAACTAGTTATTTAAGAATACACTCTGGGTTAAGAGTATCTATGGCAGAATTGTTATTTTCTAATCTTTGCCAAGCTTATAGCAGAGATAAGTGTTGAATTGTGGTAGGGTTACTTATATCATAGGTTATTTTGGGAGAAATATGCAAAAATTCTTACCTAAACAAAGACTGAAACATTATTTAAGTCTTGGGAATTAAGATAATATTTAGAATTCAGACAATGCTTCCCTGACTTTTGGGGTGTAAAAGGGAGAAAAAGCAAAATATAACAAGATCCTGTTATTATTGCCTACATCTACATCTGCTTGTTGAGCCTAAGAAAGGATTTTGATTTTATTTGATCTATTATAGGTAATATCACTAAAACATAGTTCTTGTCTTTCTATGGAATTGCCTTTTTCTTCTGTTCTATTTAGTGGGTCAGGTGGAAAAAGCTGCTGTCTTGCCTTTCATCTGAGAAAGCAAAATACTTTAGCCAGTCATAAAAGTCAGCAAGTGGGAAACTATTCTTTAAAAAGTATAGTCTTTTTTAAAAAAATAGAATAATTAAATGCTTAAGCATCTGCAAGGGTTAAAGCTTTCAAAATGCATTTAGAAATCTCAAATCTTCCATAACATGGGGGAACAATCTGAAAGGCCACTTAAGGGATTGTTGTTAGTTACGAAGTCGTGTCCGACCCATCACGACCCCATGGACAACATTCCTCCAGGCCTTCCTGTCCTACTTAAGGGATACTACAAGCTAATTCAGACTTGGATAAGTTTTTGTACCTCAGTTTAAACTATGAGTTATTTATACAATTGTTTGTATTTTTTTTAAATCTTCTACACTTGTTAAATAGCTATAGGCAAGCTTTTATTTTTAATTTGTAATTATAAAAGCAAAAAAACCAATATGTAGACTCCACAAGTATACACAGATATTGTACTATACAGGATCTATTTACAGATTCAGATGAACAGAAAGCTAGTAGGCATGATCTTATTCTTCATGTATATTTTTTTTTCATATCACCAAGTAGATTTATAGAATTCTGTTCAAGTAAATTAAAGTGTTCCTGTAGCACTGCCCAAATAAAGAATAATGGTGGAGCAAAACCATATGTATCCATTTCCAACCATAATTATGCCAAAATATTGTTATTTGGCAACATTGTAATATGTTTCATTTCTCTCTGTGCCCCTTCTTCCATTACAAGTATCTATGGAGAAAACATAAGATTTCTCTATCATTTTTTAAAATAATAGAACAAGAAAAGAGTGTATCCCCAACTTTATTCTAATTTTCAAGAATGGATCTGGCCCCTGTTGGATTCTACAGGCCTTCAAAATAAAAATAAGCAGCTAATTGGTTACATTTCTTTCTTTTTTTCAAATATATCTATCTTCTCAGCAAAAAAAGAACGAAATAAACTTAGGAAAGACAGAGAATTGCTTAATTGCTAATTGCTAATTGAAAATTAGAAAAATTCCCATAATAGCTGATTTGTGAACATTCTTAAATATTTTCAAAGATTTATATGGTCCTTATGTTCACTTACATAAGTACAGAAAATAAGAAAATGAAGTTTGTCAGCTTATAAAGAAGTGGGAGATTTTGAAATGTTAAATAAATGCTTTTTCAATTATTAACTGAAATGAAGTCTGCAAAAAGCCTACTAGATATTAAATTTAATCAAACTTTTCATTTGGAAGAAATCATATATGCAGCCATATTGCCTTTAAAATCTTTTGAACAAAACACCCACCAGCCAGCATTGTAAATTTACTGCAAATCATTCTCCTCTGTAGGATCATAATTCAAATCCTGTCTGCAAATACAATTCTGTTTTAGACTGTCAACAGGGAAAAAAAGCACAAAAATGCTGGGTATAAATATAAAATAAGATTAAAAGTTATGGATTTGCTTCAGGTCATTTTCCACTTCTATTTTCCATCACTATCAAGATTCTAAATATGACAGAACAAAATTTGACCTTATTTAATTTTATTTTCTTTTTGATGTATGTATTTCAGCATTACTCTCCTTTATGATTCTTACTGCAGATTCTGGCAGCTTAATAGAAATACAAGGTTTCATGGAACAATTTAAGGCAGTGATGGTGAACCTTTTAGAGACCGAGTGCCCAAACGGCAACCCAAAACCCACTTATGTATCATCGGGTATTGGGTGGGCATGGCCCATTGGGTGGGTGTGGCCCATTGGGTGGGCATGGCCAATTGGGTGGGTGTGGCTGTGGTGATACGGCAGATTGGGTGGGACTAAAAAGTTCAATCAATTCCAACTTTTCAATCTTTTTTTTCCCTGCGAGAAGTTGAAATTGATTGATTGAACCTCTTTTTTTTTTTTTTGCACACAGCAGCGGAGGCCTAAATCAAAAAGGTTTTATAAAACCCAGCTGAAGGCCTAGGACTGGGGCAACGGTGTGCATGCTCACAAAAAGGGCTCTGCGTGCCACCTGTGGCTCAGGTGCCATAGGTTCGCCACCACAGACTTAAGGTATTTGATTTTGCCTACTGCAGGTACCTTCAGCAGGGCCAAAACTCTTAAATAAAACATATCCACTTAGGTATTGCAGTTGGATATTAGCTAATCATAGTCATGGAGTTTCATAAATGTACCATATTTTTTTTTAATGATGGGAGATGCTAGCTTAATTTTTCATCCCCAAGAACTTAGATCAATAAATTATGGCTAAATTTATACTATATATACTATTGCTATGCTCACTTTGTTGTCCTACCCCCATCTATTATGGAGAAATAAATCTTGGCAGAACAATTGACAATGTGCATGAGAAAAAACAAACCCATAAGCTTTCTGTTTTTGCTATATAAATTGATCCCAGGAGGTTTTGCAACATCCATAAGAAGTGTGAAGTGCTTTCTGCATGGACAGCAATAAGTGTATGTGTACCATATGGAGCATATGTAATAGTATAATTCTAACAGTGCTGGATTCTGTGGATGGGTCTGGACACAGGAGGGGAAGATATCCAGGCAATAGAGGAAGCTCTGGATGGTGGTCAATGAAGCTTTATGCTGCCCATCTGTAATGATGGGCAAAAAAAGATATAAGGAAGCAATCAAGGAAGCAAAGAAGGAAACTTAGCTTAGGAAGTAAAGATAGCTGATTGGGCAGAGAAATTCCATTATTGGCTCTATTACATCAACCAGCAACTGTTACCCAATGACAATAACCCATTTTGTTTAATGAAATATCAGACTGAGCTTATTTTGCCATAAATATGTGTTGCTAATCAAATGATTCCAGATGGGTTTTAAACTCTTTGCTTATTTTTTTTCAAAACTTTCCATTGGGATTGACTTCAGCTGTATAATTTGAAATCATTTTTTTTAATACTTGTCCCATCATTTCCCGAAGAAGCTGGTTGTAATGTCTCCCATATCAACTCTCCTGAAACAAATGGACACTCTACAATTGAAGCTTGTTGAGAAAAATACCTTTGCAGATAATGCCTCCTGACATCAGTTTTTCAATCTTGTAGCCACTGCCACTTCCTACAGACTTACAGGCTTCTGCAAATATCTCTCCTGGGTTTAAAAGAGCACATAATTTTTATCCCAATATTTTTATAACAATATCTTATTTGTTTAGACTTAATCCTACAGGGTAACATTCAGCAGCATCTGTATTTGAGAATTCATTACTCTCTACATAGCTTACCCCAGCTGAGTTATATATAGTCAATTTATCATCTTAACACGAGCTGATAGAGTTGGCTGTGTTGCAGAGGTATTACCATTGCTTATAGTTTATGGACAATTCCATTTCCTGATTTTGTTGCAAGACAAAAGTTGCACCTTCATTTTTCTTCATTTGCTTTGACATCTGCAGATTCATTTCCTTCCATATACTGACTGAACTATAGGTTAGGTAGGATGAAATGAAAGCTACTTATCTTAGAAAGATTTGCAAATAAACTGCAGCAAATTATGCCCTTCACAACACTAGTTTTCCTTAGCTTGCAAACTTATATACAATTACAAGAATGTGCTGCACAAAATCTTGATATTTTTCAAACAAAGGTTCAAAATCCTAATCCTGTTCATACTTCCTCACAGTAGTTTTAACTCCTGTTGGAGTTTCTATACTCATAGGAATTGATGGATATAGAAACTGCCTGTTATTAATACATCTGTAAACTCGCCTGGGACCCTACTGAACTCTTCCCATTGCATTTTTATTTAATAAAAATCACGACCTTAAAAGAAAGTAGGTTAGGTTTGCCTGCCTGGCAAATACAAACCGATAAATTAAAGGAACCTCATGGTTATAAATAAAACTCTTATTCTGTTAACATTTTGGTGATATAAGTAGCTACAAATAAATACAATTAATACAAATAAATAAATAAATACATAAATAAATAAATATCATCTATTTTATAGACATAGAAAATCAGCTAATACGTTTTTTTTTTAAAAAAGAAAATCAGTAGAAACATGAAATTCTAATGCAGCCCTCACCAGTAGTGGGACTCAAATACCTGAACAACTGGTTCTCTGCGTGGATGCAGGCCTGGGACTCTGAGGTCTAGAATGGACTTCCAGAAGTGACATCTATGCACTTCCTGTGGGCCGTTCTAGGCCTGGGAGGCCTATTCCAGGCCTAGAACGGACTTCCAGAAGCAATGTGGGTTCAGCCGGTTTTCTGAACTCAACAACATTTAGCTACCGATTCTCCCAAACTGGTGCAAACCAGCTGAATCCCACACTGGCCCCCACCCTGTTATTGTATAAATTGGTACAAAAATAGTATTAAACAATCCTGTTATGTACTCATATTAAATAATTCACAGCAATCAGTGAACAATACATTAATCCCTTCTCTTTCTTAAACTCAGAGTTTGTAGAAAAGTAAATCACTATCCAGTGCAGTTTCAGTGGTTCATTTGTTCTAGGTATCCTTCAGGTGGCTCTTTACACCATAAACTTAGCAGCTAAATTTTTTTCTGTGCTGAAACTTCTTCTTGGTCCCTTTGTCCAGGTCTGATTCAGCTTCTGCACTCCTCTCTTCCTCGCTATTTTTTCCTACTCATGTTTCTGTCCTATTGTTTCTTTCCATGGTCTTCTTTTTTTTGTCCTTTAGCTCATATCTCTTGCTCACTACTTCTTATCATATCACTTAACTCTTGTTCTCATTCTCATTTTGGCAATCATCTCTCATACTCAGTTTACTCTTTGCTTTCACTGATTCATTCCAGTACCTTGTAATTCATGGTTTTTCATATTTCTCTGTTATCATTGTCTCTACCATTCACTTTTGCCACTTAATTGTCTTTCCTCTGCATCATGCCTGGCTTTTTTCTCTCACACTTCATCTGAATATCAAGAAATGCAAAGTTCTCATCACTTTTCTTCCATGCTTTCTCATTTTCACACTTGCATTGTCCCTTAATAATATGTTCCTTTTGAGTCCTCTCTCATAGCCTCCAAAGACTATTGTTTCTATAGCCTTCTGATGCATTTATACCGTTATGTCTCCTGACTCAGCTCACTTTTCTCTCTTTATGCTTGTAGTATCCCTCTATCTACAATCTAGCAATCTATGTGCTTCTATCTCACTTTCTTCAACCTTCTGTTTGCACCTTGTGCAAGCAACCTTATTCCTTTTTGCTTTCTTTAATTCTTTTAATTATCTTCCCCCCTGTTACGTCCTGAGCCTTGCAAGCGGGCTCGGGGCGTTGCGGGCGGTCCCGGGTAGGTGCAAACTGCCCAGGACCAGACAGGCTGTCACCAGTGCTTGTGCGCATGCGCAAGTGCTGGTGCGCGAAAAGTAACACATTGACCAGGAGGAGGCTGCGAGTTGTGGGCTTTTGCCGCCATATTCCAATGTAAGCTGAACTGAAGAATAAAGGTTTCCTGAGAACTACAACTGCTTCTCGTGTCTTACCATTTCGCGACGGACTCAACACCCCCCCCCCTTTATTTGTATTTTTTCTGCCCTATCTCTTTTTCATTTTTTGGGGGGGGGACTTTTTTTAGTTTCATTTGATCTTGGAAAATTATTTTCTTTCTGAAAACTTCCTTCTCTAATTCACTATTCTCTCCATACTCCTCTCCTCATAATTCCTTGCAATACCTCAACCCTAGAAGAGCATATAGGACAGTGATGGCGAACCTTTTAGGGACCGAGTGCCCAAACTGCAACCCAGAACCTACTTATGTATCATCGGGTGCCCATTGGTTGGGCGTGGCCCATTGGGTGGGCATGGCTGCAGTGATACGGCAGACTGGGTGGGACTAAAAAGTTCAATCAATCAATTTCAACTTTGTGAGATCTTTTTTTTTCCAGCAAGAAATTGAAATTGGTTGATTGACTGAACCTTTTTTTTTTTTTTTTGCGGAGGCCTAAAGCGAAAAGGTTTTATAAAACTTAGCTGAAGGCCTAGGACTGGGGCAATGGCGTGCATGCCCATAGAGAGGGCTCTGTGTGCCACCTGTGGCACGCATGCCATAGGTTCGCCACCACAGATATAGGATCTCATAGGAACAAAAGTGATCCAATGATGGAAGGAGAAGAACTAATTATTTTCAGCTTTGCATTGCTAAATTCAGGTTGGGAAGGCAGAGAAAACTTGTTTTTCTCACCATTTCAGGTGGTTTTTCCTTTCTTTTAAGTTATATATAATTACCTTTACTGCTCTGAAAGCTAACAGAAAAGATGCTCTTGGGTTTTCTTTATGGTTCTCATGTAACTGGGTATAAAAGGATATGCTTCTAGGATTTCTTTCAAAGAATATGTGAGAATATTATCCTTAAAATGTAGTGTTAACTTATTAAGGAAAGAGTTGATTTCCCCTTCCTTGGGTGTGTTCAGAGATTTGTGGGAATCATGAAAATTACAATTCAAGGTGTTGGTTATCACCTCTATAAAGCCTTTTATGACATGGACCCAGATGATCTAGAAACCATCTCATCCCAATGGGATTGGCCTGTCCTACTTACCCCAGCATACAGGCTCTTTTTTTCAAGGAATTCCAGCTGGATTTCTCCCATGGCTCCTATCTTTTGGAACATTGTGCCCCTCAAGGTTATATCCAAACCTCTCCGCCTTCCAAAAGCATCTTACAACCTGGCTCTGCTGATTGGCCTGCGGGCCCAATACTCCATGCTAGAAATGGTTAGTGGAGTAAAAAGAAGACCCCTCTTCCACTCCATCTCTTTATTGGTTTCTAGCTTAGCTAATTTTTGCTTATTTTAATATTTAAAAGTTTAATGTTTTGGCATGCATTTTAGGCACAGAAAAGAAGTTTTTATATTGCTTTCATATACTGATACATGTAT
The DNA here is from genome assembly GCF_016545835.1 of Crotalus tigris. Lineage (NCBI taxonomy): Eukaryota > Metazoa > Chordata > Lepidosauria > Squamata > Viperidae > Crotalus > Crotalus tigris. The sequence goes on along the minus strand of NW_024097146.1, from coordinate 170,835 downwards.
AAAATAGCAGATAAGCTTTTATTAGATTCTAGCTCCTGGAGATCTTCCATACTAAGGAAAACAGAAATAAATGTTATAATTGTAGCTGATGTAGCTCAATAGAGAATTTTAATATTTAATGATCTAATGTGTTATATGTCAGACCTTCAAACACTCTGAATACAGCCATGATTCTTCGTTTTTCAGCTGCCATAGCTATGGGAGGAGGGAGACTGCATTCTTATAGTTTAGTCAAAACAGTAACTTTCTTGTGGGAACCAAGGTTAAGCAGCTAAAGTGTTTGGACAGCTGAAGCTACCATTAGGAAGCCCACCAAAGGTGTTAATTGGGGATTCTGATTTATGACACATCAAACGGATGGGGAGTTTAACTTTTACTTGTAACCTTTTGGGGGGGGGTAACTTTCAGTCTTGGTTTCACCTTTGATTGTGCTGATATTATGTAGCCATTAAAATTATTCTTTGAGGAAATCAATTGCCTCAGAGTTCTTATTTCTACTGGTCTCATATATCAGAACCATGACATTATATAGCTGTTTCCATCATGTTGTATGCTACACAGAGTGATAGTAAGATGGCAGCATATAAATTGAATGAATGACTGAATGACTGAATGAAATAGTTTGATTCAGAAAATTGATTCAGTTTAAAAAAATCTATGTAATTAAACCTCAGCTTTCAAATCAAATAATCAAATCAAGTAAATGTGATTTAAATTTCTAAATCAACTGAGAAAAAGCTTTCTCTGTGAAATCCTATCAGAGAAGTCAATTCAAATCAACAAATCTATACAATTTGAATTAATAGTTCAACTCCATTTGAAAAAAAGTAGATTTTAATCAATTCAGAAATAAAGAAAATTCATTTCTATGTTTTTTATTTATTTGTTTGTTTTCTATATTTTTGTACTCACCATCTCTCTCAAAGTGGACTATGGGCATTGTACAATAAAATGTTAAAATATAAATCAGTATATATAAAAAAATTTTTAAAAGAGGAGATAAGATATTAAAATTAGTTAAAAGGGGAAGGGAGGGCTTTCAGAGCTGCATGATCCTCTGGGGTCCCCACAGGAGGTTGGACAGCCCTATATTATCTCCTTTTCCAAAGGCCAAGAGAGTGGTGGCCTGTCTCATTTCCAGGGGAAGAATATTTCATAGGGTGGGAAGGTTAACTTTCTAGAACCCATCAGTCAGAATTTTTTAACTGATGGGATCTACAACATACCTTTTCTACCTGACCATGTTGGATGGCTATATAATGGGATGAAGACAGTTCTTCAGGTAGCCCATCCCTATATCATGTAGGGATAGGTCACAGCCAATACCATTAGACCTGGAAGCAAACTGGCACCCAATGTAGCTTGCGGAGCAGAGGTGTTACATGAATCCTTTGGGTACCTAAAATTGCCCATGTGGTCACATTTTGTCCAGCTGAAACTTCCAGATACTTTCTAAGGATAACCCAATTAAAGAGCATTGCAATAGTCCAAAAGGGAGATGACAAGGATATGAGTGGCCAAATAGAAAGCCTCCCTATCCTGGAAAGGATGCAAGTGTTCTAACACGAAGCTAAGCAAATGTCCTCTTATATACATGAGCATCAGGAACTATCTGAAATAGATCAAAGCCATCCAACTAAGTCTGGCCTTCAAATTGAATCTCCAAATCAAATATTCCTATGGCTTAACTAAAAAGATAGTTTTCAACAAGCAGGATATTGGTTCAGTGAACTATATGGCCCCTTCCAATTTTGATTTTATTATTTCTGCATAAAATGCAAAATATGCCTGTGTGAACTGCTCTCTTTCATTATACTATCGTCACTCCAGTAATCTGTAATTTCCTTGGTTTCAATCACATCAATTAAATCACAGGGGAGGATATCTTGACAAAACTCCTATGATTTTTTTCAAATTGATGTAAAGATGTGTAACACCTGCAATAGTTTCTCTTCTGACTTCAACAGTAAAGTTCAAAAGCAAAACAAACAAATAAACAAGAACAGTCATAAGAAAGAATGGAATAGTAAAATAGCAACCTCTTTTGAGGAAGGGAAAGGCGGATATCAGCCTTGACAGAAAAATAATTGGTCTTGCATACATTTGTAATTTTCTTGAGAACATGCTTATATGCATTCCATAAATTTTAATAACATGAAGGAGTAGAAATGCCATCCTTCTGATTCAGTTTTGAATGTGAATGGCTTCTCATATTGTATTTATGAGACAGATGAAAATTCCTTCAGGGCAATCATTTGACTTGGAAGAAAAGCAGAAATATAGTTTATTAGAAAAATGGCATATTTGTTCTTGGACACATCAAAAGTTGAGAATATCTCATCACTTTGAAAGTCATTGACCAGCAAATCATTTAAGTTATGTGAAAGTCTTAACAACTTATAGACCTATTTTTGGATATAGTCAATAGGAAAGGAAGATAAAATATTTATGTACATATGAATGCAAATATGTAGTATAAATTTTAGTATCTCCATTCTCAATTTTAAGGCTTTGTTGTTATTACTTTGTTCTTTATATTTCATTCTAGTCCCATTTTTTACTACGTTCCTTATTACTAAACCATGCAGACCACATTGCTTGTGGTTGTAAATTTATAATTTGTAAAGACAAAATAACAGACATAGAGAATCCATTTGAATCTGTTTAATATGTCTGAGTATTTTTCAATTAGCCTTTTGTTAATTTATAATTATTTTATAATTATATAAGATAACTTTATAATTTATAAATGAATAATATAATTTGATTTTATATTAATCGGTGACTGAGATCTAAAGAGTCATCAACAAAAATGCAACAATCTCATATTTCAAGGCATTGGCCTTACATATTTTTCCTCATCATTTATAACACAGGTGTCAAACTCGCCATGTCATGTAACGTGTCGCGTTGTATCATGACTCTTTTTGCATTGCCAGCAATGGGATGGGTGCGGTTTTGGTATGATGAAACCGGCCTGCGGGCTGGCAGTTTGACACCCCTGATCTATAAGCCTAAAGCTATCTCAGAAGGATACAGTCATCTCTAGTAATTTTAGGGAAATGGAAGAGGAAAATAGTATGATATGTTTTTTTATCATAAGTTGCCCAGAGTTATTTAGGTGAGATGGGTGGTGTAGGAATGTGATGAATAAAAAAAAAAATAAAATTTACACTATTTTTTAACAGTGAGCTTATAGACCCATAATCAATGAACTGGAGATGCATGCACATTTGTTAGATTTACACCATGCCTTGTCTTCAGAGCTAAAGGTGGTTGTACAGTATTCCCTCTTCTTATTTTCTCCAGAGCAACAGTTATTTGTCTGAGAAAGAATGATAATCAAGTCAATCCAGCTGGGTCTCTCTGAAGTCATTCCAGCATCTTTATCACTGTTTTGTTTTGAGTCAGTAGAATAATTTAGGACACAACTTACAAAGTGTTGAGTCCTCGGTTAATGGCAATGACGGCGCGAGACATTCTTGTTGTTTCAGGAACGCTTTATTGGTCTTCAGTAGCCCGTTACAACTCAAGGCAGCACAGATCTCTCAGCCTCTCTTAAGGACGTTCCCCGGGTCAAAAAGATACATTTCAGCGCGCTGAGCGCCTCGCGCATGCGCACGAGTGCTGGCGCCGACCAGTCTGGTCCCGGGCAGCTTGCAGCTGCCCAGGACCATTGCAACGTCCCGAGCCTGCCTTCGCAGGCTCAGGACACAACACAAAGAATCCTGTACTCTTTGCTGCATGGTGAGAAAGAGAAGTAATGGTGGTTGTCATCATTTCTAAATCTACAAAATTAAATAATTGCCTACATATCCTTGATTAGCACAGACCAGGTCTTCTAATCAGCAATAAAGAATTTGGTTTTAAGCATGTACTTTTATACATGGAAAAGGATTTTTAGAGTTCTTTTGTGTAATTATGTGCATGTGCAAAATGGCAAAGGGACTTTAATTAGACTCTTATATAATAATAAGGTTGGAAGGAACCTTGGAGGTCATCTAGTCCAACCCCCTGCTCAGGCAGGAAATCCTATACCATTTCAGACAAATGTCTGTCCATCTCTTCTTAAAAACTTCCAATGTTGGAGCCTTTACAGCTTCTGAAGGCACATTGTTCTATTGGTTAATTGTTCTAACTGTCAGGAAATTTCTCCTTAGTTCTAGGTTACTTCTCTCTTTGAGTAGTTTCCCTCTGTTGCTTCTTGTCCTGCTTTCAGGTGCTTTGGAGAATAGCTTGACTTCCTCTTCTTTGTGGCAGACCCTGAGATATTGGAACACTGCTATCATGTCACACCTAGTCCTTCTCTTCATTAAACTGGACATACCCAATTCCAGCAACCATTCCTTATATATTTTAGCTTCCCCTAATTATTTTTGTTGCTCTTCTATGTACTCTTTTCTTGCCTAAATGTAGAACCTTATTTTTTTCACCATTGAATTTCATTTTGTTAGATAGCGCCCAATGTTCAATTCTGTCAAGATTCTCCTGTATCTTAAGCCTGTCTTCTGGAGTGTTGGCTATTCCTGCCAGCTTGGTGTCATTTGCAAATTAGATGAGTTCCCCATCTAACCCCTCATCCAAATCACTGATGAAGATGTTGAAGAGCACTGGGCCCAGAACAGAGCCCTGGGGCACCCCACTATACACTTCCCTCCATGTAAATGCAGTTCCATTGAGGATCACATGCTGACTACAGCCAGTCAGCTAGCTAAGAAACCATCTAGTGGTAAAGCTGTCTAACCCACATTTTTCTATCTTATTCAAGTAGTAGGTTGTGGTCTACTTTATCAAATGCCTTACTAAAGTCCATGTACATTATATCCACAGAATTCCTCTGGTCCACTAATTTTGTCACCTGGTCAAAGAATGCAATAAGATTTGTCTGGCATGATCTGTTTTTGACAAACTCATGTTGGCTCTAGGTATTTGCTGATTTGTTGCTTGATTATCTTTTCCAGAATGTTCCCAGGTATTGAGGTCAGGCTAATAGGTCTGTAGTTTTCTGGATCCATTTTTTCCCTTTTTTGAAGATGGGAACTATATTAGCTCTTTTCCAGTCCTCTTGTAGTTCCCCAATGCTCCAGGATCTTTGAAAGATATAGTTCAGTGGTTCTGAGATCACATCTGCCAGATCCTTCAGGACCTTGGGGTGTAATCCATCTGGTCCTAGTGAATACACTTGGAATACTTGGAATACTGCATCCAGTTTTGGTCACCACAATGTAAAAAAGATGTTGAGACTCTAGAAAAAGTACAGAGAAGAGCAACAAAGATGATTAGGGGACTGGAGGCTAAAACATATAAGGAACAGTTGCTGGAATTGGGCATGTCTAGTTTTATGAAGAGAAGGACGAGGGGGGACATGATAGCAGTGTTCCAATATCTCAGGGGCTGCCACAAAGAAGAGGGAGTCAAGCTATTTTCCAAAGCACCTGAAGGCAAGACAAAAAGCAATGGGTGGAAACTAACCAAAGAGAGAAGCAACCTAGAACTAAGGAGAAACTTCTTGACAGAACAATTAAGCAGTGGAACAACCTATCTCCAGAAGTGGTGAATGCTCCAACACTGGAAGTTTTTAAGAAGAAACTGAACAGCCATTTGTCCGAAATGGTATAGGGTTTCCTGCCTGAGCAGGGGATTGGACTAGATGACCTCCAAGGTCCCTTCCAACTTTATCATTATTATTATTTGAACTCATCTAGGGAGAACAGGTGCTCACTTACCATTTTCTTGCCTATCTTAACTTGTCTTTCTAATCTGTTTTTTACGGTACCGTTTTTGATAGATTGGACTGTTTTTTCCCTTTGTGTAAAGACAGATGGAGAAAACGAGTTAAATAGTTCTGCTTTCTACCTGTTGCTTGTCACCTTCTTGCCACTTTCTCCCATTAGTGGACCAATCATTTCCTCAACTTTTGTCTTGTTTTTTACATGTTGAAAGACCTTTTTTTTTCTTATTTTTGACTTTTGTCACAGGCCTTAGTTCATTTTAAGCCTTAGCTTTCCTCACTTCATCTTTGCAGACTCAGGCTATATTTTGACTCTAAGTCTTGAAGATCTCTTTCCATACTAAACAAAACATAAATAAATGTTACAATTGTAGCTAATATACTCAATGTTGTAGATTTGTTTGGACATTTATTATAATAGCCAATCAAGGTTATACCATAATGAAAATTAACCTGATCCCCATTAACATAGTGACAGACTTGCACTATATTGTTTAAAGGTGTTATTGAGCTCTATATATTGATTACTGCTTGGCATCACTTTCAAAGTTGGGTTAAAGATGTAAAATTTTGAACAAAGATGGATCCTTAAAGATCTTTCTTTAGGTGCATAATATCTATATCTATATCTATATCTAGATAGATAGATATAGATTGTTTTCTGAGGTTTTCGCGGGTGTTTGTATGCACGTCTTTGGTTATTGGGGTTTTCTCCTGCATAAAATTGGAAGTGTCTTGACGATGTTTTGACGAAGTCCCATTCGTCATCTTCAGGCTGGTGTTTTCGGCTTCGTGCTTCTAGGAGCAATGTGTGATCGTAGCTGTTTCTTCCTTTTAACTGCCAGTGGGGGTATGAACTGATTGGGTGGGAGCTTGGCTGTGTTCTGATTGACACCCACCATGACACCCACATTAACTGACACCCACCATGAAGATGAGGCAAGACCACGAACGCGAAGCCAAACAACAGCAATGCAGCTCACCATCTCAAATCCCCCTGCAACTCAGACTAACCTGAGCACAACAAAGCCTCCACCCAAACAGAACACTCCCCCAGCCAATCAGAGCACAGCCAACCCCCCATCCAATTAGAGCACAGCCAAGTGCCTAACTAATCAGAACACACCTCTACCCAATCAGAACACAGCCAAGCTCCCACCCAATCAGTTCATACCCCCACTGGCAGTTAAAAGGAAGAAACGGCTATGATCACACATTGCTCCTAGAAGCATGAAGCCGAAAACACCAGCCTGAAGATGACGAATGGGACTGTCGAAACGTCGCCAAGACACTTCCAATTTTACGCAGGAGAAAACCCGAATAACCAAAGACCTGCATAAATATATCTATCTGTCTGTCTGTCTGTCTGTCTGCCTGCCTGCCTGCCTGCCTGCCTGCCTGCCTGCCTGCCTGCCTGCCTGCCTGCCTGCCTATCTATCTATCTATCTATCTATCTATCTATCTATCTATCTATCTATCTATCTATCGAGATAGATAGAGAGATAGATTTATAGATAGACAGACAGACATCATTACTATCTATCAAATTTTTGAAATAAGTCTAGTTAAGAAAAAAGGTATGCTACTTCAGTGTGCAGGGTATAATAACAAAAACTTAGAATTAAATGGAAGGGGCAAAAAAACACGAGGAGATGGACTCTAAAAAGGGCAATCTTAAATCATAAAGAATTCAAATCAAAATTAGAAGAACAATTGGATCTGTTTTTTAAGTCAAACAAAAAGGAGGATACAAACTGCCAAAATTTATGGGATACAACCAAAGCCTACATGAGAGGCGTTGTAATTTCTTATATGGCTAGGCAACACAAAATCAAAACACAACGCCAAAGACAACTGGAAGAAGAACTACGTAAAGTTGAGGATAACCTGCAAAATGAACCACAAAGATGTGATTTGAAACAACAGATTGATTTAATTAAACATAAGATGGATATTATTACGAAGGAAGATCTAGGACAGCAGATAAAACGTACTAAACAAAATTTCTTTGAAAATAATAAACCAGGGAGATGGTTGGCTTATAAAATCAAAAAACACAATAATAAGCAGAGAGTTACCAACCTTTATAACGCCAAAGGTGATATGGTGTGCCAGAACGAAGGAAAAAAGCTAGTGGCATATGAGTTTTACAAGAATTTATATAAGGACGACGAAAAGAGAAATAACCATGACATAGTACAGTATTTACAACTAGTCGATTTACCCAAGGTGCCAGAAGAATTTAAAACTCTCCTAAATAAAGAGATAACACATTTAGAGCTCTCGGTTGCAATTAAGAAACAGAAAAATAATAAAACACCTGGACCAGATGGTATACCTGCAGAAATGTATAAAATTGCACAAGAATCTTTAAGCCCAATGCTGTTGGACTTATTTAACGAGGTTTTAACCCAAGCTAAAATACCAGCTTCATGGGAAGAAGCCTTCCTCACGTTGATTCCTAAAGAAAACACCAACCTGACACAAATTAAGAACTATAGACCCATTTCTCTTTTGAATTCAGATTACAAAATCTTCATGGCAATAATGGCACAAAGATTGGAAACTTAGTGGATTTTATACATATTGATCAAAACGGCTTTCTATCTAAAAGATATATAAGAAACAATATTAGGACTGTTTTGACATATTGGAATATTATGAAGTACATAATGAAAAGCAAATGTGTTTAATTTTTCTTGATGCCCAAAAAGCATTCGACAATGTAAAATGGGATTTTATGTTTAATCAATTATTGTATATGGACTTTGGGGAAAATTTCTTAAATATGTTTAAATCAGTTTACTCTAAGCAGGTGGCCAAAGTAATAATCAATGGAGAACTGACTGAGAGTTTCCAAATGCAAAAAGGCACAAGGCAAGGCTGCCCACTATCACCATTGTTATTTATATTATCTCTCGAGGTATTAACTAGAGCAATCCGGCAAGATGAACAGATCCAAGGTCTAGAAATCAAGAAAGAGACATTTAAAATACAAGCCTTTGCAGATGATTTAGTTTTTATTATTGAAGAACCATACAATCAGGGATTAGGCTGATGGAAACATTCTACGGGGAAATAGCAGGTTTAAAAATAAATAAAGAAAAAACTAAAATGCTTGTCAAAAATATGACTAAAATACAGAAAAGTGAATTGGTTGATAGAATTGGTGTTCAAATTACAAATAAAATTAGACATTTAGGGATACAACTGACTGCCAAATGCGCTACGCTTAAAAGGGATAACTATGATAAGTTAATAGAACAGATTCAAAAAGACTTTGATATTTGGACTAACCTACAGCTCTCTCTTACGGGCAGAATCGCGGTGATTAAAATGAATGTGTTGCCAAAAATTTTATTTTTGTTCCAATGTATACCTATAAAATTAGACAAGAAATTTTTTCAAAATTTGAACAAAATGATGTGTAAATTCATCTGGCAAGGAAAAAGAGCAAGGATTAAATTAAAATTACTACAGGACTATTTGGTCTTCCAGACTTGGAGAAATATTACCAGGCCGCAGCATTAGTATGGGTAAGAGATTGGATATTACTAAAAAATAGGAGACTATTGTGTCTGGAGGGCCATGACCTACAAATAGGATGGCATGCCATATTATGGGATCATAAATATAAAGTACATAAATATTTTCGAAGTCACTATATTAGGCAAGCTCTTATTGATGTATGGACAAAAATTTGGCAACCAAATTATACCCAAGTACCTAGTTGGATCTCACCGTTAGAAATATATGTACACCCAAAATTTACTCAATTAGACAAGATCATAACATATAAAAATATTTTAGATGAAAGAGGGGAATTGAAATCCAGAAAACCATCCACGATGAAGGGATAGAATTAGAATGGTGGGCATACCTGCAACTGCAGGCAAGATATCGGAAAGACAAAAAAGAGTTAGGTATTAAATTAGAACCAATAGAATTGGATAAAATAATTTTGGGGTCGGAGGATAAAATGATTAAAAACTATACTATTATTTGCTAGATCAGGCAACGTATGAGGAACAAGTAAAAGTGACTATGTTGAATTGGAGTAAGGATTTTGGTCTTAATTTTGATCTGCATATATGGCAAGAACTATGGGCAAGAAACAAGAAGCTTACTTTGGCCACCTCTTACAAAGAGAACCTTTACAAAATGTTTTATAGATGGCATCTCCCACCCACAAGATTGTCTAAAATGTATACCAATGTCTCCCCTAAATGTTGGAAATGCAATTTGAAAAGTGGAACTTACTATCATATGTGGTGGGAATGCACGCGAGCTCGTGATTTTTGGAACAGGATTAAAATTTGGTTGGAAGAAATATTAGAGCAAGCGGTAGAACCAAAACCAGAACTCTTTCTATTAGGTTTAACTACGCAAAAACATGACAAAGGCGTATTTTATTTAATGCTACACATTTTAACGGCCTCCAGGCTGGTTTTTGCTCAAAATTGGAGGAACAAGGAAACCCCAACGGAAGAAGAGATCCTGCATAAAATTTTAATATGTGCTGAGATGGACAGGCTTACAATGATTATGAAAGACAAAACGGAACACGAATACTTCGAAATCTGGGGCAAATTTTACCGCTGGTATGAATTAAGAACTGCTCGGACTTCAAACTAATGGTAGAACTAAAAGATATACATAAATGTACATATAATTGTATATATAATTGTATTGTATAAAAGATGAGGTTTATATAGAGGTTAAGAACAAAAAATTATAAAATTATAAAATTCTTGTACTATGATAGGAACTGATAGAAAAATTCACTCTGGAATGTCATGTTTGTCCATTGTTGTTTTAATTGTATTAATGAATAAAAAAAAAAAAAAAAAAAAAAACTTGAAAGCCTGGACAAGTTTCTCTCTGTCCAATTCATAGACAACAAAATCAAAGCGGGGCTATTTTGGGTTTGTTTCTCATTGTGTCAATCCCTCTCCTGTGTAATTTCTTATCCAAGTCTCTACTTAAGTCCTTATTCCTTCTTTTTCTAAGTTCAGCACTACAGTAACCTTTACAGTAAATGAGAAAAATACTCTTCCTAAGTGAGCAAATTCAGAAGGTAAGATGCTGTTAGACACTGTATAAGAACCCACTCAAAGAAGCTTGAGAAGATGGATGAATCTCACTTCTTTTAATCATTTATTTTTTCTTACTAATTTACCCCAACTCCTTAAAAATACAGGGCACAAAAGTATAATACATCACAATGAATATTCCTGCTTTCAGGTACATTTACACTGTATCATTTTAAATTATTTCACACAAATTATTTTGTGTGATTTTAAAGTTGCTTGCCAAGATGTTACTTAAAATATAACTTAACTTTGGAAATTTGTTCCCATGCTTGTCTGATCAAGTTGCTGAGAAATACTTAAAATTGGCAATTTGCAGTCTGCATTCTAGTTTGACTGTAATTGAGGAGGTGATCTCCAAGGTCATTATCTGTTGAATGAAAACAACTCTTGAGAAGATACCTTGTAGAAAATTATGCTTCTACATCTTCCAAGCATTTTCTTCTCAGTGGGAGCTGACTCACAGAACTAACAAAATGCCTTTCAGATTATTCTAAGAATAAAAAGTGAGGTAATTTTCATTCTTGGCTCAGATCTCTCTCTCTCTCTCTCTCTCTCTGTTTCTTGGCAGGAGAAGGGAGACTGTGTAATGACTTAAACATGAACACATTTATTAATAATCCAAGTACAGGTTGCCTTTGACTTACAACAGTTCATTTAGTGACTGTTTGAAGTTAGAATGACACTGAAAAAGTATTTTCACACTTATGACCATTACAGCAGCCCCATGATCATGTGACCAAAATTCAGACACTTGGCAACTGACTCATATTTATGACAGTTGCTGCTGGACTGCTGTTTATGAAATGGACAACAAGGATGATACAATGCATAAGAAATAGACCCTCATACGTTGGGTATTTGGATTTTAATACAAAAAAACTATGCTACTTTCAACCAAAAGAGACTAAACCCAAGGTGCTCTTTTTTTCTTCCTAAAAGTAGCTAATTCCTACAACAGGTTCTGATAATTAGCATAATGAAGTATATTTGGTAGAAATGTGAGCTAACAAGCACCAAAACAAACTTTATCTCTACTATGAATTTAACTTTTAATGAGAAATTATTTCTTATATCTATTCTTCCTATATGATTGGTTAACATAGTATTATTAGACTTCTATGCAAAGTTTATAAAATTAATTTATGTAAAATGCCTTATTCAAACAGCCTGCTAAAATAATTCTTGATTAAGCAAAAAATAATAAAAATACAGCAATATGACATGATTTCCATAAAGAATACCATATTAGAACTTTTTCTTTTTATAACTCTGGGAAATAACAAGAATAGGGACAGGCTATCAACATTATTCCAGTTCCTGTCAGCATTAATAGTGTGTTCAATGATAAAAGATTATCACACTTGCTATACAGTATATATTTGATAATATCTCAGGGTGTTGTTTTTGAATAAATTGTTATTATGTTGGTTGGTGTTTCATGTTGTTTACTTTGTTCTGAGTTAATTTATTGGGTTAATTTGCAATTATTGTATTTTTGTTTTGTACTATGCTTTGGTAAAAGTGCATAAATACATAAAGATGGTCATGCAAACAACAATGTAGTACCCGATGAATAACACATGTTTGTTAAAGCAATATCAACATAACAGTAGAAATATATACTTTATTTCAACAATAATTTGATTGCTAAAACTTGAACATATTTTAAGGGTATAAAAGTGTATTTATAAATCACATTATTTATTTAGCAATTATTTCATAGGAAGAAAGTTATGCATGAGAGAGAGAAAGAGAGACGGGCAGTCAAGCGGAGATAGCCTGAGGTGTGCATTAAGGTGGGATTCAGTAATCTGTATAGTTGCCATGTGTTCTCAAAAGCAAATGATCCATAAAGTTATGATCAAATACGTAGAAACTGGATGTGCAATTATATGTGAGCAGTAAGCTGTAATTACGGACTATAAAAATATGACTTGTCAAAAATAGTTAGGATTCAGAAGAGCACATATTTGACTCATGAATATTATTCACTACATATTTATCACATTTATATCCTCTTTTAGTTCCTCACAGATTTCAATGAAATATATCCAAAATCAACTTCAGCTTTGTCAGCTAAGTCATACTGAAATTTAGGCAGTGTGATTTCCACGGTCAACAAAGGCTTTAATTCTAAACCCTCCTGATACAAATCCAAATTCTGTTCCATGCCCCACAATATTTTGGGTATAAAGTATTCCACTTGCCTTTGAACACCCCTAAAATAGGAGTCCAATCAGATTTGGCAGTGTACAAATTAAACTAACAAATGGTGTAAAAATTCTAACTTGATTATAATTAATTTAGATTTATTACATTAATCATTTACAACTAGCATGACTTTTCCCCACATATTTAATAGTGTTCTGTCAGGAAAAAAAATATAATCTAGTAGATTTTGGGATTATACTTAATATTTTAGGACTTTAGAGCTGTAGATTAGGTAACTGGTATACACATGGAACATTTTAAAATAATTTTATACTTTCATCATAAGTATTCTTACAATTTTAGAAATGAAATAAGCTACAATCCTGAGACATTATTGGGGGGAAATGCCACTGGATGTAATAAGACTTCTAAGCACATGTGTTAAAATGAACATTTATACGAATATTTCTTGAGATGCTATGGCAAATGTTTCTCTCAGCAGGTTGGTCATATTCTGTTAGCAGGACTTGACCTGCATGATAATTCTTGCCTTGTCTTCTTAGTTATTCTTTTATCAGAATTATAGTGCACATAGCAGGAATGATTGCTAATTATATTGTTATATCAAGGGAATTTTTTAAATATTGTTTTGCCATTCTTGACCACAGTTTCCAATTATAAGGGACCACTGGGAATTTAGAGTTTTTGCTGCTTTTAATTGCAGAAAGATTGAGGGTAAGAAAGCCATATAACTCAGCTCTAGACAATTTTTCATTCTGTCCCCAGTACAGTTAATTAGAAGAATGGTGAACAATCTTAGAGCTTCATCTATCCCCTAGAAGTATTGGAGCCAGCTTTCTTAGGTCCTCCAACTATTACTGTGGAACTGCAATTTTTAAACAAGCAAGGAAAATTTACTACATACCTTTCTTAGTACTTTGGCAGAGGGGATTGGGCTCAATATTCAGTAGGTATAAAATGGGGAAGTTGTTTTCTCCAGCATTATGTTCTTAAGATACCAAGGTCCTTCAGGTTATTATGACAACACTGAAGCCTAGTAATCTATAAACAGCCAACAGATTGAATTTTCTAGAACCTGAAGCTAAAATGGATTGTATATTATAAAAGATGATATGAAACAGACTTTAATTCAATAATGAAATCCTCACATAAAAGAAACATAAATATTTGTAATGGTCTTCACAGTCCCAAGACCTGAATATTACTGAAGGTCTATGAGAACATCTACAAAATACAAAGCATTCAAGGAAACATAGAATATTCTAGATTTCCAAGAATTCTGCAAGAAAGAGTGGGAAATGGGAGAATCGACAAGCAAAAATAAAAGGCTTTTGGCTACAGGAAAAGTTAGAATATTTGCATTTTTTTGCCAAAGGATGTGTTGCAAAATACTGCAAGTCCATATATTTCTGCCTGCTATATTTACCATTTTCTTCTTCTGGCTTTGTAAAATTTTATGCATTCCAAATTTATAGAAGAATGTTGCATTGAACTTTGTATAATGTAGTACTTGTTATACAAGTTGACCAGGGAAGCCTCAACATTGTATTTCTAAGAATAAAGAATCAGAGTGCAGGAAGAGATCAGACCCTCCTATATTTTTATAACAACCTATAGATATTTAAACTTTTAGCAATGTCTTAAGTTTTGACAGCATGATGACCTAGTGGCAAAGACACTCGCCTCTCACTTAGAAGGTTGAGAGTTCAATCCTAATTGAGAGTTCAATCCTAGATAGCAGCAGATATTTTACTCCTAGGATGCAAAGAAAAAATATCTGCTGTGAATTCTGTGTGGCGTCAGAAAGAACAACCAACCAGTAAATGCTCAGCTTTATCCAGTCACCCTGAATATAGTCCAAATTAAGGATTACAGGGTCATAAAAGAGAGTTTTTACTGAAGTTATAAGCAAGGTTCACATTTCAATCTTCAAGCTCTTGGTTTTTAGTCTTTATTTAATTGTTAATTGTAATGTTTTTATATTAATGCTTTTATGGCATTGTATGGCCAGAGTAACTTTGGATAAGTGTTAAGTAATTTGGAGGTGCTTGAGGGCCATGCTGAGATTAAGGAGGGACATGTGATCTTGTGCATTGTTGAAAAAAGAATATGTAGATAGAAAAAAAGGTAAAAATTTTCCCTATCTAGATGTGTCCAACTGTAGGGGGCAGTGCTCATCTCTGTTTTCTAGCTGAGAGATCCAGCATTCTCTGAAGATACTTTGCGGTCATGTGGCTGGCATGACTATATCCTGTAGTGCACGGAATGCTATTTCGTTTTCACTAAAGTGGTACTATTTATCTATTTACATTTGCTGCTTCAAGTTGATAGATTAACAGGAACTGGTAGTAGCTCACCTTGTCACAAGGTACTTGTCAGGTTCTGAGAAGCCCAATGAAGCAAAATACCCAGACTCATTGCATTCTCTAATGTTAACTTTATTAGGCATTAGCAAACCAGTAAAATAGAAAGGAAGCTAGCTCTGAGAAAATGACAGGAAGCAGATAATTCAGGTTACATTGTCCAACATATCTTCCAGTAATTATTATGACAAAAAACTTTAGTTGCCAAAACAATTCTTCAAGGGCTTCAGCTCTCACGTTGATAAGGAACATTTGTGGATCCAAAATTCTCCCTTCCTTCCCCCCCCCCATACTGTTGGCAAGCTAGAAGCATGCAGTGGTCCTAAAGACAGTAGGATTTGTATCTTGATAGTACTTGGGTCTTGAACTGCCAACCATCCAGTCAATGAGCCCAGCATCTTAATCACTACTATGTTATATATTCATAATTACACTTGACATTTCTACAATGTTGACAATTTTGCACAGAATCTTAGTTCCCATAATTAAAACATTGTATGTATGTATGTATGTATGTATGTATGTATGTATGTATGTATGTATATACATGCCTCTATATGTGTGTGTATGTGTGTGTGTGTGTGTATGTGTGTAATATATATAAAGAATAACAGAGTTGGAAGGAACTTTGGAGGTCTTCAGGTCCAACGCTCTAATCAAGTAGGAGGCCCTATACCAGGGGTGTCAAACCCGATTGCATCATGGGCCATATTGTGACATATCCATATTGTTTTGCCCTTGCAGGATGAGCGTGGTCTGCATGGGCCACATCTGGCCTGCAGGCCATATGTTTGACATGCCTGCCCTATAGCATTCTAGACAAATAGCTATCACATCTCTTCTTAAAAAATCTCCAGTGATGAAGCACCCACAACTTCTAAAGGCAAGCCATTCCATTGAGTAATTGTTATCACTGTCAGGAAATATCTCCCTGGTTCTCTCCTTGATTAGTTTCCATCCATTGCTTCTTGTCCTGCCTTCTGGTGCTTTAGAAAATAGGTTGAATCCCTCTTCTTTGTGGCAGCCACTTAAATATTGGAACACTGCTATCATGTCTCCCCTGGTCCTTCTCTTCACTAGACTAGACATACCCAATTAATCCAACTGTTCTTCGTAAGTTTTAGCCCCCAGCAATTTAATCATCTTTGTTGCTCTTCTCTGCACTCTTTCCAGGCATCTCTGCACTCTTTCCAGGCATCATTTTTATACTGTAGTGACCAAAACTGGATGCAATATTCCAAGTGTGATCTTACCAAGGCTTTATAAGGTGCCACCATTACTTCACGTAATATTTATTCTATCCCTCTGTTAATGCAGCTTAGGATTGCATTGGCTTTTTTGGCTGTTGTCACACACTGTGGCTCATATTTAAGTAATTGTCCACTAGGACTCCAAGATTCCTCTCATAGTTACTGCTATTGAGCCAGGTTCTACCTATTCTATACATTTGGTTTTTCTTGCCTAATCATAAAAGCTTACTTTTCTCACCATTGAATTTCATTTTGTTAGATAAGGCCCGGTGTTCAAATCTGTTGAGATTCATCTGGATCTTGAGCCTATCTTGTGGGGTGTTGGCTATTCCTGCTAGCTTGCTGTCATCTGAAAATTAGATGAATTCCCTTTCTATTCTCTCATCTAATTCATTTATGAAAATATTAGAGACTATTGGACCTAAGACATCATTCCATGTAGATGTATTTCTATGAAGATTACATGTTGAGTGTGGTTTGTTAACCAGTAATGCTATCTATCCCACATTTTTGTTAATAATGACAGTGTCTATCCCACATTTTTCTAAGTTACTAAGAAGTAGGTTGTGATCTACTTTGTCAAATACCTTACTGAAATCCTCGTCCACTAATTGAGTCACTTTGTCAAAGAATGCAATAAGATTTGTTTGGCATGATCTGTTTTTGACAAACCCATGTTGACTTCTGGTTATAACTTTGCTTGCTTCTACATGTTCGCAGATTTGTTGCTTGGTTTTCCTTTCCAGGATTTTCCCAGGTATTGTTGTCAGGCTGATTGGTCTGTAGTTTTCTGGATCCATTTCCCCTCCTTTTTTGAAGATGGGAACTACATCAGCTCTTTTACACGTCTCTGGTAGTTCCCTGGTGCTCCAGAATTTTTGAAAGATAGGGTTCAATGGTTTTGAAATCACATCTGCCAGCTCCTTCAGAACTCTGGGATATAATCCATCTGGTCTTGGTGATTTGAATTGATCCAGGGTAGACAGATGTTCTCATACCATTTTCTTGCTTATTTTGTGCAATTTTTTTCCTTTGTGTGAAGATTCATACAAAGAATGAATCAAGCAGCTTTGATTTCTCCCTGCTGGTTGTCACTTCCTTGCCATCATTTCCCATTATTGGAACAATTGTTTCTTTGATTTTTTCCCTTGTTTTTTACATGTTGAAAGAAACTTTTTAAAAATTATTTTTTACATTTGTTGCAAGTTTTGGTTCATGCTGAGTTTTAGCTTCCTTACTTCATTTTGGCAGTTTTGGGTTATATGCTGGTATTCTGCCTTAGTTATATATAACCTTCTTTCCATTTTTTATAGTTATCCCTTTTGTCTTTCAGTTTATTAGAGAGTTCTTCATGCGGCCATGCTGGTTTCTTCTTGAATTTCTTATTTTTCTTTTTCAGTAGTATTGTGCTGGACTGGACTTTTATAATCACATTTTTCAGAACTTCTTGAATTGTTTTCCCCTTTAAGATTTTCATCCATGGAATCCTTCCAAGCTCTCTCTCTCTGTTTGTTGAAATCAGCTCTTTCAAAGTCTAAGACACTAGTTTGATTTTGTTCTATTGCTTGTGTTTGCATTATATTTTATTCCTATATGATTCTCACCCAAAGATCCTGAAGCTCAACCTCCTCTATCATTTCATCTCTGTTAGTAAGAATTAAGTCCACAATAGCTCGATCTCTAATTTCTTCCTCTACCTTTTGGATGACAAAGTTGTCAGCTAGGCTCATAAAGAACCTATTTGATCTCTCTTTTAAGGCAGAATTTGTTTCTCAGTTGATGTCAGGATAGTTAAAGTCCTCCATTACTACTGTGGTGTGTTTCTTAAATATATTAGTTAACTAATTAGCAAAAAGTTCATCTATTTCTTCTGCTTGGTTGGGTGGTCTCTAGTATATATGGCAATGTCATTCATTTTTTCTTTTATTTTAACCCATATGCATTCAAGGAGGCTTTCATCCTTGGTTTTATGCATTTCTGTAGAGGTGTACAGTTTTTTTTTACATATAATGCAACTCTACCTCCTCTTTTGTTAAATCTGTTTCTTTTGAAAAATGTATATCCTTCCAGCAGTACATTCCAATTGTGAGTTTCATCACACCATCAGTAATGGCAACTATACTATACCTGATATGTACTCATATACTCACATTTCAAAGTCACCCTATGAAAGTTTGAGCTTTGAGCATTAGTGTATAAGCATATGGTCCTTTATGGCTGACTCTGAGCATACTTCATACATCCCCTGCTTTAAATCTGAGTTTTTCTTCCTTCCCACCACTCATATGATAGTCTGATTAAAAAGAACTTTAATCAGAAATAAAAAAATGTGTAAAAATGAGAAAGATAAGTAGGAAGGAGATAGATTCAGATCTGAGTCAGCAATTGTTATTTGAATACTGTACTACTAATTCAGCATTATTATAGTTTAGCAATTGTCTGTGGAACCCTCCAAAAGAAGGACTTTTGCAGATCAGCACTTAGATATCCTTCCATGCATTAACCTATTACATCACACAAGGACTTTTAGCTGACATCCAGAATAAGTAGTAGGTCTGCCCTATTTCAAAGGAACAGCTGTGAATTGTGTATATGTGTGCTGGAGCATTAACCTAACAAGTAATTATGGAGGATTGTGTGCTTAGCTAAAGTCAGTGGACTGATGCAGCAGTTTAAACGAACTAATGATTCATCTATGACAAATGGCACATTGCCAACATGGGACTACCAGAAAAGAAATTAATGGTCTTTTATTCCTTTTTTCTTTTAAAAATGGTGTTGCTTTACTTACTCAGAGAGCCCTTCATGTGCCTTAAAAGTAGACACCTTCATGAAATTTCTGATCTATATGAAAGCCATATAGTCCCTGCAATTGTGTAGGGAATGTCTGGTCATGAAGCTATTAAAGAAAGAAACATGAAAGAATGATGAAAAATTGCTACAAATTCATCCAATTTTAAAAGAAAGTCTGCCACCACAATGAACTTGCTAGCATGCTAGGTCACTGGGTTTTCTATACAGGGCAAATCTAATTTACCCTTGCTAGAAAATTATCTTTATATTTGCAAACCAATCCTTCTAGCTAGCCATATTGTTTGCATTCAAAACAGATAGAAGTGAAAATGTTAGGGGTATTGCCATATCTTCTCTAGGCCAAAAATGTACCAAGATCCAACGGGGAAAAATCTCTTAGTTCTTAACACATCAGTTACTCTGCAGTGGGAAAAGCAATAACAAGCACAAGTGACAGGAATACAAATGAGTTATTTTCTAGGATAATCTTTCCAAAGGTCTTATACATAAACATATACTGTAGGAATGTGGATGAAGAAAAATTATTGGATTTTTGAACAATCTCAATTCCCTTAACAGTCTTATGGAAAATGATCAAAGTTTAAAAATAAAGTGTATCTACAATGGCTTTAATTAGACATTTTTTCAGACTTGCTCTCAAAAATGGTCTGAGATGACAAAAGAAAAGAATGCCAAAAGAATATACAGTCTCTTGGCAGGGTCCCACCTGTTCTTAGTAAAACAGTCCTTCACTAAATGGCTAAAAGTATAATGCATGGTTTTCTAAATTCCACAGGCTTCTTCACAACACAATTATTTTGCTTTAAAGCCAAGGTGAGATCACTGGAGAAAATGGAATTGTTGTTAATTTCCAACTATGTCTCCAAATAACTCTAGATATTTTCCCAGACTATAATATCCAGATATATTATGAAAGCTTTTGCTCCTAAAATTCTTATCTTATAGGATATGAAATATTTCATATTATAATTATAGCCATTAGATTTTGAAAAAATAGAATAGAATAGAATAGAATAGAACTGGAAGAGACCTTGGAGGTTATCTAATCCAGCCCCCTGCTCAAGCAGGAGAACCTATACTATATCAGACAACTGACTGTCTAGCCTCTTGTTTAAAATCTCCAGTGATGGAGCACACACGATTTCTGGAGGCAAGCTGTTCCACTGGTTAATTGTCCTCACTGTCAGGAAATTTCTCCTTAATTCCAGGTTGCTTCTCTCTTTGATCAGTTTCCAACCATTGTTTCTTGTCCTTTCTTCTGGTACTTTGGAGAATAATGTGACCCCCTCTTCTTTGTGGCAGCCCCTCAAACATTGGAATACTGCTATATGTCTCCCCTATTTCTTCTTCTCTTTAGACTAGCCAAACCCAAGTCCTGCAGCCGTTCTTTGTATGTTTTAGTCTCCAGGCCTTTGATTATTTTAGTTGCTCTTCTCTGAATTTTTCCCAAACTGTCAACATCTTTTTTGTGATATTGTGACCAAAATTGGCTGCAGTATTCCAGGTGTGGGCTTACTAGGGTTTTATAAAGCAGTACTAATACTTCGCATGATCTTGATTCTATGCCTCTGTTTATATTAGCTTTTTTGACTGCTGCTGCACACTGCTGGCTCATAGTCAAGTGATCGTCCATTAGGACTCCAAGGTCTCTCTCACAGTTACTGTTTTTAAGCCAGGTCTCGCCTAATCTGTACTTGTACTTTTGCTTTTTTCCTGCCTAAATGTAAAACTTTTCTTTTCTCCACATTGAAAGTCATTTTATTGGATAGGGCCTATTGTTCAAGTTTGTCAAGATCTTTTTGGATCCTGAGCTTGTCTTCTGGGGTGTTGGTTATTCTTACCAGTTTAGTGTCATCTGCAAATATGATGAATTCCCCCTCAATTCCCTCATCTAAGTCATTTATGAAGATATTGAACAGTACTGGGCCTAAGACGAAACCTTGTGGTACCCCACTGCCTACTTGTCTCCTTGTGGATGTAGTGCCATTGAGGACTACTTGTTGAGTACGGTTTGCCAGCCAGCTACAGATCCATCTGGTGGTGGTGTTGCCTATTCCACCTCTTTCTAGCTTACCTAGGAGTAGGTTGTGGTCTACTTTATCAAGTGCCTTACTAAAATCTAAGTATACTATGTGCGCAGCATTTTGCTGGTCTACTGGTTTAGTCACTTTATTAAAGAATGAAATAAGATTGGTTTGACATAATCTGTTTTTAACAAACCTGTGCTTGCTACTAGTTATAACTTTGTTTGCTTCTAGTTGTTCGCAGATCTGTTTTTTGATTATCTTTTCTAGGATCTTCCCAGGTATTGATGTTAAGCTGATTGGTCTGTAATTTCCTAGTTCTGTTTTTTTCCCTTTCTTGAAGATGGGAACAACATCAGCCCTTTTTCAATCCTCGGGTATTTCCACGGTGCTCCAGGATTTTTAAAAGATATGGTGCAGTGGTTCTGAGATAACATCTGCCAGCTCCTTCTGAACTCTGGGATGTAGTCTGGGTCTTGGTGATTTATATTCGTCAAAGTCGGATAGGTGTTCTTTTACCATTTTCCTGCTTATTTTAATTTTTGTTTCTAGTTTGTCTTTTGTAGACTTTTTGTGTGAAGACTGATGCAAAGAATTTGCATCAGTCTTCACACAAAATTTGCATCACCTTTGTTCATTATGAACCTTTGGTGAGATGGGTAGCTATATAAATTTGATAAATAAATAAAGAAAGAAAAACATTTTTAAAGTGACAGTTATTCTGTCTATCATCTTTCTCTATTAGCGGATGGCAAAGCTAGATGTAAAATGAAAAGACTTGTGTCTCAGTGAAAGTTGCACCTTTCTGTTAGGGGTATCAGTATCAGAAAGGCTCGATTTCTTTCCTCTTCCATCATCTGGAAAAGAAATGACCAAGAACAGAAATTGTTGAAAATTATTGCAGTCTTTTTCCTCTTCTTACATACGCAATATTATTTTAAAAGAAAAATAAGTGCTATTTTATATACGTTCTTTTGGCATCTGGTTAACACTTTTCCTATTGCAAAGCATATAGACCTGGCCTTGGCAGCGGGAAAAAATGAATTGGGGAGGAGGTGAGAATTTAAGAAGAGAAAATTATGAGGAAAAAAATCTCTGTCTTGATTCTGTTTAGTGTACGATGAGGCAGTGAAAAACTATGAGAGGCCTTTAGAGTTGTGTTATCCTATCCCATAGCAATAAAAAAGAATTTTTTTGAACCCTGTCTTGTTTATACTTCTTGACCTTGCCTACCTGAAAGGACTGACAACTACTAATGATCAAATGTTCAGTAACTGTTTTCAATAATAGAACCAAGTCTGGAACATATTTCATTACTTGAGCTTGTCTGTAAAACAGTAAATTGTCAAATTTATATTAACTATTTGAAAAAGAAAGTTAATGAAGAAACCATTCTTAATCAATATAACTTAGATTAAACTCTATCTCTGACATGTTTGCATTTTTTTCCTGAATTGGCTATTATAATGCCATAACATAGCATATTAATAACACATTGCTTGAAGGCACTGCAATATTGTATTATTGCAAATGTTTGTTTTACTTTCAGCCTCCAGGCAGCAGGAAATGGTTCTCTTTGTCTTTAAGTCATACTGGGAATAATGGGCAATCTCTAAAAGCTAGTCTGTAAAGCTAATTTTCATGTGTTTCTTGTTAAGAATAATAGTTATGCAGTTTTATTTTTCCGTCCTCTTCTATCCTCTGGAATCTTCCATCTGAGTGCAATAAGATGAGGAGATAAGCTGAAGAAATTAGGAAGGTATTATGGAGATGTATGCCTTGATTAAATGAAATTAGATATCTTTGATGGTGTTTTTCTCCTGGAAGAATAAACATTAAGTTTCATCTGTTTCATCGACCTGATATTCCATTCACAACCCACAAATCACCAAATGTAGTCTGCATCACAGTGAATAGACAATACAATCTTCATTCCAATATATTATTGAAATTAACAACCATGCCTAATGATAGTTTTTAAAATTGGGAAAATTAAAACCATGATAATCATATGAGCCATAGCTGGCTATTTCTCCCTTTCATAAAAATTTAACCATTAACATATTAATCTGTTTACAACATCGACATGGAATCAATCAAAGCAATGTTTTCAAAAAATGTTATTATTCTTTTTGCAATTTTTATTTTCACCCTATTGATTTTTCCCCGATCCGCCTCTTAATAGCTTCTTTTATCTAATAGAGTTAGAAAAAGATCTTTGGTAATCATTGCCTACATTCAAAACAAATATTCAAACAGTGCCCAGATTGCTTACTTTCCTAACAAAACAAAACAAAAAAAAGATCTTTGGTCCTAGTGAAAGTGTGTGGGTTTCAGTGTGAGGTAATAGAATACAGAAAGAGAAATTTAATTTATAAATGAAGTAAAATAAACAATCCCTCAAATCAAACTCATCTTTAGAAGGCCATATGGATATGTCTGGGTTGTTTTCTTGTCAATAGTCTGAAGTGGTTGGCTATTTCCTCCTTCCAGATTTTTTTTTTCAAACTTCCCAGACCAATTTACAACATGTAATATCCTGAAAACTTTCCATCTGAATACTAAACACAGAATGACTGGGCCTGCTTGGGTTTTTTAAAGATCTACCAAAGCAGCTATATGCATCTACCTACTGTACCATCTTCCTCCAGGACACCTTATTTATACTCTATGTAAACTGTGATAAAAGACTTAGAATTCCCTAGAAGCCAATTTAGTGCCTACAATGCCTACCTTTTGGTTTAAGGAAAGACCTGCTTTGTTTGTTTTATTTTTGTAATTCTGATCTTTAGGATTTAATAATTACAATCTAGCCATTTTCTATTGTCCTCACAAAAATGTATTGCCCCACTGCTATGTGAGTAAAGGGTTACTTTCTGCAGTAGAGGGAACTATACAATAAAGGAACACTTCCATAGGTTGACTCATCATTCCATTTACAAGACTAGATTTGTTTTGTTTAAAAACTCTGTCCATGGAGAATTTTCACTTACAGAGGATGTTGATTTTCTAGATTGCCTCTTCTGTCGTGAGTCTTCACACTTTACATTTGGAGGATGATAAGGCAAAGACAAGATTCATATGCACAGTCCTATTGCCCTGAACATAGTGACAATGATTTCGTATCCTCTTCTTTTCTCCTTTTATATCATAGTGAAAATAGCAGCATACTTCTGACTTTAATGAGGGAAAGCTCTATAGTGTTCTTGGTAATCCAACGCTTTGCTGAATGACAGACTAAAAGAAGTACAATCATCTGGAGAAAAGGGGTTCTCTACAATTCATCACACAAAAAAAATACTTTGGGAAGTATACTGACAATGGTACCCTTGGTAAGACAAGAAGTTCAATTGTACAGTATATTGCTTACCATATTTGAAAATGACACTGTTTATACATAAGAACTGTAATGAATTACAATACATCAGCTGGTTACCAGATAACTAAGCAGGTTTTTGAAAATGATCTCTTCACACAAGAAGTATGAGAAATTTTCCATTCTAAAAGGTCAGTTTCCTCCATCTGCACTTAGTACCTACAGGCATCTTTCTAATGTCAAAAGAGCTTTGGTTTAGCATCATCTGTTACTACTGATGCTTCTCATGTTCCTTATTTGTCAACTGAACAAAACGCAACTTTAACAGCTGCTGTGCTTGCCAGTATTCTACATTTGTCAGAAGGAAGAGAAACACATATGGTGACCCTTTGCATACCAGTTAACAATATTCATTTCATATGTTTAATAGAGTGTGACTTGCATTGCTGCAAAATGCATACCAAAACTAGGAACAGTTTTTGTTTGCAGTCTTGTATTAGCCATTTGTTTGAACATAGGAAATTAATCAAAAGGCTTGGGAAAGAAAGTATTTGGATCTTTTCCTAGCAAATGACATTTTAGTCTAGCGAGTTATGAAAATATGTGCTTATAATTTCATTTATTATCCAAACCTATAAAGTTTGGTTATTTGAATAAATTGTTGTTTTGGAGTCCTTTGCTTGCAAACATTTCATTACCTGACTAGGTAAGATCATGGATTATTTGCTTGCAAACATTTCATTACCTGACTAGGTAAGATCATCAGTGCATGGATGCTGTTACCTAAGTGGAGAATGAAATGTTTATGAAACAATGTTCATGATATTCAAACAGTCAAGCATCTTGTTGTAAAATAACAGTCTTTTATATACACATAACTATAATAATGTAAGCCAGGAGTATGGAATGAGAAAAAGTAGAACAAGTTTAACCCTGAGCCACATATATTCCAAATATGGTTTAGTAAAATATGTACTGTATATGGGCAATCACAATCTCTTTCTGTCTTCTTGTTTTCAGTGGTGCATTGCCCTAAAACCCATATGAAAGGGACTAAAATGACTTCTGCATTGTGAAAATCCACAAGGGAAATGCATGACCTCTGCAATCTTTGTTAGCATTAGTTATGGGAAAATGTTTTGCAGATGCTCCCACGAAATGGGCTGTTACTTCCAGCAAGATATTTCTGGGTAAGTTAAGAAATACTGTATTCCTATACAGATGCCACAACAGTTTCCAAATTCACATAGAAGAGATAGCTCTCATGCCAAGGATTGGGTAGGAAATAGCCTGGATCATCATAGCCATTTGTGTGCAAATAAATCACAGTAAATTTAACACATACTGTAGATCTTCAAAAAGTGAAGCATCTTGTTATTTAAAAAAGCCTTTCATATACTCATGACTATGATACTAAGATAAGTCAAGAGTACAAAATGAGAAAAAGAAGGTCAAATAGCAAGGATAATCAAAGAACAAATCAGAACCAAGTTATAAATCAAAAATATATACCAATTTTTGTTGAATGTCAGTGAGCAGTATAGGTCTTATAGGAAGGTCTTCCTCCTCAAGGCTTATGTAATGCATAATTATAAAAAGAAATGTTTTTTTCACATAGTTCTTCCTTTTATCTGTTTTATCATTTCTTCATATTGATTACGTCCTATTTATGCTTGGGCTTCTAAGATTTGGTAAACCGTTCCATAGTTCTGCTGATGTATTTTCTAAACTTCCTTTTTTACATTTGCTTTTCCATGGATGGCAATTGTCTTATTGATCAAATATTTCTTACTTTGTCATTTTGTTCTCAAGTTTCTGACCCTAGTAAGACAATACTAGTTCTTTAAGCACCACTCATTTGAGAAATGCTAACACAGTATTAGCAGTATAAAAGAGTGGAGCTAGGCAAATCAAAAAGACAATAATCAATCAGAGAAACAGATCAGGCAGTTGTAATGCAATAGCTTTATTGGCTGAAAAACATATTTTTTTTTAGAAAGCTTTTCAGAATTCAGTCTTTTTTCAGAATGTACATAATTGGTATTGTGACAATAGAATAATCTGGGACTCTATCTATCTATCTATCTATCTATCTATCTATCTATCTATCTATCTATCAGCTATCTCTCACATTTTATTTCATTCCATCTCATCCTGATTCTCTGAATCTTTCTTCTTATCCCATCACCTTATATTTGAATATTTGTTCAGTGGTTCAGTTTTAATCTATTCTTTACATATAAACAAACTAATTCAACCTTCTTTTTTCCAACTAATTTTTCCTACTTTTCTATTTAATCCATATTTATTAGCAACCATTCATTTTTAATTTATTTCTCTTTTTGAAATTACATAGACTTAAAATCTATACCCATAAACCTTATCTTTATGTTACTCCTAAATACCCAGCTCTCAGTTCCTTATAACAGATGGACAGAAGAGTCTTCTGAGACACAACCATTGTCTCTCTTTCTTTCTCTTTGATAAATGCTCATTTCTTACATAAGACCTATACTGCTCACTGACATTCAACAAAAATGTTCATGTCTTAACATTTGTCCATTTTTCCATCTAATTCAGCTATTTAATCTTGGATTTTTAACCCCCATTTATGTACACTTAAAATGGTCCACTTCATTTCCAATTTTTAATTCTGTATGTAGGTTAAACTGTTATGATAGTATTTTTCACCAGACTGCATTCATTCAGAATGTTGGACAGTGTTTTCCAAAATTGATCTCTGGGTCTTTCATTATCATAATTCCTGGAGAATGATGTACAACTATCCCCTACTTATGATATGTACCTACAACAATCTTCACGGCACCAACTAATGCTTTCAAACATACATTTTAACTATTTAATTCATATTTTAGCCAGCACCTTTATTCTTATATATATATATATATATATACACATATATATATATATATATAGGTTAATAATACTGCACTCCACATCATCATTATTCATATCTATTATACTTTTATCTTTTTTCATATTTGCATCAGTGCACAGCACATATATTTACTTTCTTCTTCCCAATGACAGAAATTTTATTCTCTGTTCAGAAAACAAATTAACTTTCCTAAAGATATTAGAAATACATCTGACAACTGACAACTATCTGCCAGTGAAATTCATATAAAATTTGATTGGAAATAAATAGCAAAAGGGAAGAGAGTAAGGATTAAGAAGCAAGTGGATAGAGAAGATAAATAGGAAAAACATCACAATAGGCAATTAAGGAATATTCTAAAGTTGAGTAGAAAAGAGTAATGAGCATTCTCACATTATTGCTTATCAGTAAAGGAAAACTGGACTCGGATGAGAACATGGTTTCCTATGATGTGTCTTCCTTCTTTACCTGCATTCCAAAACTGAACCTGTCACAGTTGTGAAGAAACAACTGCTACAAGACAGCACCTTAGATGACAGAACCAACTTCAGCCCAGACCACATATGTGCCGTGCTAGACCTCTGCCTGACCACTATCTATTTTAAATACAATGAAAGTTTCTACTGACAAAAACATGGCAGGGGTTCACCTGTTTCCCCCATAGTGGCCAATCTCTACAGGGAGGAGGTAGAAATCAAAGCCCTAAACTCCTTCATAGGAATTTCACCCACTCGCTGATATAGATATGTGGGTGATACTTAGGTCAAGATCAAAACACAGGAATTGGAACCATTCACCGAACATATCTACTCAATGGTCAGATGCATCAAATTCACACATGAAGATGTTAAGGAAAATAGTCTAGCCTCCCTGGACTGTGCAGTACACATTAAGGAAGACAGAAGTCTTAATACTGAAGTTTATAGAACTCCCCACTCCACACACAGAGAGATTAATATTTACATTTTGATTCCCACTACCCACAAAATGAGAGTTTTCAGAACCCTACACCACCAGGCTGAAGGTCAGCAAAGATGAGAAAGAAAAAGCTTTAAAACACATCAAGGAAGCCCTCAGAACATGTGGCTATCACTTCATCAAATCCCAAAAAGACCCGCAGGAGCTCCTCCATAACAGACAAGGAAGAGAACAATAAACAAAGTAATGTTGTCATTCAATATGTTGCAGGAACATCTGAAAAGATCAGGAGGATTTTCAACCAATACAACATACATGCACATTTTAAACCCAAGAATAAACTAAGGCAGAAGCTTGTCTACCCCAAAGATAAAACACCTAGGCATAACGTGAGAAACATGGTATATGCAGTACAATGCAGTGACACGTGCAGATCTGTACATTGGGGAAATAAAACAACCACGTCACAAATGCATGGCACAACATAGGAAAACAAATGCATCAGGACAAGATTCAGCAGTCCATCTGCATTTCAAAGACATAAGCCACTCTTTAGAAGACAGCAAAGTCCACATTTTAGACAGAGAGGACCACTGGTTTGAAAGAGGGGTCAAAGAAGCTATCTATATCAGAATTGAATAGCCCTCTCTCAACAGAGCGGAAAGAATACAACATACTCTATCTCCTACTTACAACACTGTCCTTTCAGCCGTTCCAAGAAAGCTCCACACCCATTTGCACTGCTCAGGTGACCCTGAAGACACAAATAAACCTCCAAGTGGCCTCAATAACTCTCTAAAAGAATGAAAATGACCAGCTGTCTACAAGGATTATAAATCCTTTCATTTCCCACCATCCAGTCAGAGCCAAAGAAGCTTCTTGGATGAGAAGCAAAAAGTCTTCAAAGAAAAACAAGAAAGTCCAGTTGCCTCTTGAAAAGCCCATTTGAGACAACCATGATATGGATGACTGAGAATCTCCATAGACATAAAGGAAAGCAAGTTTATATGTCTGAGGATATTTTAAATAGAATTGAAAAAACAGTCTTATCTGTCAGTATTATTTTATCCTTTATTAATTATCACAGAATTTCCTATAATAACAATTTTAATTTTCTCAAATCAGAACTGTTCTTACAAGGATTAATTCACCAATACTCTATAAAATATATAATATTATAAATAATGAACCAAACCACTATCAGCAAACTAAGCTAAATTAAATAATACTAATCAGAAATTTAAAGAAGACTAATCCAATAATGAGTTCCATAGTGTCAGTATCTATGGTGTCTTCATTCAGTGCACTAAACCAGGATATGTTTTGTTCTTGATTCAAATTTACCTTTATAGTGAGTATGATTATGGCTTAATGTGATGTATGTCATTGTAGCTTATTCAGGAAAATATGGTTAAAAAAATAAGACTGAGTATGATGTGGAGATCCAAACAATGAGAAATGTATGAAAAATAAAATTATTTTCCAGAATAGATTATGGAAACATTCAAAAAATTTCTTCCATATTGAAGAAATTATCTTATGTTCTTGGCCATCAGTTGTTTTTATTTTAAGTTAGTAAAATAGAAAGTTCTGAATTAGTCTGCCTTTGCTCTGTTAAAATGTCACATTATACAGAGACATGCTGAGACAAAGAAAGAATAGAGAAAAATGATAGTAACTAGTCACATCTGTTCTACCAATTTGATGTGTATTCCATGCTAATTCAGCATTGGGGATGTGTCTCTATATGCCATTTTATTCAGTTCATAGTGTCTGACATCAATTCTATGTACCTAATGTGACAATGGATTCTCATTATAATATGGAAAATCTATGCTTCATTATGCTGGCTCACACTTCAGGATGCTATTAGAGTAATTGGTTTTTGCAGTGTGCTTTTAGCTATTGTGGTGGAATAGAACATACTCAGTTGCACTGTTCAGAATTATAACTTGAAAGGCTTATATAAGTCTACTTCCAGATGTGACTGTTCATAATTTTAAAATATGAAGTATATATCACATGTAAGAATCATAGTTCCATGAAATGATGATCAATCAACGCCATAATATATCATATGTTAGCCTGCCAACTTGAAACTACTCAGCATGTAAATATTGTCTAAAAGATACAGTATACAATGAACTCTGATTCCAAAAACCGAACTAGAAATCACAGTCTCCTAGTTTCTAGCTTGGTGCCTTAATCACTAGATCAAATTGTCTTTCTAGTAAAAAACACACTGCAAGGATAATTTCTTATCTAACGTGATTCTAGTTCAAGAACATTATATAAATATATGTATATGTATGTATTTATGTCTGTGTGTGTGTGTGTGTGTGTGTGTATTCATTACCTTCTCTGTTGTGGCTAATTATAGTCACATATGAATTTCAGACATCAAAGACCATTTCTCAAACTATCATTACAACCAGCTCTAAGTATGTTGTGTTATCTTCGTTAATAATTTTATGTTATCCCATAATAGAGAGTTTAATTCTGGGCATTTATTTTGAGGTGATAAATCTTCACAAGGCTATTCTTTGTTATCTTATTTTTTTGTCTGGTGAGCACAAGTAGTTACTGTTTGTCATATAAGTAGATGAATAGCTACCCTGCAGCTTGAAAAACAGGAAAAGCTTAGGATATTTTGCAGAACCATGGTTTTCTATGGTACTCGTGAACTAAACTTATAGACTTATCAGACATGTCTCTCTAAGTATCTCATGCATATGAAATCACTTGCCTATCCACAGACAGCCAGGTGGGGAGTTTAACACAAGAATACTGATCATTAGAAATCAGAGCAGAGCAGAAAGAAAGAAATAAAATCAGAATCATTAGAGTCATCTATTTTAGAAGATGCAAAATGCAAAAGGCTTCTTTTTTTTTCTTTTCTTTTTTTTTTTGCTGAGAGACTAAGTGGCTTCCAGAAAGTAATTATAAAAACAGAGTTTAAAAAGAAGTGTACTGAAGCCAGGTCTGAGATACACATGGATAACACTATACTGGTAAAAACTGATCTACTCAGTAAATGGGAGTAAGGACTATTTCTCTTTGTTTAAGAGTTGCTTTAATAGCTACGCTATCTAAATGATGACAGTTCCTTGCATTAAACATAGATAGACATACGGGAAAGCTTTTCATTTAATCATTCAAAAGTAAATAGTTTGACAGTACAAAAACAAGGTGCTGAACATGTGTTTCTGATTTGTACTATTCCTCTTATCATTTTATACAATCTTCCAACTCCAATAATTCCCAGCCATCTTGAATTGATAATGTCTGAGAAAGTAACAAACAAAATCTTCACTCACAAATTTAACGAAATAAAAAGCAAAGTCTGGAAGACATAGCAGATTCTTTCTTGTTTGACTTCTTTAAGCATATAGGAGTCTGCAGTTATTTATATTTATATTATATTTATATTTAAATGAAAGCTATTGTGTTTTTGTGCATCATT
The DNA here is from genome assembly GCF_016545835.1 of Crotalus tigris. Classification (NCBI taxonomy): domain Eukaryota; kingdom Metazoa; phylum Chordata; class Lepidosauria; order Squamata; family Viperidae; genus Crotalus; species Crotalus tigris. The sequence goes on along the minus strand of NW_024097146.1, from coordinate 138,792 downwards.
TGGGAGCTACTGGCATTGTGTAGACTTGAGGTAATATACTATTATTTACAAATTTTAGAATTATGATATATGGAAAAAGCATATATTTCATAATCTTACTATATTCTACCAAAACAGAATAAAGCAAAATAATATTTTCATAGGTGTACATCAAACAACATCAATACATTAGTCTATATTTATTTTTTATTCGACTATTCTTTATTTATTGGAGCATCACAATTATTTTTTATTCAATATTGCCAGAATAAGAGTCAAGAAATAGAGACAAAAGGTTATATGGAGAAATGGCACCTGCTTAAGAGTATAGTTAGTATGCAGTGATAGTTCCATTTGCCTCCACTTGACCTTATCACAAGCATTCCATCATCACACATTTGCATAGCTTTAGAAATGTCTGCTCTGAGGAATTTGAAAAGTACACTGTTGCATTTATAATAATGAAATTATATGATCACATATATTTTCTGGTTTGTGCAAAAATATTAATTTTGCAGTTAATATTTTACAATGTATGATTTGAGTCATACAATTCCATCTCATAGAGCAGAAATGTCAAACACAAGGCCCGGGACCTGGATGCGGCCCACAATGTGGTTTCATGTGGCCCGTGAAGCCATCCTGGAAACAGTGAGGGAACGGCCCCCACTGTCTTGGCCCCGGCCCTGGCCTCCTGGGAGCCAATGTACAATTTTGTGGTGGCCATCTATGCTGAAACGTATTCAGTCTTAGCTCTACAAGGCCGTCTGGAAACAGCGAGGGACCGGCCCCTGCCACGTTGGCTCCGCCCCCTGGGTGCATGCTGGGGAGGTGTCACCCTTTGTGAGGAATGAAAAAATGCACAATCCCTGGAAGTGACCAGAAAATGGCCCTCACGTACTTCACATATCCAGCTTGATGGGCTCTGGGGGAGGGGTTTCGGCAGGCTCTTCCAGTGGACATGCCTTGGCGCTTGCCCTGGTCCCACTCACACCCAATAGGCCATACCCACTCCAGCCATGCCCACCCAGTAGGCCATGCCCACCCTGGCCGCACCTACCCAGCCCCCGAGGACAACCGCAATGCTGATGCGGCCCTCAATGAAATTGAGTTTGACACCCCTGTCATAGAGGAATGCATCATAATGTAAATAGACAAGTTATTTAACTTGATTTTCATTGATCAATGATAGATAGTGTCATTGAGCACCTTATAGTAAACCTAACCATATGTCAGGCAAAACTAGAATCAACGGTGAAGTATCTCAACACTAGCTTTATTGCTGGTCACCCATATTACAAGAATCTCACCAGATTGACTGCATTTCCTTGGCAATGGCAAAATAAAATTTCGAGGATTCTGGGGCAGATCTGGGTTGTGTCACTTACTATACTGCAACAATTATAAATTCAGGCCCTCTACATGGAGATTCCACCACAGCATATCTGACTGATCTTTTTTCAATCTGCTTCTACCACTCAACTCTTATAAGAGATGCTTGAAAACAAAACTGAACCTAAAACAATACTTGTTGACCACTGCAAGTGACAACCACAGTTACTATTGTTTCAGATAAAATTAAAGCTAAAAGTATTTAAAATATGAAACTAATATGCTTTTTGTATTTATTCTTGCCTTATACTATAGCCACCTATGCAGTAGCCATTGGCTTAATAAAATCTTTGTGATTCAATATTACATGCCATCAAGTTATTGTTGACTCTTAGCAATTACAAAGATAGATTTTATCCAAGATATCAAATCTAGAAATGTATCTATTTTCAAAGAACTTGGATTAGAATCCAGAAGACACAAGTTCAAGGCCATCCTTACTCACAGAAGCTTCCTGAGTGATTTTGGCCTCTTAGCCAGGCACCAGTCACAGAATTATGTTGTGTAAAAAATCTGTACTTGTTCAACATTTACCAGAATGGATAAGGTATGCTTAATGTTAAAATGTTAAAGGACTCCAAGCCATCAAATTTCACTTAACTTTTACAAACCTTTTACTTATTTATAAATTCTGATCTTAGATGTCTTACATATTTCAGTCATTATATGAATATCCTTAGGTATTCTTTGTATCCACAGTACATGGTAAACAATTTGGACTCTTTCTTTCTCCTTCTGTATTGAATATAGAAACATTTGCATTCCATGAAGCACCATTATTTGGTGAATGCAGTAAGCCTCTGCATTCAAAAATACAAAGGAATAACAATTATAAGACTATAATCTACTGTTTACTAATACAAACATACTGATGTTAAAAGGAGTTATTTATACTGTACTAAAATAATTGGTATTAATGTGAGTATTGCATATCTAATGTGTTCTGCCTTCATTCTTCATACAAATGTTTGTAGTTCTACAATTGTAAAAAGCTGCACTAGATTGAGATTACAAATGCAGTTAGCATTTTCAGAAATGGAAATTAATTCATTAGAATGAAGTAATGTCTCATTTTCCATTTTTAATCAGCTGCTGTTTTAGGTCATATAACATATATATTTTGGAAGACTGTGGGGAAAAAAAACTCCTAAAATAGCATTTTAATCTGTTTTTTGTGGAAGCTTAGGAAAGACAAACATTGAACTTCACAGGCAAATTTCTGGAAGAATCAGGGGTACAGAAAGGTGAAAATTATTAATACAGGTGCAGAATTACACGTAACATAGTTCTATAATCCAAACCATATTGTTTTATTAAAAATTCTAAAAAGCTTATCACCATAGTCAAGAAATTATTTCTTTTTCAGTAGGATGTTAACATTCTGGAAATATATATAAAAAGCAAACAAAGTATTTTTTTTTTAAAGAGCCAACTGCTACTCAAAAATATTTGATGTCCAAAAATTTTGGCTAAGGCTATAGAAACTGGCCAAAATTGTTACCAAATTATATCTTCCAAAATGCTAAATGAACTAAAAATCTTAATACATGACTGGGGAGAAATTATAGGTTTTTTTTCCTATTAAGTATAAATAAAATGAAACTTCATTTTTGTCCTGGTTTGAGCCAATTCAAAAGGCAAGGGTGTCTTTAAACTGGAAAATGTTACATATTCCTGATATGTGTACAGTTCTTAAGGGTATATGGTACCTCCAGGCTACATTAACTGATGATGCCATTTCTTGCGACTGTGAAGAATGGTACTTTTAGCATGGCTTGGAAGGAAACATCAAGTGTTCCTGACTCTGAAGCTTTGGACTCTAGCCAATGTCTACTTGGTCTTAGCTTAAAGCCTTCTCTGTGTGTATAATATGATCCCAGCTTTTGTTTCATTGGTAAAAATGTGTAGCACTACCATTAAGACTACATTTACCAAAGTATAGTAAGATTGTTTTTTTAATTAAAACCTTAAGTAATATGTCTTATAAATTCATACCAAGGTTTAGAGAGCCTCCTCCCAGTGAAACCTTACAGTCCTGAGATAGACAAAAGCTTAATATAAGAAAAATATGAGTAAAAAAGCCAAGTTTCTAGTATGTAAGCACAGAATGAACAATGTTGAATTCTCATTCTTTCTGTTAATTGCAAGTCTGATGTTTCATAAATGTTCACCTTCGATTGCTAATTGCATTCTGTATTGATAATGATATTCTTGAAATCTGAGTCTTAACACTCCAGAGTAATTATCTAATCAAGCTCCAGCCACAGACCATGAGATTCTCAGTTCAAATCAAAACTGATCTACGGCACTCATTTCCTTAGCCATCATTGCTTTTGTTGCTATGATAATCTTCACTTATCTAAATAAGATATTACTATTATTCCAAAGGGTGATCCACCATATTATTTTTCCTCCAAAGGCATTGATGAAGAATAATTGTTCTTATCTATAATTCAGGTTTGTTGCACATACTTAGTAGTAAGTAATATACTATGATATTGAATTCCTGATGCACAACTTCTAATTAATTGTTCTATGAACCTATTGTTATATAGATTTGGTAGAAGGAGGCTTTACAGAAGGAAAAAAGAAATTAAAGTCATGTCCACCCTCCTGAGTATTCAGCTCCAAAATACAGCTAGTCCTTGACTTACCACAGTTCTTTTACAGTTCAAAGTTACAACTGCACTGAAAATGTGACTTATGACCATTTTTCATAATTATGATCTTTGCACCATGCAATCAAAATTCAGATGCTTGGCAGCTGTTTCATATTTATGAAAGTTGTTGTTCCCAGTTTCATTTGATCACCTTTTGCGACTTTCTGATAAGCAAAGCCAATGGGGAAACCAGATTTCCTTAACAAGCAGGTTACTAACTTATCAACTGCAGTGATTCACTTAATAACTGTGCCAAGAAAGATCATGAAATAGAGCAAAACTCACTTAACAAATGTTTCACTTAATAATTTTGGGCTCAATTATAGTTGTAAGTCAATAACTACCTGTGCTCAGTCATTTTATTTCTGTCATTAACCAGTAAAACAGATCATTGAAAAACATATTCATGTTTAACTAATCCACAAAAATTTAAAACATAGCACTGCATTTCAGCCATTTTCTCTAAATGCTTTTAAGGTAAACATTTAGATAGTGTTTATATAAATTAAAACAGGGTATAAATAATGTCTGTTTTGCAATAGAAATACTTTGCTTTTTTGTTTTTTTAAAGAATCATACCCAATTCTCCAAATCAGATGAAACTAAAAGCTTGGCCAGTGATGGCTGATAACCTGTGGTGTCCATGACCAAGAAGCTGGGAAACCAGCTCTTCTAGCTATTTAACTGGGTTATGGTTGTTACCATTCTTATGTCATTAAAAATTAGTATCTGCGTACTTGAGTTTCCCTTTTCTCAGTTCATTCATGTTTGTTTTCTAACAAAGGAAAACAAGCTCATCAGGACAAGATTCATCAGTCCATCTGATTTAAGAGACAAAGGCTACTCTTTCGAAGACAACAAAGTCCACATTTTGGTTTGAAAGAGGGATCAAAGAGGCCATCTATGTCAAAAATTGAAAGCTCTCTCTCAACAGAGGAGAAGGGATACAACAAGTGGTGGGATTCAAATATGTGAACAACCAGTTCTCTGTGTGGATGCTGCTTCAGCAAGTCCATTCTGGGCCTGGGCAACAAAAAATTAGCTACTGGTTCTGCCGAAGTGGTGCAAACCAGCTGAATTCCACCACTGGATCATAAAACATAATCTATCTTCTGCTTACAACATAGTCCTTTCAACAGTTCCAAGAAGACTCCACACCCATTTTCATTCCTCAGGTGACCTTGACACAGATAAATCTCTAGGTGGCCTCAACAATTCTCTAAAAGAATGCAAATGACCAGCTGTCTGCAAGAAGTGTAAATCCTTCTATTCCCCACCATCCAGTCAGAGCTAAAGAAGCTTCTTGCATGAGAAGTGAAATGTCTTCAAAGAAAAACAAGAAAGTCCAGTTGCCTTGTGAAAAAGCATCTTTGGGACATCTATGACCTTGATTACTGAAAATCTTCATATACAAAGTAGAAATGCACACTTGAACTGTCAGTGTTCTTCAGTAAGTCAGTGTTTTTCAGTAAGTAATGTGTTTTTTAGGGAACATACTGCTTTCCTGATAATCCTGAATCACATTTCATTTTTAAGTTAGATTATCATCACTGAAAAGCACAACAGCCTTCACTGTGTAAATCATCAAGGATTCTTTATTATGTATTACTTGCAGTATCAAATCTGCATGTTAGAACGTCTCCATAATTTATTACTGTTTCTCATGAATTTACATAGCATTTTTGAGAAAACTGGAAAGTTACAGCCAACATTTTGTTTTCTCAGAAACACGCATTGAACTTCAAGAAATATTTAAATAGTAATTTTTGACCAAAGTAATCAAAGATTAAAATCAGGAATCACCAGTGCTTTTTTTCTATAAAAAAAAAAAAGGTGCCAGAACTCACACATGTCATACAACCCGCCTTGCCTACCCTACAAGGTCCCATCCAAAAAAGGTGCCGGGACTCCGTTCTGGATGTTCTATGAGAAAAAAAGCCCTGGGAATCACCTTTATCTAAAGCCTAATGGCCTGGATAATAAATTAATCACAATGACTTAAGACTGGGTGATGTCAATTTTCCAGTCTTCTTTTTAAGGCCTGCAAATCTAAATTTCTTCAACATAAGTCCTCTTCCAGAACTGCTATCAAATATTCTTAAATATACATATTTCTTATTTAGAATTCAATCAATCTATGTAGAATTCCAAAGATAATTCTATGCAATTCCAGTCAAAAGCACTGGGTGGTATGTAGAAATAATCTAGATGGCAAATTCCCTTCAAATTGTTAAAGATGCCTAAGCTTTGTGTTGTTTTAACCATGTTTTTATTAGTGTGATGCCAAAGGACAGCAAGATCAGGAATCACCAACTGGAGAGTATAAGGACATGAAGGAAGAACTAGAGAGGATGTGAACAGAAAAAGCCAAAGTGGTCCTGGTGTTGGTATTAGCCCTTGGTTGGGTCTATGACTCCCAAACTGGGAGAATTGTTCCAACAGCTTCCAGGAACAATAGCAGAGCTTTCTGTCCAGAAGAGAGCAATGCTAGGAACAGCTAAGATTCTGCACGGAACTCTCAAACAGGCCTGTTAGAAGATCTATGATTAAGAATAACGGATACCACCCATAACGATGAGAAGGATTTAAAAAAATATATGGTAATGATTCCTAGTTGTAAGCCATCTAGAACTGTATGGGAGCCTATAAATTAAATTAAATTAAATTAAATGAGAAGAAGATAGATAGATAGATAGATAGATAGATAGATAGATAGATAGATAGATAGATGAGAAAGAGAGAGAGAGAGAGAGAGAGAGAGAGAGAGAGAGAGATGAAATAATAGAGAATGAGAGCAAGGCAGAAAATAGAACTGAATAGTTTAGAACTTTTCCTAAAATGAAGCATTGGAGCAGCCTTTGAAAGATTGTGGTTTAGGACTGAAAGTATATTATTTTGCTATTACGTAATAATGAGTTCTCTCACTATTAGGATACATTTTTTGATAGGTCTTTAGGGGAACTACACTGGTAGTGACAGATACTGCCTTGCTATATCTAGCATTTGTTTGTTTATGGCAATCAATGTTACCAGTAGAATTTAACTTTATTATTACATTTATATTATGTTTTTCTGTCCATTTAACACTTATGGCAATTTACATTACTTGCAAACACAAATAGTAAGAATAAGAATAAAAAAATAGCATACAATTAAGGTGAAAATAAAATTAAATATCTATAACACAATTTCAATTAGAAATTAAAAGCCTGGTGAAACAGAGGCTTTTTCCATTTTTCTATATACTGGGAGAAAAGGAGCCAATTTCATCTTATTCATTACAATGAGCCAGCAAGTAACTGAATTTGGCTGGGAAGACTTCCTAAAGCATTTAAAACTTAATTAATATAATAAATATTATATAAGATATATGTAAACATTTACATTATTTCCTCTTTCAAAAACTGAACTTTTTATTAATTCTTGTTAAATCAGACCTGTGACATTAAGATACAAAAGCTTAAAGACATTACAACAACAGCAGCAGTAGCAGCAGAACAGCAGCAATCTTATACATTGAGACGATATTTGTAACACCATCAAACATCCAGACCTGCCTATCCGAGGTCCTTGGAAATGACTCAATAGGTAGACAAAAATGCCAAATCTAGTCTGAATATCTGGCTGACTGTGCAATGTATCAATAAAAAATTAGGCCTAAACTATTATTTGTATCCATTCTAAGCAATCTCATTACAGATATATCTAAACTCACATAATAAAAGAAAATATGCATCATTAATTAAATTATTCTGTTCAGATGATTTTCTAGCAGAGAAAATTTCCCATTCAGACATAAGACATGTTAACTCTTATCAACCAATTATAGTAGGGTTCTACTAAACAGATATAAGAAAGGAAGAATGTGCAAATATCAATGCGTTGAAATATCACTGAGTTGAATATGATCACCTTCTAACTCTATTTACATACATTTAAAAGTGTGTCACATAAAAGAAGGATATAAAAGCATACTTTATTTCTGCATTGCTTATCTCCTAATAATTTCTGAAGAATAGGATTTTCTTAATGTACATTTGTGTGTCAGGCTTATAGGCCACTTCAAATTACCTGACAACGCTCTTATTACCAAATGGAAGAAGTTCTTTTGTTATGTCTTCTGTTGAGATTTTATGGAAATGTGTTAAACCAGAGAACATACAGATTGCTAGAGTAATAATAATATAATTGAAGCAGAATAATTACAAATACTTCTGACTATTCCAATATTCTAATATAGCCTGATAGAATTGCTACATACATTTAAAAAAAAATTCAGAGAAATGCGTGCTTAACTGATGCCTTGAAAAATGATTTGGGCTATTGGCTGATAGCTTGAAGAAACAATAGAATAGTATATTCCACAACCAAACAACAGTAAGTACAAAAACATATTATGTGAATTTAGAGTAATGTCATTACTGTAATCCCAGAATTAAATTGTTAACAAGCAAGAAACAAAATTTTACTGGTATTTGCGTAATTTAACTAATATTGTTGATATTGGCTAAAGTATTATTTCTTGAATAGTGATATAAATTTGCCAGTGTAAAAAGAGACTGACAGCTGATAGAATGCTAGTTTATCATTCAGTTCATATGAGTCAGCTCACTTGAATTAGTTAATGTTAACATTTTCTATAATGGCTTTTCTAAAGCAATATATAAAATACAATTAGAAATATTCAGAAATTAAAATGTTTTTATGATAAAGGCATCCATAAGATCCCTGTAAACTAAACTGAGGGGGTAGTAGAAAATTATTAATCTAGTTAAAGTAGTAGATCAACTAATAATGAGAGAGAATGCTATAATTAATTATACTATTCAATTACTACTATACAAAAATTAAACAAGAGAGAGAAAAGTATAATTTGCGGAGTGGAAAGCACATAAATGTAGACACTGTAAGATAGGTAATAGTGGGAGGCACTTACATTTATGAAAACAGATTCCCAATTTAGGTAATATTATGTCTAGTCTGCAGCTTACATGTTCAATTTTCTCAGAGACATACATATATTTTCAGGAACAGCTTTGGGTTATACTTGCAAGAAGATATAGCAAAGGAAAGAATCTTGCATGGGCTTCTTCATTTGGATCTGAGCCAGAAGTTAAGAAAAAAAAGTAATTTTTAGTTCAGAGAAATCAAATAGTATAACCTGAACAGAGAATATTTTTAGGGAAAATTTTGACATGAATTACAATTCAGATCAGAGAGGAAAAGAGAAATGTGGCAGATGTTACCTTTAGTGTCAAATGAAATGTTTCCTATGGCAGATCAGGCCGAGATCAAACAGCATAAAGAAATAAAGAGAGAAATGTCCATAGATACATAATAAGTCATTCTTTGTGCAGAGAAGTTTTAATGATCCCAGCCCATTTTTAATGTGCTACCAGAATCTGTTATTTTGTTATTAAGAGGGTAAAGATAATAGCTTCAGAAGCTTTGCCTTCAAAAAAGATGAATCATGCAGTTCAATAATGTCAAGAGATTCCACATTATTTTCTTTGTTCTCTGTGGGAAATCTAACAGCCATTAATATAGGCTGTTTTCCATCTTGTATAATGCCTTGTCTTCTCTTCCTTGTTATGTTCAATTTCTCATGTATAAACATAATGTCATGTTTCTGATAATTCTAAAGTTTGCAGAAATATGTAGCAATCACTATCTGATTTTTTTTAAAAAAAATCTATAAATTCACTGGAATTCAAGAAAAAATGCTTCATTTACTAGAAGTTATAAATGTCCAGGTTAAGTTCAAATTACCTATCTGGTTTCTATCCCTTACATTTAAACTAATACCTGCTGGAATCTGAACGTATTGGACTTCAAATTCCATAATTCAGCTAGTAGAGCCTCAATATAAGATCAAAGATCCAAGTCACTGTATGAGCAAGTCATAAACAATGCTATTTAAGATTGTAATCAAAATATGTTTTTTAATATACATATACCAACTTCCTGCTCTTGTAGTGGGGAGGAGGTAAAAATGTATGACCACAGTTGGGACGGTAAGTCAGTCATTGAGTAAAGCAATCATAAGCAAGACACAAATGATTGTTTCGTTCAATGTCTGAAATCCTGGCAGTCCCAGTTGCAGTTGTTAAGTGATCTCTGGATCATTGGATGGAGTTTCAGACAAGGAGCAGTGGATTCGTTGGGGGGGGAGAAACTCTGGGAGGCAATGGAAGCTGAAAATCTTCTCTGTTGCAATTCAAGTAGGATTTTCAATCCCTGATTTAAGAGGCATTCATGTGACCTGCACCAGGCCTCCCACCAAACCTCTCCCACTCATTTGAAGTATCTTGCACTCCTTACCTTATCACATTGCCTATCCGCTTTCAGTTTGAATTTAGGCCCTGTCATATGTGGCTGTGGATTTAGGCCTGCCAAAGGAATTTAGTTCTTCTCCATGTATGGAAGGAAACTTTTCCAGTGGAAAACAGGAACGAAATTGAAATTTTCAGGATTTCTGTGCACCGTTTTTCCATATTGCAGTATCTAGAAAAATAATAAAGGTGTTGAAATGGATTTTTGTTCCTTATTTGCTAATTTACTTTATTTGATAGTTTCAACTACAGCAGTGGTTCTCAACTTTTTTAATGCCGCGACCCCCAACTGGTCATAAGTCGAGGACTACTCAACCGGTCGTAAGTCAAGGACTACTCAACTGGTGCAGCACCGTTTGCAGAATGGGACTTTTGGCGGGCTCAGCAGGGCAGAGACAGCCTGGACAATTCCTATTGGCTTTTGAAAGCCAATAGAATTAGACTCTATTCAAGAGAGTCTATTCTATTGGCTTTCAAAAGCCAATAGAATAAAAGGGAGTAGCACAGCTAAGGAAAAGGGGAAAAAAATGGCGGACTGCGTTGTTTGGCGACCCCCGTGAAATGGTCGTTCGACCCCAAATGGGTCCCAACCCACAGGTTGAGAACCACTGAACTATAGGAAGGCTAAAGCTATTTTTATTGAGATTGACTGTAATAACAATATTTTGCAAGTCTGATTGTAATTCCACCTCCTCCTTATATTTTAATGAATCTTGAAAGTCAAAGCAAAATCTGATGTCTCTGCCTCCCATTTCTCCTGCAGTGACTTAATAGGTATATATCTTCCCCACCACTTTGGGCAAGTTGGAAAGTCAAAGGAGAAATGATTACTCTAGTGTAATCAGGATAATTATCTGGCAACATATAGTAGACAGGAATTGACAATAATGACAACAAATTTTGTGCTGGGATTATCTGGGTGCACTTAAATTTCATAGTGAGTAAAAGCCCAAGAAGGCAGATTTTAAGTTATCATTATTTTCCAATGACTTTTTCATTCTTCAAATTCTCATTATGTGAAGTTTTATGAATTTCCATAATAAAAAGGGAACATGCATTATGTTTTTCAGGAACACTTATTAATCATGGTAGAGAATGCTGACACTTTTTTACATCAGTCTTATTCAGTATAAGGCACTACAAATAACTGAAAGCACCTTAAATTAAGAAAAAAATACTAAGAGATCTCTAAGCCACATTAGACTAACTTAGAATGATAAATGCCTTCTATCCAACGTTTCAAGTATTGGACATATCTAATATTGAAAGTAGCTATTACATTGTAGCAGATGACCCAGGCTGAGCCAAGGGAGGGGTCAAGTGCATCATCTGTCTTTAGACTCTTCGCACCCATAAGAAATCTAAATCCAGCTCACCTTGAATTCTGTTGACTCTTATCTAAAGTCAATTTGCTTTGACTGTTAGTAGTTCAGATTCTCATAGAGAATATTTGCATGCAATAAACCTATATACGTTTGAACTACATTGGCTCCTAATTTTTTGTGCTTGACATATATTTTGCAATATATCCTTGAGGCTGGGTACTAATGGAAGAATCTTTCCCTTTTTTTCCTATAGAGCTTTGAAAAAATAGGATGTTAAGAAAGTTTGCTGAAGTTAATATTCCAATATTTCTATGCTTTACAAAATTTGATAACAAATATTGATTTTAGGAAATTATTTTAAAAATGTTCTTATATTTGATATAATAAGATTGGTATGTGACCCCTGATCTTCACATCACAATCTCCTGCCATTCATTCTCCAAACATTTGTAGTAATTATATATCTGGCACTTCCCTTGGGAAATATTAAAGAGAAAATTAATTCAGATTGATTCATAATGTCATTCTAAATTGTCATCTTGTTTACCATTAGGAAATATGGATAATGGCAATGATTCTTTGAAAAGACTTGCACAGCAGATTAAAGTATGCAATCAGTTTTTCACACAGCATGAAACAATAGTTTATGTATCTTTTTATGTACAGAGTTTTTAAAAATACTATCTCAAATTCAGTCATCATTTGATGACCAGTTTTTTGCATGAAGGTTGAAATAGAGTCCAGTTTTCCATCTTTTTCTGAAGTACAAATACTTAATTATCAATGCTAATTAGTCTGTCCATTCAGCATAAGATATATATCATTGATATTTTTTTAAAAAACTCTAACTAATATGGTTTTAGTAAAATCCATTAAAACTTTGTTGCCAAACTGACTTATATCTTCTAGATTTCATGGAGTTATTTTTAAAATATAAGCCCGTGCCTTGACGAATTCTCTCTGTTATCAGAAAATCTATGGCTATTCTGATATATGCTTTATTCAAGAGTATAAGTACAGTTAGTCTTTAACTTATGACTAGGAGAATGCAAAAAGACACTATCCAGTCAGATCCCCAATCTTAAAATATCACTAGGTTAAAAATCCAATCAATCCCATATTTCAAATAACATTGTATGTTCCTGTCTAGTGATTTGGACAAAAAGTCTCAATGAAAATTTGAATTGTAGAATTCTTTACAGGAAATGGATTTCTGTAGAAGTATATTTCAAATACATGCAGGACCCAACAAAGAACTCGAAAAAGAATGTGTCAATATCTAATTCTGTACTTGAGTGACCCAATTATTTTTTATGAAATATTTAATGCATGCACACATACACCCTGCAGTAATTGTCAATTTCAGTAGAGTATTGTGGTTCTGATATTTCAAGGTACATAATCAAGCACATCCTTCCAGCTCACAATGCTTGGCTATCTCAAGTATTTTAGGGTAGGTTTGCCAGTGATGCCAGTAATGACCTTGAGAAAATGATAAAGAAGAATATGTTACAAGGGTGCAGAGAAGATGGAACATTTGCCTATAATGAGTAAAACAGGCTTAGAACATTCCTCCTATAACATATATACCAATAGTTTTCTATTCTTTTGAAGTATTTGAAACAGCAAGCTGACAAAGGGAAGCTTGTCAATGACAAAGTTAATGAGGCTGAGTTTCTAAGGCTTCTTGTTGATTTATTATTGCATAAACTATGCAGCTACTGATGCCTGTCATTTACATGCTGTTTGGAAAAACAATTCCTTCTAATTTTATGGTAGCACCATAAATCAAGTGAAAGCCAAAAGGACAACAAGGCAAATAACAATGGTATGTGAAAGATAAATTAAGCAAACTTGTAAAAACTAACAAATAGGACTTTACATTTTATCGACCCATCACCTTTTAGAGGGATAAACAATTCTTGAAAGTAAATAATACACACTTACCTATTTTACGTTAGCCATCTCTAAGCTAAGCAGTAGTCCTCAAGGACACATGTATGAAATTGTCACCAAGTATGAACCTTTTAAAGTAAAGTTAGCTGTAAAAAGTGGAGAAAAACCATGTTTATTGTTCCAAAATCCCATTTCAATTAGCACTGATATTCTTGCCCATCTTACCCCAGTCACATTAAACATAACCACAGACAAAAATGATGATTTTAATGCTAGTTTTTAAACTGTTTATTTAATACATACAAACTTTTAGTTATGACATCTGTACATCTGTTTCCCAGATCCACAAATTGTTTTTGAATTCCATTAACTATAGGGAAAAAAAACAATTTCCATTTTCCATCTCTGCTTTTATAAGTTTGATATTTCATTCTACTTTTTGGTATATCATATAGTGCAGTCTGAAGATATAGCCATGCATTATTCTCTTCTAATATTTTGAGATTCTGAGTTTGAATTTTTGTTGCATTTCAAATGTGAACATTGTTTTGAAAAATGTCAGCAAGTCAGCTGCCAGTGTATCACAAAAAACAATAGTTGAGCATGACTAGTTCTACTAGCCTGCCTGTTGCTTTAGACAAGGACCTGCAGTCCTTCATATGTTACTGAAAGTCATATTCTACTACTATTAATGTCTGCAACTACTACTACACTACTACTATTAATGTCTGCAACTTTTAAGTAATGAAATTACCCAAATAAATTTAGAATTTCAGGATGCTACATTCCTATCTGATTAGGTCATGTACTTTCCTAGAGTCATAAGGCACTCAATCACTAGTGGACTAATAAATCTGCAGGAACCTATGTGAACCCTGATGCATCATATGGCAAATGCTAAACAACTACTTGTTTAACATGCTATGTTCAAGTATTACTAACAGGCTTTTTCCCAGCCTTCAGTTAATGTAATAACCAATTGCCTGCCAAGCACAATCTTCAAGAAGCTTAAAAGATCTCTGACACCACATGCCAGAACGTCCATTCTCCACTCAGGGATCAATACTGATATAATGGGCTTCCTGACTTTGTACTTGCATTTAGAAGCTTTGTCTGTAAGTCTGCCTTTTGACAGGCAAGAGAAAAGGAACATACAGATTTTCCATGTCTTTCTGCTCAAAGCAAAGAAACTGTCAATACCTTGCCTGGCAGACATACACACTTCAATTTTAATAGGCTTCTGAAGGAGTTGCATCTGGGCTCTTCAGCCCAAAAGACAACGAAAGACAAACTGTTCTTTCTTAAAGGCCTAACAAGCAAACTGTAGTCATAGGTAAAAAGTAAGCTTTCTTGATTTTCAAACTACTGAACAGGGATAATATTCTAATGTCCAGGCTAGAAAGGATAATCTGCAAAAGAAAGAACAAGACAATACTGATAAATCTGAGTACCTCACATTGGGAAAATCCGCTGGCAGTTCCCACTGTTTTCTCTGATGTTTCCACCCTCTTAATTATTAAAATAAGTACATAAGATATTTATATAATGTAAAGTACATATATTATACATAATATAAGGTATCGACAAGGCCTTTCTGAATAGTTTCTTTCCACTATTTTTCAACCATTACAGTAATGATAAAACATTCAAAATTGGAATAATTAACTTTTCTTTTGAATCACCTGTTCCTCCCTTTTGGGTTATGTCTTTTTCATATTCTTATAAGGTTCACTTATCTTTTAGGTGCTCTAAGTATCAGTGTTCTGAAAGAAATAATTTGTACTTATGTGAACACAGCACCATTCTGCTGTTGTTAAAGGAATCCCTCCTTTTTTCAGTTTCTACTGGGACCTGAAAGAAATTGCACTAATTTAAGAGTCATATTAATTTTAATCCTTAAATATTATTTCCACCCTTCCCCAAGGGTATGAAGAAGCCTGGAAAAAAAGGGCTGCCTTAATAAACATGCTCTGTTTATGTCTGGTGCAAGCCACTTTGTCTGAATTGTTCCCAGAATGAGCAAAGCTAAGTATATTTTATTAAACATGCCTGCTAAAGGCTAATTTAAATTCATGTTTTGAAAACTTGCATTCTGAAATATACTTACATTACATTAATTTACATTTCAAAGACCTTTAAAATATTTAAGTTGTCTTCTCTATAATACTAAACTGGCAAATACAGATTGGTGTCTCTTCTAATTCTGGGAGAGAATAGAGGAGAGGAGGGCCTGGAATACTATGCTCCATTGGGTCACAAAGACTCAGACACAACTTAATGATTGAACAACATCAGTTTTAAAATGAGAGTATCATAACAGTAGCTTATGTAGCTTGTTTAGATGATTAATGCATAATTATTCGTTGCTTGCTTCCCCACAATAAAATAAATTCAAACTCGTCTTTATATTCTTTTTAGTGTGAACTTATTTCTTTTTCAAAAAGTTAGCTGATAGTTCTTTGGTTTAATCTTGAACAGTACATTTGTTTATCATCCCAAAATACCAAATAATCTTGAGGCTCCTATAGAATAATGAAAGCCTATGTCACATTAAGTATGTTTCTGTGTATTATTTTCATAATGCTTGGATTATGCAATACAAAGATTATGCATCTCATTAAGTCTTGTTTGTAGCTATGCTTTTTTGAAAATGTTCTATCCCAGAACATTCTAAAAGAACAAAGGCCCCATACATATCCATAATAATTAAATATTATTAGCCATCCTATTAACAACAACAAAAAGCTCTGTTTAACTTCCACCATCTATCTTAAAGGTTAATGCAGCCAAGATGGATATTTGTGCAACTAAAAACAGTGATTAAAACATTTGCCTTAAAACAAATGCCTTAAAACATTTGCCTAAAAACAGTGATTAAAACATTTGCCTTAATATGAATTACCACAATTGTTACAATCAAGACTTTGGGATATTTGTGTCATAATTGTCACATAAATCTTCTGACTTTTCAACTGATAATTAAGATGTCAGAAATTGCAGAGCTAGCTAGGTGAATTTGGATCTCTCTCTCTCTCTCTCTCTCTCTCTCTCTCTCTCTCTCTCTCTCTCTCTCACTCTCTCTCTCTCTCCAACTTATCCCAAAAGATTCTTCCCCTGAGGATAAAATGAGGAGATATTCTCTCTCTGCCTTATATTTTAACTTACAAATGGGATTTGAAGGCAATGGATAACAATATTATAATATTTTACAATCATAACTAACAAGCACCTCCTTCTTTCAGCCCTTGTTTTCATGCCGCCGATGAGAGCAGTTAATTAAATTAAGGACCTACCAAATTGTGGGCCATAAATCTACCCTGCAGTTGAATGCAGTATCTTATACAGTTCCCTTTAGCGGTGAGGGTACTTCTTACCATCTGTTTCCCAACATTTTCTTAACCAATCAACTTACATTTATCTTTTTTCCCAGCAGGTAGATACCCTTCCAACAAAGAACTGGCAATTGTCTACCAATCATTTTTATTTTCTATGTATTCATATTATGTGTGTGTGTGTGTGTGTGTGTGTATATATAGCATTAAAAATAAATTTTACTGAAAGCTAGAGGTTGTGCACTAGCTGTATAGTCTTTTCAGCTTTCACACATACATAGAAATCTTTCCTATAAACTGACAAGGTTCATACATCACCCCAAAAGGTAGTTGGTCTCAATCATAGTTTTCACTATGATGCTATACCAGCTTTCTCAAAACTAGTTGCTCTCCAGATGTCTGATTTATAGTAATTCAGTCTGGGGAATTCTTAGAGGTGAAGTACACGTATCTATAGGAATAGAAGGTGAGGGAAAAGCTGCAGCTGTAAATCACTGTTATAAATTAGACTAAATCAGAACCCAATTGTGTTATACTTTATTTGAATTACTCCTTTCATAGACTTATTATCAAAATTTTATTTTGTGGTTGTGAAACCTCTCCTTTGCATAATTCATAGAGGAAGAGATGAGGTGGTAACTCTTTGATGGCAACAAAAAGTTAAAGTTTATTGTTTCTTTTTGCTGTCATCTAATGGTTGTCCAGATTTTAGCAACTCAGACCAGCTAGTTCTAGTTTAACTATTAAACTGCAGCAGATAAAAGAATCACCAATTTCAATAATAAAAAATGTAATTTCATGAATTATTTTATAATTCAGTGGAAAGCCTACATATGTTGACTACATCCAGAAAGGCTGCCTATATGCACCATATATTTGTATTCTTTTTTGATCTTCACCTATTCTACATAATGAAGCCTGTTAGCAGTAAACCCAACCTGCTGATCCAATATATCCTTTTCTTTTCTTGCTATTTTTAATTGAAAAGGCATGATGGATAGTTATCTTTCCAATGTGACTATTTTTATCCTCCCCAAAAAACCCACGGTTGGGGACTAATTCAAAAACAATAATTTCTGATTATTGAGGATGGAGGCCCCTCTCCATGTGGAGTTGCAAGATGCTCCCTTCTTAAAACCAGAGCTTTTGAGTTTTCAAATTCAGATATTTTTATTCTTCAAAACATGTCATCACCACATTTCCTTTCAAGACTTATGACTGCACAAACTGTTTATCAAATCAGGATTGTATTTTTCCCCCACATGTAATAGCACTTATAAATTCCCAGGCTCTTTCTTGAACTGCATGAATAAAATTTTACGAAATATTGTTTGATTGCTGTTAATTATTGTCTTGCAAAGTATCTGATACTGTCAGATATTTTATAACTGCAAGTTTAGAATCCATATCAGAATGGAAATTAAAATTTTGGAAATTGAAATCCCAGATTGTTTGAGTGCTCCAAATGAAAGAACACAAATTTATTAAACCAGAAATAAATGAGCCTATTCCTTCCTAAACAATTACTAATCTTCTTTATGTGGATACTAATTTAATCATGGAATAAGATTCAGTTCAAATGAACTGGGACTTGAATAAGAACAAAGGTGGTCAACAATCATTTATGTGTTAACTTGAAAGCATCATCAACATCATGAACTTACAGTTTACATAATTAGGACTACCTACTTGTACGTATGTGTGCATACATACATGCATGTGTTAAGCTCACTTCTACCTTGTCCAATCAAAATGAATCTTGACAGTTTATATAGAATATAAAAAGAAACAATTTAAAACTCCATAGTAATTTTTTAAATCCAACAGGAACTTGTCTCATGGCAATAATCAAACAATTCACTAAAAAGAACACAGAAAACAATAAAAAGTTGTATAAAAATCTACATTTTTATACAAAATTATATTCAAGTGATAACATAAAGGGTGTGGATATAGACAAATACTTACAATCTGTGCATTTTCCTAAACTCTCAGAGGAACAACAAAATGGGATGAATAGATTAATTACTGTGGAGGAAATTGGTTTAGCTATTAAGCAGTTAAAGGTTGGAAAATCTCCGGGAACAGATGGATTGACTTCGAGGTATTATAAGACTTTATCTGAAGAAATGATGGAGCCTCTAAAGGAACTTTTTAATAGTATTATGTTGGGTACACAAGTGCCTCCTTCTTGGAAAAGAGCTTTTATATCACTGATTCCAAAGGAAGATCAGGATCTTACAGAGCCTAAGAATTATAGGCCAATTTCATTATTAAATGTTGATTATAAGATTTTTACAAAAATTTTGGCAAACAGATTAATGCAGGTTATGAAGGACTTGATTCATAATGACCAAGCAGGATTTATAACAGGGCGATATATGAAATATAATGTTAGACAAATTATAAATTTAATTGAATACTTGGATAAGAATAATCAGATTCCTGTGGCTTTTATCTTTTTGGATGCTGAAAAAGCCTTTGATCAATTAGATTGGAAATTTCTATTTTCATTGGTAGAGAAAATGAATTTTGGGGATAATTTTTTACATGCACTTAAAGCTATATATCAGCAACAATCCGCACAAATCGTTGTAAATGGGGGATTGACTGAGAATTTTAATATTGAAAAAGGGACAAGACAAGGATGCCCATTATCCCCATTGTTATTTGTTTTAACGTTGGAAATTTTATTGATTCAGATTCGAGAATCAAAGGTAGTTAAGGGCGTAAAGATAAGGAAGAATGAGTATAAATTGTGGGCTTTTGCGGATGATTTGGTCTTAATTTTGGAACAACCGAATCAAGCGATTGATTGTTTATTAGAACTTATAACACAGTATGGGAATGTCTCTGGTTTTAAAGTCAATAATTATAAGACTAAGATATTATCTAAGAATATGTTAGTTAAGGATAGGGAAAGTTTGGTCAAAGCCACAGGTTTTCAGATGGTAAAAAAGGTTAAATATTTGGGAGTATATTTAACTGCTTCAAATGGAAAATTGTATAAGAATAATTATGAACCATTATGGGGAAAAGTACAAAAGGACTTAAAAGACTGGAAAAAACTGCAATTTCATTGTTGGGGAGAATTTCAGCTGTAAAAATGAACGTTCTACCAAAGTTTCTTTTTTTGTTTCAGATGATACCTATTTTAAAAAAAGAGGCAAATTTGGATGAATGGCAAAGGGGTATCAACAATTTTATATGGGCCGGAAAGAAACCAAGGGTTAAGTTTAAGATTTTACAGGATGCTCGAGAAAGAGGAGGACTTAAGGCACCCAACTTGAAATTATATTATGATGCAGCCACTTTAACTTGGTTAAGTGATTGGCTCAACTTAACAAATAAGGATATTCTGTTTTTGGAAGGTTGGGACTTAATATATGGTTGGCATGCATACCTGATTTTCAATAAGAAAGTTGATCGGATTTTTAAATTACATATTTTGAGGAATGCCTTACTTCGTGTTTGGAAAAAGTATTATTTTAGATTGAATTATAAAATACCTATCTGGGGGATTCCCAGACATGCAATTGAGGGAATTTCTAAGGGGACAAATTTCGATAAAATCTCGTATAAAGAATTGTTAATTTGGTCTGGTTCGAATTGGCATTTGAAATCCCTAGATGTATTAAGGCAAGAAAATACTCTACAGTCATGGTTTCAATACTTACAAATAGTGGATAGATGGACTGTAGATAAGAAAGAGGGAATAACATTAGAAGATAAACAATTGGTTATTCAGATTAAAAATCAGAGTCAGGCCCATATAAAAAGAATTTACAATGTTTTATTAGAGTTAGACTCGGAAACAGAATTGGTTAAAGACTGTATGATTAAATGGGCTCAAAATATACAGGAACCGATTTCATTGGATTTATGGGAGACAATTTGGACTAGAAATGTTAAATTTACACAAGCTCAAAATTTGAGAGAAAATTTTTATAAAATGTTTTACAGATGGCACTTAGATCCTAAAAAATTATCTTGTATGTATCCTAACATACAGCCCAAATGTTGGAGATGTGGCAATAAAGATGCGACATATTTTCATATTTGGTGGAATTGTAAAAAGGTAAAGGCATTTTGGATTATGATTTGGTGGAACATTCAAAAGATTTTTAGAAGGAAGATAAAGTTTACTCCTCAACTATTTTTATTGGGTATCTTTGTGGATTTAAATGATAAAGAAACTATTTTGATGTTGAATTTATTAACTGCCGCAAGGTTATTAATAGGTTTATATTGGAAGAAAGATTCTTTGCCTACTTTAGAAGAATGGGTATTTAAAGTATCTAGTTTTGCAGAGATGGCAAAAATTTCTGCCTATTTAAAGGATCATACACAAGAAAGATATATTACTGTATGGAGATGGATAGATTATATTCAGAAAAAGTATGGAACTAAAAAGTTTCACTTATTTTATGAATGAATATTATAGTAAATATTACAGAGAATTGTCTTATAGGCTATTGGAGTTAAAGGTTAAGTATGATATTTTTTTCCTTTTTTATTATTATTTTTTCTTTTTTTTCTTTTTTCTTTTTCTTTTCTTTTTTCTTATTATTATAAATTCTTTTAATTATTAACCCTGTATTCCGCTCTGGGAAGTGAAGGGAGGGGGGTTGGGGGTGGGAGGGAGGAAATGTGGGGGGTAAGTGTAATATAGATAATGGTTGCTTATAGAGGTGCAGCCTGGGCACTCCCCTTATGCTGCGTTCATGGGTTTAATAGGGATGAGAGGTGGGCAAGTGTAGAGAGGAAGTAGGGTAGTGAGAGGAGAAGGGGAGGGGAAGAGAGTAGGATGGGAGGTGAGAAAGAGGAGGGAAGTAGGGAATGTTTTAAGAGAGGGTGGACGCGGCCTGGGGGGAGTGCGCAGGTCGTAATAATGTTTATTTTATCTTAAAATTGTATTGTATACTTTTTTATATAATGTTTATATGGAAAAAATAAAAAACTTTCATTAGAAAACAATAAAAAGTTGGGATCTTAAACATCTCAGGAGAAAGTCCTCCAAAATGAATCCATATTTAACCATTTTCAAAATATCACCAAAGACAAGGGTAGCCTGACCTCCACTGAGAGATTATTTTCCCAGCAACAAAGCAGTGCCTTTTCACTTCAGCTTCACAAATCTTCCTAAATGTGGCAATTTTTCTATAGTTCTATTCAGTTGACTCACTACTGGCTAGATTAGAAGGTCCTATAGCTTCTAAATATACTCTTTGTCATTATTTATGTATTCCATGACTATGTTTATGTATTGCAGAATTTAGTCTTAGGTCGAACTGAGCTCTGTTTCTTTCATTACCTAACCTATCCTATGCTTGGTTTTCTCACTAGAAATATCCAATTACTCTAGTTTTATTAAGTTTTATTAAGTTATGTAGCTCCTAGCTGCTTAAGCTTTCTTTCTAATTGTTTTCATAAAAAGACATTTTTCCCATGGAAAGCCAGGAGTGTTTTAATATTGTTCTGCTTTTAACGGTAGCTAGCAGTATATAACCTTTGAACTTTTTCTAATATCTCTTTATGATGTGCCTGAAGCCTCATGTCTGGTGTTCTCAAAGATTTGAGGGTACCCAGTAGCAGCACTTGAAGATTTGACCTGAGTTTGCCTGAAGATTTTGACTCTGATTTATGGTGATAGTTTTATTTTCAGAGCTCCCTAGCTTTCACAAATCTCCTGACTATATGAGATAACTTGATTACTTTATATTTGTAATTTCTAGAATCAAAACACTTTTGTCAAAGGAATTATCATGCTGTAATTAATATATGTAATCTTTTCTATATATTCATACAAAGCGACAATTCAACCACTTTTCATTTGAATTCAAATGTACATATGACTTCAATCATGTGTACAGCATATGATTATACATAGCACAAAGGCACCATATGATTTATTAATGTGAAAATGATAGATCAAAGTTATGCAAATAATATTTGTATGTTTACAGTCTGGTCATACTTGCAGAAGAAAATGAGGTACAGAAAGAAAAAACAGCAAATATAATTCCACTTTCCTATTTTTGGATTTCCTTCCCAAAAAAATCCAGCCTAGTATCTATTCAATGTAGAAAGCCAAATGACCATATCCACATTTTAAAAGACATGAGTGTTTTAAACTTTGTTCCCCAGCAAGTATTCACTCGTGCAATAGAGCCTTAGCACTGTTGACAACAATATAAGGAATAGAAAGTATGCTTAGGATTCACAGATTCTCAAAGAGTTTCACATACATTATTTTAGTAATATTTAAATCATATCTGCAATGTAATTTAAATTGTTGATATAATTTCAATATTAAGATAATTTCCATCTTACTTATAAACAGTGGTGAAAAAAAGGGCATCTTTGCAAAGTGCAAGATGTTCCCAGAGTATCACATATCTACTCAGACAAAAGTGCATAGCTTAGCAGGGGGTGGAGCGGGAAAGTATCTGCAGAGACTTGACTCTTCCAAACATTTCATTATACTTTCAGGCTGTACTGTGAGTTTCTTTATTGGCTTGATTGAATTGTCTGATATTATTGGCTGCTGGCTGGATGAAAAGAGCGCCTGGAAATTTCTTTATTTTTTTTTCTGAGGTAAATAGAAACAAATAAATGGCAAAATTCCCTTATAGCCTGGAAAGGGGAAAGTGCAGTAGACTAGCACATATTAATTTGAAAGTCAGATTCCTTAGATTCAGATGAGGCTAAACTTTGGGGCCGAAAGTTACTTTAGAAATAATTGTGTAAGCGAGCAAAACTAAAGCACTGTCATTTTGTAGCTTGGGTGGCAGATGAAACTGTGGCTGGATTCATAAAATGGCAAACTATACTATATTAATAAATACAATAAATACAGCCATTGCAATTTGTAAACTTACATAATGAATATTTGAATGAAACATCATACATAAAGGAATGACTAAGTTAACAAGTGTCATTTGTTCAGCAAACCATCTTTAAAGCACAACTTGGTTTAACATCCATTCTTGCAGGGGCGATGGGGGGGAGAGGTGACGTTGAATGTGCCATGACATCATTGTAACTTGCCTATGTTGATCAGCATTAATGAACTCAAGGCAATGTCTATATATTATTGTTGCTGTGGATATTCTATCATAAGAAAATCTTTCTTGCCTAGCTATCCCTGGGAACAATCACATAAGACTCAGAAGTCAACTGCCACCATTGGATGTTTAAAAAATATCACAAAGAAAAAAATATTCATATTCTTATTCATCTTTTCCTGATTGCTAGCATGAATAAATGATTTTAATAAAAGGTTAATGAAATGCATGAGCATGAAAAATTCTAATTTAAATACTGAATATGCATATATTGGTCTTTAATCAAATGAAAATTTACAAAGTTGCAAGCATGATTATACATTTTCAAAATGATTTCATAGACAAGATACTGTTTTCCTTTTTAATTTATCTATTATCCAATGAAGAGATTTTAGAAATTAAGCATTATTATTATAGTTCATCACACAGTCAGACAGATGTTCAAACTGAGTTGGCATTTTTATCCAACTATCGAGTCATTCCCAAGGACCTGGAATAGGCAGGTTGATGTTTGGTGGTGTAAAAGGTATCATCCCAGGATGTAAGCTGTTCCAAGTAAAGCTGACTTTTACTATTGACTAATGATGATTTTGTCACTGCCCCTGGTGTTGAAGTGGTGCTTCAGTTATTTTGGAATTGTACCCAAAGTGCCTATTACATTTTTACTAGCTTTGCTTTCTTTTGCCACAGTCATTCTGTTTCTTTTTGTAGAGCTTTGCATTTCTTTATCTTGTCCAATTCTTTCTCTTCTATTCTGCTATCTCCATGTACTCTATCCAGACTTTTTTATCTTTCTTTTCAACAAAATTGTTAAATCTGGGATGTTATGTGGCAGGTGCCTGTCTGCTTGAATGCTAAAGTCCCAGAGCATTTTAGCTTTTTCATGTTCAATAACTTCCTCTATTTTATGGTCCCATCAGTTCCTACTTGCAGGCAAACAGTATTTTTTGCAGATCTTCCAATTTTCCATTGTTGCTGCTTTATCATGCAGTTATTTGTGGTGGTGGTAGTGGTGGTGGTGATGATGATTGGTCACATAGTCATTCAGAGATTTTGACTGACATTTTTAAGTATCAATTCCTTCCCAAGGACCTGGGATAGGCAGATGTTGTGGTTTTGATTATGTAAAAGGTATCATTGCAGGATATAAGCTGTTCTAAGTAAAACTGCCTTTGGGTGGTGATTTTATCAGTGCTTTGGGATTACATCTATAGCACTATTACTATTGATATAATCTTTGTTTGTTTTGTCACAGTCTTTCTACTTCTACTTGAAGAAGTAGTATTTATATTTTATATATATACAATTTATATTTTGTTAATTTATCCCGTGCTTTCTCTTCCATTGTGATGTGTCCAGGTACTGCAATATCCACTATTCAGACTTTTTTTTGCAATTATTATAATTATTATTATGGTTGATCACACAGTCTCCAAATGTTCAGATTGAATTTGGCATTTTTATACCTATCGAGTTCTTCCCAAGGATCTGGGATAGACAGATATTGTTGTTCTTTACACACAGCTCTGGCTCTGGGCTCTGGCTGGGCCATTCCAAAACTTTGATCTTCTTCTGGTGAAGCCATTTTCTTTTGTTGATTTGGAGGTTACTTAGAGTTGTTGTCATGTTGAAAGGTGAAAATCCTCTTCATCTTAAGCATTTTCACAGTCCTGAATGTCTAAATGGCTCAGAGAGAGCTGTAAAGTATTATGAAGCTGTATATAAGTCTAAGTGCTATTGCTATTGCTAAAACTGGCTGATATTTGGAACTGTTAGAGAATTTTAATTTCTCTATTGGTGAAAAAATAAATCAGAAGCTCTCACAGTTGACTGCATTTAGCTGATTCCAAATAACTTCTTTATATATATATCAAAATATTTACAATACCGTATATTCTTCTTTACAGCAACATAACTCAATTGAAGACTTCTTATAGAGAGATACAGAGACAAACCTGAGACTGAAAATTCAGCTTCTAACTCAATACCCTTTTTGCACAGACTCAGTAGCACTTTCTTCACATTGGCTGACTGAGTTACCACATGACTCTTCCTGCTCATGAATATTCCAACAGGAACTGTTCATAATTTCCTCCACCTTGATGAAAGACAAGCAGACCCAAGTCACAATGCTGCCACCACCAAGTTCACTATAGCAATGGTATACTTTTGGTGATGCAGTGTTGTTTTTGATGCACACTTGGAGCTGTGGTGGCACAGTAATTAGAATGCAGTATTGTAAACTAACTCTGACAATAGCCAGGAGTTCAATCTTCACCAGCTCAAGGTTGGCTCAGCCTTCCATCCTTCTGAGGTAACATGAGAACAGGTTGTTGGGAGCAATATGCTAAATTTGTAAACTTCTCAGAAAGAGCTGTAAAGAGCACTATGGAGCAGTAGATACATCTCAGTGCTATTGCTATTGCTAAATGCTATTTTGCACCATACATATTTTTTTGGAAATATGGCCAAAAATTTCAATCTTGGTCTCATCAGACCATAACACATTTTCCCACATGTTTTTGTCAGACTTGATATAAGTTTTTGTGAAAGGCAGTTGGGCTTGGATGTTTTTATTTGTAAGAAAAGATAACCATCTTGCCACCATACACAGCCCAGACATACAAAGAATATGGGACATTGTTGTATACACTCATGCCAGAAATTCCTGTAGCTCTGTAATGTTGTTTGTAGGCCTCTTGGCAGCCTCTCAGACTAGTTTTCTTCTTGCTTTTGGAGGGATATCCAGTTCTTGATATCACTTATGAGTTATATTTTCTTTACTTGTTGATGACTGTCTTCACTGTGTTCTATGGTATATCCAAGACCTTGAAAAAAAAATCTGTTCCTTTCTCCTGACTGATATCTTCCAACAATGACATCCTTTTGATGCTTTGTAAGCTGTTTACAGACTATGGCTTTTGCTATAAGGTGCAACTGAATAAATACCATAAAAATCCTACTAGAACATTTGAACTTTATATGGGCTTGATCAGTACACTGATGGCAGGTGTGTACTGATTACTATTTACCATCAGCTTGAATTTGATTGGTGAATTCTGAATAGAGTCACAACCCTGCTTATAAGATGATGTGAACACTTGTGCAGCCACATTATTCTAGTTTTTTTATTTTTATTATAATCTTATATATAATCTTTTATATAAAAGATTTCAGTTTGTTTTTAATAGAATTATACAGTTTATATGTTATCAAAGTGGAAAAAAATTGAAGTGATTTATCTTGGTCTGATTTTTTTTATGTCTCAGAAACCTGACATTTGAACAGAGATGTGTAGACTCTCTCTCTCTCCCTCTCCCTCTCTCTCTCTCTCTCTGTGTGTGTGTGTGTGTATTTTGCCTTATTCTGATGTCCCTTTTTATACCTAAAATAATTAGGGTTCTTGTTAAATCTGAATGCAGACATTCTATTTAATTATCATGAGCTTGTTAGTATGCTCATTACCTTCTTCAAGTGTAGTGTTCCTGGTGAAGGTTATTTATCTATTTGACTCCAATAAATTTCCATTTGTGAGTCACATTGTTATGATAAAATACTGGCATTTCCAGTAACACTGGAAATTACTGAACTTAAGATTGATTTCTTTGTAACTTTTTAAAAATAAATATTTTAAATAAGCAGTTACATAACCAAATGTTATACAAGCAGTTCACAAAGTGCTCCTTTTTTAAAACAGCCATTTGAAATGCAATATAACCAGGAAGAGAAGTGTTAAATCCTTCATTCGCGTGCAAATGATGAAGACACATGGTGACAACTTACAATGCTTTATACTCCAACTCCAAGCAAAAAGCAAAAGGCATGCAGGCCTTTTTATAGGGCTTGAAACCCGAACAGAGTGAACCAATAAGAATTCTTCTTTCTTCACGCCTTGCACATGCACACAAGGCTGGTGCCGCTCTGTCTGGTCCCGGGCAGTTTTTAGAATGCCCGGGACCATTTGCAACAATTCTGGGCCTGCTGAGTTTCCTTATCAGGCCTAGGACACAACACCCCTCCCCCCTGGATAGAACACACACAATTCCAATTTTCTTTACAATAATAATAAAATAAATTAAAAGAAAATAATAGTCTGCTCACATGCAGACACCCTTCTTATAACTAATAGAGTTAGCTAACCAACCCACTCTCTAATGTGGACTTTGTGTGTCTATCTTCTACCCCACATAGGTCCCATCTCCTCAACCTAGACCTGTAAGGTCCTTTGTACTGACAAGAACCTCACATATTCGCCTAGATGTTAAGAGGAGCCTTAGCCTGTTGTGACCTATGCAAGGTTAGGGAGGGTGCCTGGCTGTCAGTTCATCTGCCCGGCTAGGCAGACCAGGACTTGTTCTTAAGGGCACCTGGCCTACCGGCCTGACTGTTGGGCTCACTAGACCAGGACTTTTATGCACAAATTTTGGAGGTGACCCCTGGTGAGGCGTGCCAGCAGCATTGCCAGAGCTCTCCCCAGGTTCTGTGAGAGCAGCTGAAATTCCCCAACCCTCTGAATTGGCTAGGATTCCTCAACTACCCTGGATGGCTCCAGGGAACTTAGTTCCTCGAGCCCATGACCAGTCTCGGACATGACCTGCATTGCAGGTGTGCCCCAATACTCCCAGTCCCCTGTGGCCGAGGTGCCAGAGTCAGGAGTGCCTCTATGGCAAACCCCGCTTCAGGTGAATTCCTGTTTGGAGCTCTTGCATAACTCCCTGTTTGGCGCAATAGCTGAACTCTGAGGATGTCCTTGCACCTCCCCTGGGAAATCCCTAGCGACCTGCAGTACTTCCCAGGAATGGTGAGATTGTGTCTCAGAAGGTTGACCTGAAGTGTAACGTGGTTCCTGGGCCCCCTTCCCCCTGAGAGTGGAGGCAGAGGCGGAATCCACAGGGGACAACCGCCAGGGCAGTTGATCGATGTGACGCCACAAGACGAGGCCATCTGCCAAGGCCATCTGCCAAGACGAGGCCATCTGCCAAGGTCACTGCATATGAGAGAGGTCCAGAGATCTTACAGTTGACAGCAGGAACCCACAGATGACCAGGAGCATAGTTCCTAGCCCAGACCGGATCACCCAACTGTAGTCTCCTTGGTGCCCACGGTTGCGACACCTGTGAAGCCACCCGGTCTGGGTGCAACCTGTCCAATTTAGTAATGAGTCTGCAACCCCAGCGGAGTTCAGCTGGACTCTTCCCAGTGGTCGTGCAAGGTTTGGTGCAGTGTGCAAGAAGAAAGTCAGCTAACCTGTGATGCCAGTTACTGAACGTGAGTTTTTTGAGTGCATCCTTGGTGGTGCACACCATCCTTTCAGCTTGCCCGTTGGTGGAAGGGTGGAAGGGAGCTGATGTTGCATGCCGGATCAGGTTGGCCTGAAGAAAAGCCTGGAACTCCGAAGAGGTAAATTGAGGGCCATTATCTGAAACCAGGACATCTGGAAGACCATGTGATGCAAAAATTCCTCTCAACACCTGGATAGTCCTGGCAGTAGTAGTGGAGGAAACAGGAACAACCTCTAGCCACTTGGAATGGCAATCCAGAAGGATAAGGAAGAATTGCCCCTGGAAGGACCCAGCATAATCTAAATGTACCCTTGAGCAAAGGGTATGTGTCTCCTGCCACTTGTGTACAGGGGCCTGAGGCATTTCAGGCCATGATTGTTGGCACACTTGGCACATGTGCACCTGAGCCTCGATAGCTTTATCAAGCCCAGGCTACCAAAGATGGCTGCGCGCAAGCGCTTTTATCCTGACTATCCCAGGATGTCCCTCTTGCAGAGAAATCAAGACTCTAGACCTCAATGAGGCTGGGATGACTACCTGTTACCCCATAAAAGGCACCCATTAAAGGTAGACAGTGCGTGTCTCATTTGCCAAAAACTTTGAAATGTCACATCTGGACACGTGTCAGGCCATCCTGACAACACCCATGTCAGCACACGTGTAAGCATGTGATCAGTGGCAGTTTCAGCAGCCACATCCCTAGCATTGAGGGGAGATTCAGGCAACTCCTGAATGGAGAGAATATTGATGGCAGGAGCAGGGTCTGCTTCTACCTGTTTTAGAGGTAATCTGCTTAGGCCATCTGCATGGCCCATTTCTTTTCCAGGTTTGTGAACTAAAGTGTAGTCATATGCTGACAGGAAAATGGACCATCTCAGCATACGAGGAGAAATGATATGTGGTGTCTGTTTGTTAGTAGTAATCAAACCCAACAGAGGCTTATGGTCTGTATAGACCATGAAGTGGCGGCCATATAAGAAATCATGAAATTTCTTTATGCCAGCCACTATGGCCAAGGCTTCTCTGTCAATCTGAGCGTAATTCCGCTCTGCAGATGACAGAGTCCTTGAATAATAGGCCACAGGGACTTGTGTCCCTTCAGATGGCTAAATACTGCTCCCACCCCATAAGGAGATGCATCGCATGCGATGCAAACAGGCAGTTGCTCATTGAAATGCTCTAAAACAGCATTAGAAGTGAGCAAGGCCTTAACCTCATTGAAGCTCTTGTCATGGACTTTAGTCTACTGCCAAGGAGCCTGCTTGTCTAAGAGCCTATGTAACAGCTCTGCCACTGCAGCTTTGTGTGGGAGAAATGCATGGTAAAAATTTAAGAGCCCCAAGAAGGCTTGCAGCTCACTCTTGAACTTGGGGCTTGGGGCCTGTTGAATAGCTTGTAGTTTAGCTTCAACAGGGTGAATGCCTTGGGCATCAATCCTGAAACCTAAGAAGTCAGTGGAAGTGACTCCTATCTTGCATATATCCTGCTTTAGCTTAAGGCCTGCTTTTCGAAAACGAAGCAAGACAACCCTTAATCTTTCTGCTAAATTTTGAGATGACTCCCCAGCAATGAGGACGTCATCGAAGTAGGGACAGACCCCACGAATACCTCAAAGTGTGCTCTCCATGACATTTTGGAATATGCCAGGGGCTACATTGACTCCAAATTGCAGTCTCTTGATCTTGAAGGCCCCCCTGTGAGTTACAATAGTCTGGGCCTCTGCAGCTGCCTCATCAACAGGTAGCTGTTGATATGCCTGTGCCAGGTCAAGTTTTGCAAAAATGCACCCCCCCTTCAGGGAGGCCAGGATGTGGCTTACAATAGGGATTGGATAAGTGTGCTGTTGCAATGCCTTATTCAGTGTACACTTGTGGTCTGCACATATACGTATTTCCCCATTAGCCTTTAGAAGCGTTACTATGGGAGTTTCCCATGGACTAGAATCCACAGGTTCTAAAATGCCCTGCTGGAGCAATTTGTCCAGTTCAGCATCTATTTTACTCTTGAGAGCAAAAGGTACCCTCCTAGGCTTAACCCTGATGGGCGTGATGGTTGGGTCTAACCATAGCGAAATGGGAGGCCCCTTGTAAGATCTTAGTTCTGAACTAAACACATCTGCAAACTCCTTGCAAAACTCTGCAAGGCCCAGTGTTTGTAAGCTGTGCAGCCCAGTTACTTGGATTCCCAGAGCATTGAACCAATCGAGTCCAATAAGACTCCTACGTTCACCCCCAACAACCACCACATCTAGGGAACCTTCAAAATCCTTATACTGTACCTTAAGGATGGCCTCTCCCTTAACACACACCATAGAATTTTGAAAATCAGTGAGTATTAGATTCAATGGCCTGAGTTTAACTCGAAAGCCACTACTGCTGCAAATCCTTTTGAAGGTATTAATTGAAATAATGGAAAGAGCGGACCCTGTGTCCAACTCCATCCGTAAGGGAATCCCTTGCAATCTTAAGTTAATGGAAAGTTTCTTCTTAAGGGGCTTGTGTGTTCCTGTTCTTAGAATGCTCCTGCGCGATGCATAGAAACCCACCCTATGTTGGCTGGGGACCCTGGTACCTTTCTGAAGCAATTCTTCCTGAGGTTGAACCTTCTGGCGACCCAAACAGACAAATGCAATGTGGCCTTGCCTGCCACACGCCCGGCAATCAGCTTGTTTGTGGCATCTTCTGCACTCAAAGCACTGAAGAGATGCTGGGGCCTTGACCGGACATCCCTTCTGCCTCCTCTCAGCTGGCTGGTGAAGTCTGTTGACCTCCTCTTCAGGATCCACTTCTGATCCTTCTCGAGCACCCTCTTGATGGATGGTAGCTGTGTCTGGAGGATTCTTGGTGAGGTGCAAGGCCTTCACAGCCCCGCCTGATGCTTCCTCAGCTGCCACCTCTCACAACGCATCTTGGAAGGAAACATCTTCTTTTGCAAAAATCTTTTGTTGTAAATCTCTGCTCCTTAAGCCGCAGACAAAGCGATCTCGTAGCCTCTCTTCCAGGTCCTTGAACCCACAAGGTCTGGCTGCTTGCCTTAAGGCCACACTAAAGTCTGCAGCAGATTCACCCGGCCTCTGGTCTCTCTGCTCGAACGCGTGCCTCCAAGCAATGACGGATAACTTCAGCTGGAAGTGTTCCTTCAACATTTTCTTCAAGGCAGCATATGTTACTGACTCCAGAGGTACAGGGGCCACCAGATTTTCTGCGATGTCAAAAGCTTCTTGTCCACAGGCACACAAAAGAGTTGCTGCCTTCAGGCCATCTTTTCTAATCTGATTTACTCTGAAGTAGTTCTCCACCTGTGCTACGTAGGAATTCCATCTCTCTGGGTGGGAGTCATCGAAATCAGTCAAGCAGTCAATCTTCGACATTGTAAAGTTTACGATCTTCACCACTCACTTCCTCTGCAAGCTGCTGTTTGGGGAAAGGGTCCTTTAGCCGAGCTCACCCTCCAGCGACGCTATACTGGCAGGCTGGGATGCTGATTCAGATGCCATCTTCCCCTCTTCAGGACTTCCAAGGTAAGTCCTTAAATCTTTTGTTTCAGCTTACAAAGGATCCCACCCTCATCGCCAGTGTTAAATCCTTCGTTCGCGTGCGAATGATGAAGACACATGGTGGCAACTAACAATGCTTTATTCTCCTACTCCAATTCCAAGCAAAAAGCAAAAGGCACTCAGGCCTTTTTGTAGGGCTTGAAACCCAGACAGAGTGAACCAATAAGAGTTCTTCTTTCTTCATGCCTTGTGCATGCGCACAAGGCTGGTGCCGCTCTGTCTGGTCCCGGGTAGCTTTTAGAGTGCCCGGGACCATTTGCAACAATTCCGGGCCTGCTGAGTTTCCTCATCAGGCCCAGGACACAATGAAGTATATTCATACCATCGGTCTTTCATATTATTCCACATTATCCTCATTTATAAATCTTATCCAGCTTACTAGTGCTTTTCTGAAACTGATGCATAACAGAAACAGCAATAATTGAAATGAGTAGAAGTTGTCTCGTATTTTCCTTATTATATTATTATATAATAAAGAAATCTAGGTCAGTTTACATCTTGGTTCAGAATAAGCTGGAATCAGACACAGTTCAAAAGACTTAAGTAATATTGATTCCACTGGAACACTGATGCGCCAGACTTTTCTCTTTCCAACTATCCACCCTTTTATTTGGCTGATGTGAATATAAGCTTTGGGACTTTGGTGAGGAAGAGGCCGAACACTTTTTCTCACAATGTATTTCAAAGTGTTATTGTCCAGAATCTTGCTCGGGGATCAAAATGAAGATCTGGCTATTGAGATGTTTCTGTAGACCTTGACCTTTTTTTGGGTCACTGTTGTGCTGAGAATTATATATAAAGACATTTGAAAGAATACATTATTTAGTTCTAAGGTATTTAGCTCCTATGAGATAGTTCAGGGATGTGAGATCATGATTTCACTGGGTAAAATGGACTATTATTGATCTGAGATTTTACCTTGACAGAAGCTAAGCTTTTTGTCCATCCTTTTGTGCAGCTCAGTTTTAGATATTGCAAAACGTATATCTCTTTTCTAAACTAAAACAGACTAACAACGAGAAATATTTCAGAATGCTTTTGTCTAACTATCTTTTCATTGTTATCCTTTATTCTATTAATTTATGTCTGATTTGGGATATAAAGTATGGGTATTCAATTAAGAAAAATAGGATTCTTTTTCTTCCTTTGAAGAAGATATGTCTAAGTTTCTCCTTGTCTCCTTTTCTTCATTCCAGAAATAAGTTATTCAATTCCTTCAATGGATGAGACCCTAATTAATGCAACACTCTCCCTCATGTGGTCTTGAGAAGAATTCTGAGAGTGAAGCATAAAAATATTGGAAAGCTGATTAGAAGCCTATATGATCTCTTGAAAAGAATGGCAATGGCAAACGGTGACAGCTTTACCATATTGCTGGACAGATTTCTTTGCCTCATTGCCTTCCTGACTATGACTTTAATATGAAAATTGTAATTTGCACATAGTTGTTATTTTTCTGTTGCTTGGATATACTCACTAATATTTTCAAATCAGTTTAAAGACCAACTTGTAATTTTCTCCATTTCTGCTGGCAATAAAATTTAGAAAAATACAGAGATGAAGGAGTCTGTTCTACTTGCACCCATCTGGAATAAATAAATAACAAACAAAAATCAATAAATGTTTTCTACTTTTACACCTAACTTTGCAAAAAATAAAAAAATAAAATTAATTGCTAGTGTGAGATACACATAGACACACAAAACACATATAATACACACACAAAAACATACATGCAAAGTTAGTATGTGTGTGCAAATATACATACACATACATAAAATTCTATGTGTGTCTCTCTGTGTGTGGTGTGTGTGTGTATTATATGTGTATCTCTACATAACTAGTTCCCACTTGGAATTTAGTATAGGTTGGTGCAATTTTATCATCAAAATATCTTACAAATTGGTCACAGCAAGAGCTTTAAAAATATAGAGAAAGAAACCACAATGTATTTCACAAGATTATCTTTCAAATGTTACTATATAATAATGTATTACTTTCATTTTTTATCCCATATAAATTTAAACCAACTGACAAGAACAAACACTGGGCCTAAGAAATGTTTTGACTATTCTAAAAAAAAGTATAGTTGCTTGTTTTTTATTATCTTCCCAGTGGATTATGGTTTTTATCATCTGGTTCATTTTATGTTGTGTAATATTATATATGTTTTCATTTCTAATGCCTGTCAGTAAAACAGTATTACAAAAATAATGGTCAGTGGCATGAGTGAGTGACATGACAGGTTAATTCAAAAGTTTGGAAATAGTTGATTTAAAATGGCAGAGGTTAAAGGAAAACTATGTGAATGGGGTTTATATTTCTCAAATTTGTACACAAAACCAAGTTGTCTTGGGACACAGCATGAAACCAGGTTAGTCTTCCAGCCAAACTTGCATTGTCTTTACACAGCTCCTATGAATTGAGTTCTCCATTTGCTCTGAACAATATATATATATATATATATATATATATATATATATATATATATATATATTATATGATGGTATATATATATAAATGGAATGAATAAAGCGCGTTCACCAGGAGAGTTTAAAGTTAAAATACTTCAATTAAAGTATTTTACTATATTAAAAGGTTGCCAAGCTTTCGTTGGGAAAACTCCCCAACATCTTCAGGGCTGAGAGAC
Organism: Crotalus tigris; assembly: GCF_016545835.1. Taxonomy (NCBI): domain Eukaryota; kingdom Metazoa; phylum Chordata; class Lepidosauria; order Squamata; family Viperidae; genus Crotalus; species Crotalus tigris. The sequence continues at coordinate 103,321 of NW_024097146.1, read as the reverse complement.
CGTTTCTAACAAGGTGATTCAAACGGGTTCCATAGACGTCTGCACGTGGTTCCTAGACTGTGCTAGCATTCCCTGCTGAACAGCTGATAGGTGGGGGGGGAATCGGAGTAAAGATTTCTTCTGTCGTTCTCTCGAGCACTTTTGTTCACATTTCCGTCGACCTCAGGGGGTATTGTTAAAGTTATGTTCCGCCCTCTCCCGGCAGTATTGGCTCTCGTTGCAGTGGGGGGGTTTAGTTTGATGTCATTGTGTATCCTACCATGGAGGCGGGGCTTCATCGGCTGCAATTTAACATCTTTCCTCTGCTGCGTGCTCCCATATTTATCTTCGCTCGCATGTACAAGCATCAACTGGATGTGGTATTTTTCAATGTTTGAATCATCCTCCTCCATCATGGTGTCCCCCATGCTCATCTTCCCTCGTAGGTCAATATTCAGGTTAAATCCCCCCCATTTCTGTGAGCAAAAGTCTGTTGGTATTTGGGCAGATTCCCCGCTCATGTTACTTTCCCTTTTATCAAGCGAACGGGTCGTCATCACATGTTTTTTCTCCCCTCTCTGTATGGGATATCCACCTTTATTATTATTATGGGTAGTGCTAAATTTAGTGGTTCTATCCTCAAATTTCTTAAGCGCTCCAATGTCATTATTATTGTTTTCTCCAATTAAAGGGGGTGTGGTTTCCCCTTGATATTGTTGGGGGGTTTCTGGGTAGTCTATATCAGATTGTTTCTGGTAGGGAGGAGGTGTAGCTCCTGGTTTGGAATGTTGTGCATGTTGATTGTAAGGTTTGTGATATAAAGGATGATGGTTTGAGTTCCATTTTCGTAGCGCTTGTTGTGCTGGGTGCAAGTCAATGTGACGATTGATTGAGTTGTTATTCGAGAACCAGGCTTCTTTTAGCAGCCGACCTCCCTTCGTGGCATCACTGGCTATGATAAGGGTGTTATTGAAGTCAAACTGATGGCCTTGTTGTGCCATATGCATCCAAAGTTGTGAGTGTGGTTCGCCTCGTTTTATGGCCAGTTTGTGTTCGTGGAGGCGAGTTTTCAAGCGTTTGGCTGTTTCTCCCACATAGTTGCCGTCGCAGTTTTTGCAGTTGATCTTATAAACAATAGCAGATTTCTCCATGGTAGGTAGGGGGTCCTTTGGACGCATAATTTTTGATCGTAAGGTTTGGTTAGGTTTGTGAGCTACTTCTATACCATGGGGTGCTAGTAGTCTGGCTGTGGCCTCTGAGATGTTACTTATGTATGGGAGGGAGATGCGTGTTTTTTGTAGGGGGGAATCCCTTCTTCGTTGGGTGGTCTGGTGCTGGAAAGTTGTACAATGTCGTTTGATAAATTTTAATGGATAACCGTTATATATGCACGTACGGAAGAGGTGTCTCCTCTCTTCTTTCTTATATTCATCCGTGCTGCAGTGGGAGTCAACGCGTTTAAATAACGTTTTTATGCAGCTGATTTTATGGGAAACAGGATGATTACTCTGGTAATGGAGGATTCTATCTGTGTGGGTTGGTTTACGGAATACCTTCGTATGTAGGTATCCATCTGGTTGACGGTGGATGGAAACATCTAAGAAGGCAAGAGAATTGTGTCTTTCTTCCTCTACAGTAAACTTTATGTCAGAGTAGATGGAATTTAATATTCCCATAAATGTAGTTACATGTTGTCTTTTGACAATGGCAAATGTATCGTCCACGTATCGAACCCAAAATTTGGGTTGGTATAAAGTCATAGCCTTATGTTCAAGCTGTTGAAGGACTACCTCAGCTATAATACTGGAGATGGGGGAGCCCATCGGGGTTCCTTTTATTTGTTCATAGATGGTACCTTGGAATGTGAAATAAGTCTGGAGACATATTTCTATCAATTTCACGAGGTCTTCCGTCTGAAGGGAATCTTGGTGATGACTTTCATTCATAGATGTCAAACGTTCTTTCAGGACAGAGATGGCTAAGTCCTGGGGAATGGAGGTGAAGAGAGAGGTGACGTCGAACGACACCATCATCTCATCATCCTCCACCCTAAGGGTCTTAATTCTAGTTAAAAATTCTTCTGCAGATCTGACCATGGTGTTACTGCCATCTACGAGGTGGTTGATGCGGGTACTAAGCCATTTAGCTAGTCCTGAGATGGGGGTGCCCCTGAATGATACAATGGGGCGAAGGGGGGTACCTTCTTTGTGGATCTTTGGTAGACCGTAAAAACGGGCAAGGGCCGTGTCACAGGGACGTATCCTCTTTAGGGTGTCATCTCCGATCTTCTTACAACGCTTAAAGTTGTCTAGCAGTTTGTTGATTTTATTTTTGAGCGTTATTGAGGGGTCTTTTTTAATTACTCTATAGGCCAACTTATCATTCAAGAGTTCAAGTGCTTTAGCTGTATACAGTGTTCTATCCATAATAACAGTCACCCTACCTTTGTCTGCAGGAAGTATGACAATAGTATCATCTCTTTTAAGTTGTGTGAGAGCTCCAGTTTCTTCTCTAGATAGGGTGTGATGGTACCTGTGCTTAGTAAGTAGCCCTGTGATCTGTTGTCTAATGGAATTTCTGGTGTCTTCATCTGTCCCCATATGATGCATAGCAGGCTCCAGTGCAGATATAAAATCTAAAGGGTAGGCATCCATAAGGTTATGATTAGTATCACGTTGCAGTAGGGTGAGTTGTGAGTTGGTCAGAGGTTTGGAAGAGAGGTTACAAACTACTCTATTGGTAAAATTACTATATTGGGACTTACGTATGGCATTCATCTTACGTTGGAGGTGTGCTGTTGTTTCTTGGTTATATATGTAGGTCTTTGGTTGTTCGGGTTTTCTCGAAAACTTCGTTTCGACGAAGTCCCATTCGTCATCTTCAGGCTGGTGTTTTCAGCTTCGTGCTTTCGAGCAGCAAGCACGAAGCTGAAAACACCAGCCTGAAGATGACGAATGGGACTTCGTCGAAACGTCGCCAAGACACTTCCAATTTTACGCGGGAGAAAACCCGAACAACCAAAGACCTACATACAACACCCGCGAAAACCTCAGAAAACATATATATATATATATATATATATATATATATATATATATATATATATATATATATATATATATTGCCTAACATGCATATAGCCCAGGTTCGAATCTCAGAAGAGTAAGTCTGGCTGAAGAGAGTTAAGAAACTTGAAATAGCTATCCCAGTTCTCTCTTTATTCTTTTTTAGCAACCTAAAAAAATGCAAAATGATGTTGCAGTTGCGACTGCTGCTTGTGGATGGCTGTGGATTGAGCTGATACAGGCAAAAGAAAAGAAAGAAGATTTCTTTCTCCCATATTTGGGCTGACAGGGTGCACATTCAGGTAATATATATATATATATATATATGTATATATATATCTATATATATATATATATAAGTTATATATTAAGTCATAATCGAACACCAAGAGAATAAAACTATACAAAAGCTAAAAATGTTAAAACTTTTATTTACTAAACCTAGCTTTCGTCAAGAGCTCTTGACATCATCAGGGTGTAAACGGCAGTCGTTGGGAGGGCTTATATGCAGCCTCCAATCATTTGCGCTCGGCTCTTGGATCGTGTCATAGATCCCAGCTGTGTGCGTTGTAATCCAAGTGTGTGTCCTGCATTGGGGGGTGGTTGTTTCTCACCCTTTCTTCGTATGCTGTTACGTGTGTCTTTCTCGCTAGTTCTAAAATTAGCTGGGGTATTTCCCCTTTCCTTGCAGTTAGTGCATGTTTCACTAGTTTCCCATTTGTGATTCTGTCTGTCACGGGTCAAACAAACGTGTCATCAACGTACCGAGCCCAAAATTTGGGCTGGTACTGGGACATAGCCTCACGTTCCAGTTGCTGGAGAACTGCCTCTGCTATCACGCTGGAAATAGGAGAGCCCATGGGCGTGCCCTTTATTTGCTCATATGTGACACCTTGGAAAGTAAAGTATGTGACCAAGCCCCAAATGGAGTGGGCAACGGATTGACCGGCTACGAGCTAGGCAATGCCTTACTGACATGCACACACTCCAGAACGACTCCTCCCAAGAATATAGGGAGGAGAGTGATGATAGATCTAAGGGAGTGATGGAAAGGAATAGGAGGGAGAGTGGTGCAGGACGGGATGGCACACAGGGGCTATGATCTGAGAGAACAGGAGGATTGGAACGTGGCTCGGAGGGGATGGTTGGAGGAACTAGAAGGAAGCAGAAAACAGCAACTACCGCCCGTGACAGACAGAATCACAAACGGGAAACTAGTGAAACATGCACTAACTGCAAGGAAAGGGGAAATACCCCAGCTAATTTTAGAACTAGCGAGAAAGACACACGTAACAGCATATGAAGAAAGGGTGAGAAACAACCACACCCCAATGCAGGACACACACTTGGATTACAACGCACACAGCTGGGACCTATGACACGATCCAAGAGCCAAGCGCAAATGATTGGAGGCTGCATATAAGCCCTCCCAACGACTGCCGTTTACACCCTGATGATGTCAAGAGCTCTTGACGAAAGCTAGGTTTAATAAATAAAAGTTTTAACATTTTTAGCTTTTGTATAGTTTTATTCTCTTGGTGTTCGACTATTTATTGACTTTAATATGAACATACCCAAAAGTCATATTTTTATTTGCATAGCTGATATATATATATATATATATATATATATATATATATATATATATGTGTGTGTGTGTGTGTGTGTGTGTGTGTGTGTGTGTGTGTGTGTATAGTTAATAACACTAAAAATATGAACCCTGGGAATATTCATATCTAAAATAAAATGAACACCAAGGTATTGATTAAAACTATAAGAGTTTAATTTAAAAAAGCCAAGCTTTCGCCGTCATCTGCCGGCATCATCAGGGCTGGACCGTCAGGGTGTGAGAGAGTCATTTTATAGGCAGGCCGGAGTCTGCACTCGGCTCCTCGATCTCGTCACCGGACCCAATTGGTTGAATTGTGCTCCGGTGGTTCGTTTCTTTCTGTCCTTCCTAGCTGCGTGTGTATCCTCATCTACCTTCTTTTCTTTGGGTTCTGAGGCAAGTGATGTAAACCCCTTGTCTCTTCGATTGCCTCTATCCCTCAATCCATTCCCCCTTTCGGGTTCGAGTGGTAGTTTGTATTTGTCCTTTTCCTTTCTCCAATCACGCTTCACCCAGTCACTTTCTCTATGAGTATCTTTCTTTTCATCCTTAATGCCCCTCCCTGTGCCCAACTGTCATTAGAATGGTCGTGCACAATGTTCCAGACTGGCTGGGGTGGCTCAATGGATTGTTTTTCTATGGGGGTGATCTCATGGTTTTAATTATCTTTGGCCCATCGGTGAGGTGTCAGGTCTAATGATCTCTCCCCATCTTTGTCTAACGTATCTCCTTGCACGCTAATTGGGATATCTCCAATGTTCGTGATGCAGGGGTTCTGGGCTTTAATTTCTATTGCTCCCTTAGTTTTTTGCAAGCGTGTTAACATTGCGGGGGTAGTGGGAATTCTCAATCGTTGTCCCTCCTCTTCTGAATTGCATCGAGTTGGTTGGGGGGTTGGCACATCTCCTATGGTTCTCTCATTGGATTTACTATCAGGCCAGTGGTAACGAGATGGGTGGTTGGTCGCACTCCATGATCTAAGTGCTAAGTGTGCTGGACAGAGGTCAATATGCCGGTTGATAGAGCTGCCATTGGATAGCCATGCTTCCTTAAGCAGTCGGCCTCCCTTAGTACTGTCACTTGCCAAGACGTCTACTTCATTAAAATTAAAGCGGTGGCCCAATTCCGCCATATGAGTCCATATCTGGGAGTGCTGTTCGCCCCTTTTCACAGCTAGTCTGTGTTCATGGACCCTGGTCTTCACTCGTTTGGAAGTCTCCCCAACATAGTTGCACGGACAGTCCATACATTCGATCTTATATATGGCTGCCGATCTCTCCATGTTGGGGAGCGGGTCCTTGGGGCGCATAATGGCTGCCCGTAGCGTTTGGCTGGGTCTATGTGCTACCTGTATATTATATGGCGCCAAAATTCTCGCCGTAGCCTCTGATACATTGCAGATGTAGGGGAGGGTAATACGTGTTGTCTGTGGTGTCAACTCATTAGGTGTGGGGTTACTCCGGGGTTCAGATGGTATACTAAACCGGTTGATGAATCTTGCCGGGTACCCATTGCGCTTACACACTTGGAAGAGGTGGTTTCTTTCCTCCCTCTTAGTTTTGACAGTGCTGCAATGTGACTCCACCCGTTTGAATAGAGTCTTAACACAACTGACTTTATGGGCTAACGGATGGTTGCTCTCAAAATGGAGGATCCTATCCGTGCAAGTTGCTTTTCATATACCGAAGAACATAAGAACAATGCATTGAAGAACATAAGAACTCACTCAAAAAAGAGGAACCAACTTCTTCCCTGGTCCAATACCTTAAAATCACAGGACATGAAATTGACTTTAAAAAGACCAGAACTATCGCCAAAACTGAACACTTTAATAACAGAATAATCAGAGAAGCCATCGAGATAGAAAAATGCCCACACAGCATGAACAAACGAGATGATACCTCCCACCTACCAGCCATTTGGAAACCCGCCCTTATTGACAAACGAGTCCCTAACACAAAGAATGACACCAGACCCACACTCACAAAAGCCACACAGGATGTCACCACCACACGTCCACGCAAAAAGCAAACCCAAACCCACACCGATGATGAGGCACAACCACAAACCAGAAGCCAGACCACAGCTGCATCATTAGCCACTTTAAACCCCTCCAATCCATACATGAAGCAAACTGACACCCACCATGAAGATGAGGCCCGACCACGAATGTGAAGCCAAACAATAGCAATCCAGCTCACCATCTCACATCCCCATGCAACTCAGACTAACCTGAGCACAACAAAGCCCCCAACCAAAGAGAACACTCCCCCAACCAATCAGAGCACAGCCAACCCCCCATCCAATCAGAGCACAGCCAACCCCCCATCCAATCAGGGCACAACTCCATCCAATCAGAACACAGCCAAGCTCTCATCCAATCAGTTCATACCCCCACTGGCAGTTAAAAGGAAGAAATAGCTACGATCACACATTGCTCCCAGAAGCACAAAGCCGAAAACACCAGCCTGAAGATGATGAATGAGACTTCGTCGAAACGTTGCCAAGACACTTCCAATTTGACGCGGGAGAAAACCCAAATAACCAAAGACCTACATACAAACACCCGCGAAAACCTCAGAAAACAAATATATATAGCCTAGAAGCCCAAGAGTGTTAGAGGCATCAGAAATAATTTGCAGTGTGCATAGATCTACAACTAAAGCTTTAAGCTAAATTCTGAAAGGATATGATTATGTTCTGTGAACATTTTTTTTTGTCTTCCTATCCATCCATCCATCTATTTTCTCTCTCAGAATCCAAATAAAAAAATATCAAATAAACAAAAATATGGTATTTCAGGTATCACACATTTAATTGTTCAGAATTCTTGCACTTAAGTATTATGCCATCACTCAGTTGGCAAGAAATATAGAGGTTTTCTTTTTTTAAAAAAGAAAATATTTTTGTTCTTTTAAAGATTTTTTTTTCATATATTTGTACTTTTCGGGATAAGTAGCACAATAATGCTTTACTTGTAAACTACAAATATGGTGATTTATTATTGAAAGGAGAAGTAGAACCACAAATTAAATGTCTCTGGGCATTACAGCACCTAGCAATACTTTCCCGAGCACCCACTTGGCTTCCTTCTCACATGAAGTTTTAAAAAGATGCATTTGTTTATCTATCATGAGAAACCAACGAACTGCAAAGCAAATAAAGGGCCTATGGCACTATTAGTATTTTCAAGAATGTAGCTATGTTCACATAATAGTGGGTCCCAGCAAATGCTTTGTCTGGAAGTATATCCACCCACTAAGGGTAAAACCACAGTGGTAGAAAATATTATAATTATGCATTTATATGCTTACACATTCAAATGATTTTGGTGGCTCATATAGGAAAGATACAAGTGAAAACACTCATGATATAAAATATATGTTAAAAAACACAGTAACAATATAATAGTAAACCATTTTAAAAAATAAAGAAAAAAGTGGCAACATTAAATCAGTGGAGGACTTTCCAAAACTTGAAAGTGTCTGAAAAACCAACAAAGAGGAAAGTTGCCTATGTTCATAGTGGGGCCTGGATATGACTACAGAATAGCAGCATTGCCTCACTTCAGCCCTCTTAACCTCCTGAAAGTGTGGGATTTCTTTTTTCTCAGCCTTACTAAATTTCCTTATTGTGGATAGATAAATTTCTACAGCACTTGCTGGTCTGCCATTAGCTTAATGATAATATTAAAGAAACAAAAAGGAACATTAAGTGAGAATTAGAATTCCGGGGTTCTATGAGATAAGGATTTGGAATGGTGAAATGGAACAAATTATTCCTGTCTTCCCCATTTCTACCTCCTAACTTAATTTGGGAAACATTTTTAATAGCAGCTCTACCATGAATTCTCTACCTCATGTGGGTGTCAGCCATGATTTTTAGAGTGAGAATGTTGATTAAAAGCAAAAATTCCATGCCTTCCAAATAAATAAATAAATAAATAATGTGCAATAGGGCTGTCATGATTTAGATGTTGAGCCTTTTGTTACCTTTCAAGGTATGAAATGGCATGAAGCCAATGGCTAAGGTTCTAAAATTACTTCCTCCATAAAAGAAGACTTAAGTTATGCTATATGTTGTTGCTCTTTGACTAGTGTACAAATGTAATCCCTTTGGGAATCTCAGCTACCTAATTTCTCATTGAGACCAATGGGAACTCATGGTGTTCACCACCTCCCACAACTATTCTCTAAAGCTTCAATAAATTCACAGGTTTTGGTTCACTGCACTCCATGTGATTATCTTCTCCTGTTTCAGCCCATGTGTTGTTAAGATAAACTCTTTGATAGAAATGCAGTGAAACATGAACATGGTAAATCCAACATTCTAACATAGAACCTAGTCAAAGTTCTTGTCCTCTTATTTCTTTTAATTATCTGAGAAATGTGAGCTTCACTGCGGATTTTTAACCTAAAGCTTGCTCCTAGAAGCAGTTTCCCCATTGAGGCAAATCAATACAAAGGATTTTCATAATAGGCACTTGTATTTACCTTTTTATTCCTGCAAGCTTGCACCATGCAGTAATGTGTTCCCTACCAAGTCTTGAGAAAATGCAAAAATTGACCTAGCTCGCACATATTTCTCAAAAGAATATTGAGACAGACCTTATTTTGTCTTAGACAATTGAATGGAAGAAAATAATAGGAGCATTTTATTACAAATTATAAGGAAACATAAAATAGTTGTTATATACTTTAATTTGGATATTTTTAAAATCTTTCTTCACATAATATTTAAACTTCAAAATACAACACAAAAAATCAATGAGAAATAAAATAATATTAAAAAGGCAACAATTCTTCAAGTTGTTGCCAAAAGGTTCTGGTGCAATAGATGCTATTTAAAATGATTCAGTGATTAATTGAGTCAAAACACTCTCCCTTTCTAGTGACAAAGGTTGTGGCTGATTCAACATTTTAATTTATGATTTATATGAAGAGGTGGAGCAATGTTTAATAAATCTATAAATGATTGGATGGGATAGAAATAAAATTTTAAACTATCTTGATTGGTAGGAAAGTGGGCTAAAATTACAATATAAAAGTTAAAATGCACAATTATGCATACAGGAAACCAAAATCAATTGCACAAGTAAAGAATATGGAGACTTGGCATGGTAATGTTGCTTATGAAAAAGATCTGAATATGAGCAGTGTGTTATGGTCTCAAGGAAAGTGTATACAATTTAAGTATGCATCAACTTTATTATAGTTTCCAGATCATGGGTAGTGTTGAGTCCTTGGCGCAAAGCAGAGACGAGAAGCAGTTGGAGTTCTCAGTTTTCTTTATTCTGCGTTCAGCTTACAAGCAGATGGCTTTCCTTAACTTCCTAAACGCTCGCAGCCTCTTATATAGGCAACTCCCAGGTAAATGTGTTACTTTTCCCGTGCCAGCACCTGCGCATGCGCACGGCGCTGGCGACAGCCTGTCTGGTCCCGGGCAGCCTTGCACCTGCCCGGGACTGCCTGCAAACGCCCGAGCCGTTTGCAAGGCTCGGGACATAACACTCCTTTCCCCCGGGCTGAAACTACTACCAACATATAATCATTTGTTCTATACAGCGTTCCGCTCCCCAGTGCTTCCACTGTTTGCTGACTTTTGCCTTGCCAGCAATGTTATATAATCCTCTAGGTACTTAGGAGATTTCTTTGCTCTCTGTGACCTTCTCAGCTCTGGGTTACTAGCAGGAGTTCCCTGACTGGAGGAAGATGTGAGCCTGTTCTCCTTATTTTGTCTTGGTGCCTTCCAAGGGCTGTGCCCTGATGCCTGGCCTGCTTGCTCGCCCACCGGGCTCGTCAGGCCAGGGCTTCTGTCACTTTGTGACCTGGTTGACCTGCCTCGCTGTAGACCCTCGGGCCCCCTGAAGTGATAGCCACTGCTGGGCGTCTCTGTTGAACCTCCTAGGTCCGTCCAAGACCTGTCAGGAGGCTGTCCATTCCCTGAACCCCGTTCTGTGTCCGGGCTTGTGTGGGTTTCTGTACTTTCCCAAAACTCAGTTATTCCCTGATTTGGGCTAGAGGTGTTGTAGTCGGGACTTGGTTCCTCGACCACCTCCCTGTATGTTTGACCCCCTGTAGGATTTGGGGTAAGGTCAGGCCAACCTTGGGGATTGTGTGCCAGCTCTCTTGCGGGGAATGATTTGTTGGGATGCCCCCGGGTATCCTCCGTGACTGGAGTGCTGTGTGATATGTGTGGAAAGTGAGTATGCCACCGGGGTGACTCCCTGGCTGGAGTAGGCGTGGATGCCTGGTAGTTGGGTAGGCTCATAGAATTCTTGTTCGGAGCTCTCGCGGAACCCTGGAATGGGCCATTTGTGGCTCCATCAGTGGAGATGGGCAGCAGCTCGTGCCCTTCCCTTTGCTCCAAAGGGTCCCCCTCCCTCCCTGGAAAAGACCCAGGAGTCTCAGCTGGAAGATGCCGCCTAGGGCGGAGTTGGTCGATGTGCCTGCGTAGGACACGACCGTTGTCCAGAGCTACATCGTAGGATAGAGGACCCGTGACCCTGGAGACAGAAGCGGGGACCCATGTATGACCAGGCCTGTAATTGTGAGTCCAGACCGGGGCACCCTCAAGTAGTTGTCTAGGTGCCCTAGGATGTGAGGTAGATGAAGACAATCTGTCCGGATGCAACCAGTCAAGTTTAGTAGTAAGTTGACGCCCCCAACGAAGTTCAGCTGGACTTCTCCCTGTAGAAGTGGACAGTGTGGTGCGATAAGAAAGGAGAAAGTCAGCCAACCTGTGATGCCAGTCCCCGTAGGTGAGTCTTTTCAAGGCGTCCTTTGTGATGCGCACCATGCGTTCAGCCATACCGTTGGTGGACGGGTGGAAAGGCGCAGACGTGGCATGACGAATCATGTTAGCCTGTAAAAAAGCTTGGAATTCGGAGGAAGTGAATTGAGGGCCGTTGTCGGACACAATGACATCTGGCAGCCCGTGTGCAGCAAAAATCCCCCTCAGTACCTGAATAGTCTTTGCAGTGGTGGTGGATGAGACAGGTACAACCTCAAGCCATTTCGAGTGGCTGTCAACAAGGACCAAGAAGAACTGGCCCTGAAAGGGCCCAGCGTAGTCAATGTGCACCCTAGACCATGGGGACTGTGTTTCCTCCCATCTGTGCACGGGAGCTTGGGGCATCTCTGGGCGAGATCGTTGGCACAGGTGGCATGCATGCACCTTAGCCTCAATATTTTTATCTAAACCAGGCCACCATAAGTGGCTGCGTGCAAGAGCCTTCATACGAACAATGCCAGGATGACCCTCGTGGAGGGATTCCAAGACCCTAGTCCTCATTGAGGTGGGAATGACAACTCTGTTTCCCCAAAGCAAACAACCCTGAGAAAGGGACAGCTCGTTCCTTTTGGACCAGAAACTCTGAAACTCAGGACTAGGGCAGTCCTCAGGCCAACCAGACAAAACCCAGGAACGGACACGTGAAAGTGTGTGATCTGTACCTGTTTCAGCGGCAACATCCCTGGCACTAAGAGGGAGCTCGGGCAAGGCTTGGATTGATAGAATGTTGACAGCTGGCGCAGGGTCAGCTTCCACTGTTGGCAGAGGCAGTCTACTGAGGCCATCAGCATGGCCCATTCTTTCCCAGGCTTGTGGAGTAAAGAAAAATCATATGCAGACAAAAAAATAGACCACCTAAGCATTCTAGGGGAAATGATTTGGGGAGTCTGCTTACGTGTGGTAAACAGTCCCAGCAGAGGCTTATGGTCAGTGAAGACCGTGAAATGCCTGCCATATAGAAAATCATGGAATTTTTTAATTCCCGCAACAACAGCCAGAGCCTCCCTGTCTATCTGAGCGTAGTTGCGCTCGGCAGAAGACAATGTTCTTGACTAATATGCAACAGGAACCTGAGTTCCATCAGACCTGAGGTGGCTCAGGACAGCCCCAACCCGGTAAGGGGACGCATCACACGCGATGCACACAGGAAGAGACTCGTTGAAATGTGCAAGTACACTGTTAGAAGTGAGCAAGGCCTTGACTTCATTAAAGCAGGCCTCATGCGTCTGTGACCACCACCACACTGCTTGCTTGTCTAGTAGCCTGTGAAGAGGCTCAGCTACACTAGCTTTATGTGGAAGAAAAGAATTGTAGAAATTCAGGAGACCCAGGAAGGCCTGAAGTTCGGCCTTGGACTTTGGCCTAGGTGCTTCTAAAATGGCAGTTAGTTTGGATTCAGCAGGGTGAATTCCAGCAGCATCAATTTTGAATCCCAGAAATTCAGTAGAAGGCACCCCAATTTTGCATTTGTCTTTTTTGAGCTTGAGGCCTGTTTTCCTGAACCTTAACAGAACAGCCCTTAGCCTTTCAGCTAGAATGTGTGTGGAGTCTCCTGCAATTAAGACATCATCAAAGTAGGGGCAAACCCCCGGTATGCCCCGCAGTGTGTTTTCCATTACGCTTTGGAAAATCCCAGGAGCGACATTCACTCCAAACTGCAGCCTTTTTACCTTAAAGGCTCCCCTGTGGGTCACAATAGTCTGAGCTATAGCAGCATCATCATCAACAGGCAGCTGTTGATACGCTTGAGCTAGGTCAAGCTTTGCAAAAACGCGCCCCCCCTTGAGGGAGGCCAGAATATGACTGACCACAGGAACAGGATAGGCATGTTGCTGCAATGCCTTATTCAGAGTGCATTTGTAGTCAGCACAAATGCGAATGTCCCCATTTGCCTTTAGAGGCGTGACAATGGGGGTCTCCCAAGGACTGGAATCAACAGGTTCTAGGATTCCCTGTTGAATCAGTTTGTCTAACTCAGTGTCAATTTTACTCTTTAAAGCAAAAGGGACCCTTCTTGCTTTAATTCTAATGGGAGTGACAGTGGGGTCTAGCTTTAAGGACACAGGGGGTCCTTTGAATGTGCCCAGCTGGGGGCTGAAAACATCTGCAAATTCTTTGCAGACTTCCTGTAGGTCGAGTGTTTGTAAGCTGTTGAGTCCTGTGACGTGTATCCCCAGGGCCTCAAACCAATCGAGTCCTATGAGACTCGTTCGTTCACCCCCTACTACTAATAAGTCTAGTGGACCTTCAAAACTCTTGTATTGCACGTTAAGGGTGGCCTCCCCCTTAACACACACTCTTGAATTTTGAAAATCTGTTAACACAATGTCAGAAGGCCTTAACTTGGCCTGAGTTCCACTACCGGAACAAATCTTCCTAAATGTATGCAAGGAGATGATTGAAAGGGCAGACCTTGAGTGACAGCTTTTTCTTAATGGGCTTGTGTGTGCCTGTCCTAAGGATGCTTCTTCGCGAAGCGCAAAACCCTACCCTATTCTGGCTGGGGAATCTGGTACCTTTCAGGCGCAGTTCTTCCTGAGGTTGTACCTTTCGTCGGCCCAGACACACAGTTGCAATGTGTCCTTGTTTGCCGCATGCCCGGCAGGTAGCGGAGCGGAACTTTCAGTCGGTTCTCCTGTGGCGACCTCCACAGCCGATGCACTTGAGCGGAGCTGAAGAGCTTCCCTTCTGATTTTCTTCCTTCGTGGGGTGGAGACGGTCGACTTCCTCGTCCGGATCCTCCTCGGAGTTTCTTTGGACGTCTTCCTGGTGCACGGATGCAACCTCTGGACTGTTTCTGATCGGCCGCATGTTCTTGACAGCGCCGCCTGCTGCTTCTTCTGCGGTGACTTCCCTTAAGGCATCTTGGTAGGACAATTCTTCTTTAGCGAAAAGTCTCTGTTGTAGATCTCGATGCCTTAACCCGCACACGAATCGGTCCCTCAGTCGTTCTTCGAGGTCTTTGAACTCGCAGTGCTTGGCGGCCTTCCGTAATGCGGCGATGAATTCTTTGGCCGACTCACCGGGCCGTTGATCCCTCTGCTCGAAGGTGTGGCGCCATGCGATGACGGACATCTTGGGGTGGAAGTGCTCCTTCAATAGCTTCTTCAGATCTGCGTAGCTGACAGACTCTACTGGAACAGGTGCTGCAAGGTTTTCTGCGATGTCGAAGGCGTCTTGACCGCAAACACAAAGCAGGGTGGCAGCCTTCAAGCTCTCTTCCCTCACTTGGTTTGCCTTGAAGTAGTTCTCCACCCTGGCTACGTATGACTCCCACCGCTCTGGATGTGAGACGTCGAACTCCGAAAGCCTTCCGATTTTCACCATCTTCAGGAGACGGGTCTATCAGCCAGCCTACCCCCGAATGCGCACTGGATTGGTGGGTAGCTGCCGAGTCGATGCCGTTCCGCCGCTCAGGACTCACTTGGGTAAGCTTACACTTCTTCCTTTCCAGGCGGTGTAAGGCAATCCCACCCTCGTCGCCAGTGTTGAGTCCTTGGCGCAAAGCAGACACGAGAAGCAGTTGGAGTTCTCAGTTTTCTTTATTCTGCGTTCAGCTTACAAGTAGATGGCTTTCCTTAACTTCCTAAACGCTCGCAGCCTCTTATATAGGCAACTCCCAGGTAAATGTGTTACTTTTCCCGCGCCAGCACCCGCGCATGCGCACGGCGCTGGCGACAGCCTGTCTGGTCCCGGGCAGCCTTGCACCTGCCCGGGACTGCCTGCAAACACCCAGGCTGTTTGCAAGGCTCAGGACATAACAGGTAGTAATGGAACTAACACTTTATTCTGCATTTTTATAATCCTACCTTGTATATTAAGATTTGTGCATTACACTTTCAAGGTAATGTTGGCAAAATGGAACAGATTCAGAGAAATAACAATCACAATAAATCAAATGCTATGAAGAGAAGTCGAAGGAACTGACCCTTATCCTTAAAACAAGGAATGAGGAAGAAGCAAGAAATAAATAAATAAAAAATAGGCCAGATGTTGCAGCTGTGAAATCTGCAGTTCAGATGGATGTCAGTGACAGACTGAATCTAGCATTCCAAAATAAAGAAAATGGTTGCAGTTTTAAAAACTCAAAATCCATTCTCCTACTCTGTCTTTTGCCTATAGGTAACCATCACAGGTTCTTACAATGCACTGAGCAGAAACAAATAAACAAACAAATAAGCAATGGTGCATTGTGGTCAAAACGTTCTCTTTGTGCTTTGATTACTAGCAGATATCTCTGGACATTGCAGTAGAGACAATGTTTGGAACATATGATAGCAATGTGAAATCAGGGATGGATTTTCAAGCACTATTGCATAAGTTCTTAGCTTATATAGAAAAAGGGTCTCTAGGCAGTTCTGGTAAGTAAAATCTAACTTTTCAGGAATGGCAGCTTTCCCAGATGTGCAATAAGTCTCAGTTAGATATAGGAATAAGCAGTGGTGCATGGGAAAGAGTTTGAAGTACAAGCTTTTGTCAGCCAAAAAAAAAGCTGACTCCAGCTGAGCTTTCTGATCCAGTGGTCTTGAAGGTGACTCTTATTTAAAATGGGATTGATACTTATCTGCTTTCCTCAAGCCAAAAACAATTATTTTGAGGAAAGAGGGAGGAATAAAGCAGCAGGAAGAGCTTATGGATGCACAGAGGAGATCTACAAATCATCCCTTGAGCTGGAAATTATTTATTTCTTAAATCTATTGATATATCACTGCAATTAAAATTGTGGAATGTCATTTCTTTACAGAGACCATAGGTTTGTATTACTGCTATGAATATCCCTGATTGTTAACTTATCAATACTGAGAATTTTGAATGAATTCAATTACTGCACAATTATGCTATAGATTCAAAACTCTTTTATTAGTTTAAAATATATGGGCTGATATCCATACTCACATAATGCTTGTAAGACTCTGGGGGATACAAAAGAGGGCAAGTGATGAAATAGGCATCAAATGTCAAGATGCAAGATCCATAACATCTGTGCTTGCACTTGAAGTTGGTATATAATGTCACAAGGCTGAGAATTTTTCTATGATGTTGTGATGTGTGTGAAGTATATGCATGTGTGTGTGTGTGTGTGTGTTTTCCATCATCTTGATTTTTAGGGAACACCTATGGTTGCATTCCAAAGCTAAGGAAAATAAAAGCTTAGTTTCTGTACTTCATAGATTAATCTAAAGAGCTAAAAAGTTTTGTATCTTTTTTATACTTTTGCAAAACATGGGACAAAAGTAACTTAAAAAATAAAATACTTTAAAAATTACATTTTGAATTGAAAATGCATATTTTAAAAAAGAAGGAAAGCATATTTATAATGCACAGTGGAATAAGAATATTTGTGGGAATGGAAATAGAAATCAGGACACAATAGACTAAGGTGTAATGAAGATAGCAAAACTGGAAATGAATTATTAATTTATGCCTAGAAATCAGAAAGGTCTCATGTTTTATCAAACATGAGAAAGAAATGCTGCTTTTTCCCATTCCCAAGAAGCAAAAAAAGGAATAGCAATTTGTGATAAAGTGAAGAAATTGTTACTTCATCAAATATTAAGCATTTACCCAATTATCTGACAACCTTACATTGCACTTTTGTTAATCAAACCACTCTGAAAATTATATTTAGTCAAAGTTATGTAAGGATTTTAAAACTAAAAAAAAATTGGTTTTGTGTAATATAGAATGCATTGCAAGTACATACTGTGGTTGGTTTGCCATCATTGTCTAAGAACACATTCTAAACCATGGGTGTCAAACTGCCAGCCTGCAGGCTGGATACATCATGTTGAAACTGTGCCCACCCCATTGCCAGCAATGGAAAAAAAATTGTGATATGTCACAACATGTCACATGACGTTGTGAGTTTGACACCCCTGTTCTAAACCATCTCACATGGAAATTCATCCTACTATATCCATTTGCATAATATTTTCTTCTATTTTGAATTTGTGGGCAAACTGTTACCTCATTATGAGAAGCTTTTAAAGGTTGTAAGGAGCTACTAGAAGCTAATAAGATTAAACAGTTTATGAAAAGACTGTGCAGTTGGCTTATCAGAAAAGACCGCTTCTGTTGTGATTCTTGGATTCCTGTTTCATTTCATAGACACTGTAAACATAAAGTTGATACATTACCCCTTTCTTTTAAAGATAATACCACATATATGTGTGTAAATAAATACATTTCTTTAAATGGTTACTCATCAAAAACCTAAGGGAATAATCTGATTTTAGTAGACCAAAGTAGACTGCAGCAGGTTTCAGAGTATGAAATATGATTCTGTGATAGGAAACAGAAATTAATTCCATTTCTGATTGGGTCTAAAAAAGGGAATAGCTAAAAAGTTGTTGTTATTAAAATTCTCAGAAGAAATCAAGAAGTTTGAAGGTACCTTTTATGGACAACTATGCTCAAAACTGAATGTGTATTAAGCAGAGGAAACTAGCACACAAGTATTTTTTAATTGACTGATTAAATTGTTCATTTTAGGTAATGACTCTAGATGACTCACATAATGTGGCTCATAACATTAAAATAAGTAAAAAAAAATTGCTTGGAATTACTTGCTTGGAATTTTACTTGGAACTGCTTGCTTGGAATTTTACAACTGTGAGTGAAAAGAAGGGGGAGGGCAAAATTATTATTATTGTTGTTGTTGTTATATGTACAGATACAAAAATAAAACAAAGAATTAAACACATAGGATAGCCAGAGAATCATTTTTTTTAAAAAAAAACCACTCAACCAGGAGATGGGCTCTGTCATATACCCAGAGTCCCAGGGCCCAGGCTTCAACAGAACCAGCTCTTCAAAGTGTTACTAAAGGCTAGCAGGGGGCCAACCTAATATCCAGAGGGAAGATGCTCCAAGAAGCAGGCACCACAGCAGAAAAAGCATCATGGTCCTGCCAGCTGATTAGCAACACCTGCAGTATATCCCTTCTGCTGAAATGGATTGTGTTGGTAGAAACAATTAGGGAGAGACAGCTTCCTAAGTAGCTTGGTTTTGAACAACCAGCACCTTGAATTGAATCTGGATCATTAATACCACAGATCTTCTACTTGCATTCAAATTAATGCAAAAGTGATTGCAACAAGTGTTGACATATATTTTTTCAAGTAAATAATTTTCAAACAAATGGAAAAATTTCAAATAAACAGAAAGACTCCTTTCAGATTTTCCTGCAAACATAAAAAGAGTAAGGATTCAGTGGGAAGTGAGTTGAGGTGTGATTTTTAAGTGCACTAACAGTTCCTCCTTACTTTTGCTCCTGACATGAAAATGCCAACTGCAAAACATATGCCGCTGAATCATATTTATTAAGATTAAATATAATTGTAGAATCCTTGTCATGAGTAATTATTTTGTACATGCTAATATATGATGAAGAATCATTCCTGTTCTTCAACATATAACACTTAGTATTGTTATTCATATGTAGAAACAAGTAGTTTGAAAAAACAGGCAGAATTCAAACCCATTCATTTAGATCTTAGAATATTTTTCTATGTGATTGTGCACATACAGTATAATGTGTTTATCTGTGTGTAAAAATGGAAAAACGTGAATAAGCAATACTAATTGCAATATACTTTGCATTTTGCATTATCCTCCATTGTGTAGAAATTTCCTACTTTCATTCCCAGTTGGCATTCACCAGGCAACCAGAAAATTGCTGCTATCGTTCAAAAATGACTGAAATTTGAATGTAAATGCCTAATCCTCATATAAATACAGCATGCTGTTATTCTAGTTTTGTAGTTTGTCCATTATGATGAAAGGCATGGATCCTAATTTATATTACAATAACACTGTTAAAAAATAGTTTTTAATGGTCTTCAAAACTGTCCTTTAGGAGATAAAGTAAGTTTCCTAACAGATGCGGAATTTAAAAACCTGGGGTTAGTGAAATTAACTTTGTTGTCTTTTAAAAGGTTTAATTTTATAAAGTTATCTTTTTTTGCAATCAAGCTGTCAGCTAATTGCAGGCAAAGGAACTTAGAGTATGCTTTTATATGAGAACAGTTTATGCGTAGTTCAGTGTTAGTACATTGCATATACTTTCTTGTTGGTGGTATGTGAACAATAGTGGGTTGTCTGGCATAGTAGTCTTTACATTAGAGATCCTAGCTTGTACCAAATACTGTAGACATGCTTTCGATAAACCTGGGTTTTGTAGTACATGTAGCATAGTGTCAAAATATGCTGGAACTGATCAATATTATCTTTGCTATTAAGAAATACCATGTGTTTCACAAGAATGAATCAGCTTGGTAAGTGAGTCTACAGCATTATCTATGTTATTTAAAACAAATATATGAAACCCTTGATTAAGCAAAGCAATGAAGTGTAAGAAGGTCATATATAGGTAGCCCTCTGGTTATAAACAGCCATGAAATCTATCTTAATTCATAAATTGCTTCAGTGAAATGTCTTGATGCAATTTTTTTACAGTCATTGTATCTGTTCATAGGGTATCTGTAAGATCTGAAAAAAAAGAAACACACTAACTAGTTCTTGTTTTTGATCTATAGTGATGTTCTTATGACTCTAAACCTACAATTTATTTATCGCTTATTCAGGAATTTTCCTAAGCATTTGTTTGGTTTATCCACTACCTGAATCCTTGGAGTCCAGGCAGTTTACAATTTATAGATATTGTAATAATAAGTAGTTTATTATTAAAAATACAATGACAATAATATAGCAAAACAAACAAAATGAATAGCTAATAGTTAATACTGTACAGATAGTCTTCAACTTACAACAGTTCATTTAGTATCTATTCAAAGTTGCAATGGAATTAAAAAAGTGACTTATGTCCATTTTTCACACTTAACAATTGTTGTAGCATTCCCATGATCATGTGATCAAAATTTGGATGCTTGGCAATTGACACATATTTACGATGGTTGCAGTGTCTCAGGGTCATGTGATCACTTTTGCAAAGTGATAAGCAAAGTCAATGGGGAAGCCAGATTCACTTAACAACCACAGTAACAAATTAATTGTTACTAACTTAACAACTGCAGTGATTCACTTAACAATTTGTGGCAAGAAAGATTGTAAAAAGGGCCAAAACCCATTTAACAAATATCTCACTTAGCAACAGAAATTTTGAGCTCAGTTGTGGTCATTAAGTCGAGGTCTATCTGTATAAGCAATGTGCTTTATCCACCACTGAAATAAAATAATGATTTGATATTAAGGAAAGCTTTATAAGAAAGAAAAATAAATGTTACAAGGCCAATGCAGCAACATGAAAGAAATACAAGTAATCAAATGACAGTTCTACAAATATCTATCTCATGACAATTTAGATCTTTATTATTCCTCTGCAGTAAATAAAGTTACCAGATGGGGGCTGGTAATATATTAATAATAATAATAATAATAATAATAATAATAATAATAATAATAATAATAACCCCCCAGTGAGGCACTACCTTGACGTGGTTGTGGGGCTTGTGTACTCTGAGGAAGATGAGAGCTATGCCAGAGGTTCAACCATACTGGACAGGTCTCATCAGAGGAGTCAGACAAAGAGTGTCTCTCCCATAAAAAATATGGTGAGACGTAAATTTCAGAATGCCATACCGGCTCGGACGTCGCCCGGGTTAACAAGGTCCGCACTAGATATTGGAGTTCCTGGATATCTGGTGAAAAATGGGTTACAGGACTCAGGACTGTTGGCTGAGCAACCAGGGCCAGCAGCTGCAGAACTACTGGAAGAAAAGGTGTTTACCCGTCGCAGATACACAGTGATGGAAAACAAAGAAATAATGATCTGTTACTACAGATCAAGTCCAACAAGAAGAGGATATCTAAAACGAATGCACCAGTTCTGGAAAGAACAACATCCAGAATCAGAAATAACAGAACAGAGACTAGCAGATCAACGCCGATTTATAACACGAAAATAAATATTCACAGAAACAGAATTGGACGAACTGCAAAGGTTTACCCAGGGCAAAGAAATCAAAGCCTTACCAGAAGTAATTCAGAATGTAGAGGCAAACCAGGGGGAGTTGGCAGTGAAGGAATCTAGCAGAGATATACAACTGTTCTCATTTGGAAACCAGGCACCTCTACCTCAGGAAGAACAAAACCCTCTAACTAAAGAAATAAAAGAATTGAAACAAAGAATAACTGAGCATCTAGAACAGCACAAAAACAACAGAATAAGGCTACCTGCATTGAAGCTTGTTCCAAAGAAACAGCTAGCACAAGCATTAAAAGATGCAAATACTGCAATATCAAGTATAAGCACCAATTCACTGCAAGAAACAAACCAACTAATGTACAGCACAGCTGCAGTTATAACAGAATACCTGGGATGCAAAATCAACAAAGAAGAAAAACAAACAAACAGTGCACCAGAAAAATGGAAGGTTAGACTAGAAAATAAGATCAGCAAGTTAAGATCACATGCAAGCAAGCTAGAACAGATGAAAGAAAAGAAGCTGAAGAACAAGAAGACCAAAGAATACCTAATCAAGAAATACCACTTAGAAACAAGGAAGATCAAGGAAGCACTGGAAATAATAAAGCAACAAATAACAGCTATAGCCAGGAAAATCAGTAGATATGAAGCTCGAATTGCAAACTATAGGCAGAACCTCCAATTTCAATCCAATCAGAAACGTTTCTACCAATCCATCAATGGAGAAACTGCAAGGAATCAGTCAGTACCTGACAAGGAAGAAACAGTGCAGTTCTGGAAGCAGATATGGGATAACCCAAAGAAATACAACAAGGATGCGGCTTGGTTAAAAGAGGTGGATGCAAATAAAACAGAAGTTGAAATGAAAGAACTAGTAATAACAACAAAAATGGTAGAAAAAAGAGCAAAGAAAATCAAAAATTGGTCAGCACCAGGTGAAGATGAACTGCATGGGTTTTGGTTGAAACATCTAACTGTTATACACCCACTCATTGCCAAACATTCAACAATATACTACAAGGAGGAGAAATTGAAAAGTGGCTAACAACTGGGAAA
Source organism: Crotalus tigris (assembly GCF_016545835.1). Taxonomy (NCBI): domain Eukaryota; kingdom Metazoa; phylum Chordata; class Lepidosauria; order Squamata; family Viperidae; genus Crotalus; species Crotalus tigris. The sequence goes on along the minus strand of NW_024097146.1, from coordinate 80,874 downwards.
ACCTACCTAATAATGAAAAATCCAGCAAAAGGGGCAACACCAGGTAACTACAGGCCAATTACCTGCTTACCAACAACTTTCAAATTACTAACTGGTGTAGTAGCTGATGCAGTGCAACAGCATCTAGTTGAAAACAATCTCTTTCCACCTGAGCAGAAAGGAAACCGCCCCAATAGCAGAGGAACAAAAGATCAACTCCTAATAGACAAAATGATCTTGGAAAACTGCAAGAGAAGGAAGACCAACCTGAATGTGGCATGGATTGACTACAAAAAGGCATTTGACTCTCTGCCACATGATTGGATAATAAAGTGCCTAGAAATAACAGGAGTCAGTAGAAACATCAGAAAATTTGTGCAAAGATCGATGGCACAATGGAAGACACAGTTGCAGATCAATGGTGAGAGGCTGGGAGAGGTTAATATCAAGAGAGGAATATTTCAAGGAGATTCATTATCACCATTACTATTTGTTATTGCACTGTTTCCTCTGTCAACAATACTGAATAACTCAGGACATGGCTATCAAACATCAAAAACATCTGCCAGACTATCCCACCTCCTTTATATGGATGATCTGAAGCTGTATGGAAAAACATCATCTGAAATAGAATCGCTGCTCAACACTGTCCGTATATATAGCCAAGATATTGTAATGGAGTTTGGCTTGGACAAATGTGCCACACTTACTATCAAACAAGGAAAAATAGTGAAAACTGAAGGAATCAAGATGCCCCACGAAAATAACATTAAGAGTCTGGATGAGGAAGAGTACTACAAATACTTGGGTATCCTTCAAGCTGACAACATCAAGCACACTGAAGTCAAGAAAAAGATTAGAGGTGAATACATCAAGAGAGTGAAGAAGATCTTAAAATCCAAACTCAATGGAGGAAATACCATAAAGGCAATCAACACCTGGGCAATCCCAGTCATTAGGTACACAGCTGGAATAGTGGACTGGACTCAAGCAGAACTAAAAGCAATGGATAGGCAGACCAGAAAAATAATGACAATGAATCATGCCCTTCATCCACGCAGTGACATTGATAGACTTTATCTACCAAGGCAAATAGGTGGGCGTGGAATGCTACAAGTACATCAGATGGTTGAAGAAGAAAAAATGGCTTTGGAAGAATATCTGAAGAACAATGATGAAGATGCACTGAAATTAGTATATCAGGAAGGCTTACTAACTACTGGAGAGACCAAACTGGCCTACAAGAAAGACCAAATGAAGAACAGAATAGAGGCATGGGAAGACAAAGCACTACATGGCCAATACATGAAAAAAATAGCTGGGAAAGCAGATAATAATAAAACCTGGCAATGGCTAAGAGCAGGAAAATTGAAGAAAGAGACCGAGGGACTAATTCTGGCTGCACAAGACCAAGCCTTAAGGACAAATGCATACAAAGTCAAAATTGAGAAGACAGCAACAGACAGTAAGTGCCGCCTATGCAAAGAAGCTGAAGAAACAGTGGACCACTTGGTAAGCTGTTGCAAGAAGATTGCACAAACTGATTACAAGCAGCGGCATGACAAAGTAGCAACAATGGTGCATTGGAAGATCTGCAAAAAATATCATTTGCCTGTAAGCAAAAACTGGTGGGATCATAAAATAGAGAAAGTCATAGAAAATGATAAAATTAAACTGCTCTGGGACTTCAGAATTCAAACAGACAAGCACCTGCAACATAACACCCCAGACTTAACAATTGTCGATAAGAAAGACAAAAAAGTCTGGATAGTGGACGTGGCAGTGCCTGGAGATAGCAGAATAGAAGAGAAAGAACTGGAGAAGATAACAAAATACAAAGACCTACAAATAGAAATAGAAAGACTGTGGCAAAAGCAAGCAAGGGTAGTACCAATAGTCATAGGCTCCTTGGGTGCAATCCCAAAACAACTGGAGCACCACTTGAACACAATTGGCATTGACAAATTCGCTATTAGTCAGTTGCAAAAGGCGGCCTTATTAGGAACTGCTTCCATCCTGCGACGATATCTGTAATACCATCAAACATCCACATCTGCCTATCCCAGGTCCTGGGTAAGGACTCGATAGGTAGACAAAATGCCAAATCCAGTCTGAGCATCTGGCTGACTGTGCGATGATCAATAATACATAATAATATAATAATAATAATAATATATAATAATATAATAATAATAATAATAGAAGTATAGTAGTAGTAGTAAAGTTGGAAGGGACTTTGTAGGTCATCTAGTCCAACCCCCTACTCAGGCAGGAAACCCTATACCATTTCGGACAAATGGCTGTCCAGTCTCTTCTTAAAAACTTCCAGTGTTGGAGCATTCACTGCTTCTGGAGGCAGGTTGTTCCACTGGTTAATTGTTCTAACTGTCAGGAAGTTTCTCCTTAGTTCTAGGTTGCTTCTCTCCTTGATTAGTTTCCACCCGTTGCTTCTTGTCCTGCCTTCAGGCGCTTTGGAAAATAGCTTGACTCCCTCTTCTTTGTGGCAGCCCCTGAGGTATTGGAGCACTGCTATCATGTCTCCCCTCATCTTTCTCTTCATTAAACTAGACATACCCAATTCCAGCAGCCGTACCTTATATGCCTTAGCCTCCAGTCCCCTAATAATCTTTGTTGCTCTTCTCTGTACTCTTTCTAGAGTCTCAACATCTTTTTAATATCGCGGTGACTAAAACTGGATGCAGTATTCCAAGTGTGGCCTTACCAAGGCATTGTAAAGTGGTATTACACTTCACGTGATCTTGATTCTATCCCTCTGTTAATGCAGCCTAGCACTGTGTTGGACTTTTTGGCAGCTGCAGCACACTGCAGGCTCATATTTAGATGATTGTCCATTAGGACTCTGAGGTCCCTCTCACAGTTACTACTATTGAGCAAGGTACCCCCTATACTATACCTGTACATTTGGTTTTTCTTGTCTAAATGTAGAACCTTGCTTTTTTCACCATTGAATTTCATTTTGTTAGATAGCATCCAGCGTTCAAGTCTGTCAAGATCCTTCTGTATCTTAAACCTGTCTTCTGGAGTGTTGGCTATTCCTGCCAGCTTGGTGTTGTCTGCAAATTTGATGAGTTCCCCATCTATCCCCTCGTCAAATCATTGATGAAGATATTGAAGAGCACTGGGCCCAGAACAGAGCCCTGGGGCACCCCACCACACACTTCCCTCCATGTAGATGAGGTTTCATTGAGGACCTCACGCTGAGTACAGCTGGTCAGCCAGCTATGGATCCATCTGGTGGTGATGCTGTCTACCTCACATTTTTCTATTTTCTATTTTCAAATGTATGTCCATATACTTCCAGCAAGGCCACTACATTTCTAGGGTTTAGAATTATTACTATCCAAACAACCACAAATCTTCATTATCAAAGCAGTCATTTTGCATGGAACACTTTTTATTCTATCATCTCATAACACTGCCCAAAAGAACACCCCTCACCTAAATTAGCTTGACTACACATGAGAAACTGACAAATTCAGGGAATGGAGGACCTGAAAATCAAAAAACAAAACTTTATTTGCAGGAGCAAATTGTTTATATATTTCTTTTCTTAATTTTAGTTGGTTTTAAAAAAATGCTAAAATATATAAAAATTTGAAATTTGATACATCCCAAAATTTATTTAAATATAAACTTCAGTGTTGCTAACAACTGAATATTCAGTTTCCATGAAACTGTGAAGTGTTTAATGGTATATGTAAAAACTGATGTGTATTAGTTCTTAGGCTACTCTTGGTGTCCAGATTAGCTATTGCCTATTGTTTTTTAAAACATTAATCCCATGTAATAGATTTTGGAGAGGTTTCTCTCTTCTTGTTGTTTTTTGCATTATTCCCATATTGCGGGGTGCACAGTTTTGCATTTTGCCTCTCCATCTCATCTGGTCTGCAGCATTGGCGGGGTGTATGCCCACAGCTCGCATATCTTCATGCAGGCAGTCCATCCATCCATCGGTTGTCTATGGAGCTGCTGGCCATCTGGACGAGTGCCTGCCTCATAACAAATTCTACATCAACTCTGACCATACATCAGTACCACACATTTTGTTTGTAATTGGAGTGACTTTGAAGGCCTTTTGGATGTGTTTGTTCGCATTTCCATTGCGTGCAGTATCTGTTCGTGTCTCTTCATCATTGGCCAGCATTATGCCTCATAGAATGTCACTGGGCGGACAACTGTGTGATAGATCTTTAATTTAAGGTACAGTGGGATCTTCTGGTTGCAGAGGACATCAGTGACTTGATTCCAGTTCAACCAGGCAGTATTGACTCATACCCAGGCATCCAGAAGTGTGTCACCATCAGTTGTTATGTGGGGTAATGAGGTAAAAAAAAAAAAAAAAAAAAAAAAACAGAGGCCTTTACAGGCAGGGTGCCATTGACTATTATCATACCAGCTGTCTGGATGCTGCATTCTAGGTATTCATTTTTCAACAAATTAAGTCACAATCCAAATTCATTGAAATGTGTTTTCCATTGGTTGACCAGATGCTCAATTCACAAGGCAGCATAACATAATCAGGATTCATGCCTGCATTTTCTTATTAGTCACTAAATCACATTAGTCCTATTTTTGCTGTTAGTTCTCCCAATAAAGTCTCATTTAAGTAAGTTAGTTTGAAATTACAGATTCAAGCATGACTGAAGCAAAAAGGCTTCTACAAACTTGAATTTATATTTTCCTTAGCTGCCTACGCAGTATTTTTTTAATCTTCATTATTTAGAATAAAGAAGTCTGTTTATCTATAACTATCTATCTATCTATTTATCTATCATCTATCTATCTTTCTTTCTTTATATTTATCTATTATCTCTATCTCTATCCCTATCTCTGTCTGTCTGTCTGTCTGTATCTGTCTTGGGGGTATGGATTTCAAGTCAGTTTTTTTTTTTCCTGGTGACTGCTTGGATTAATCCCTGGTAATGATTATGGCTTATCCTAGAGTTAAATATGAGTATGAATATATACAGTGTGCATGCTTTCAAGTCAGTATTGGCTTCTGGACAATGCACAGACAAGTCCCTGCAGTTTTCTTGGCAAAGTTTTTCAGAAGCGGTTGGCATTGTCTTCTTAGATTTGAGGGAAAATGATTGGGCCAAGGCCATCCAGCTGGCTTCGTATGTATAGTGGAATAGAACTGTTAGTTTCCTGTTCAATGGTTATTTGCATATTCCAAGATACTGTATATCATTTAGGTTTTGTAGCTGTGCATTTATTCATTTTTTCAATCCAAGAAAAATAGAAATATCACAATGTGAAAATGGGACATTGAACATAAATATAATATTTTCTCAGTGCTTGATGAATTCATAAATTTTAAAAATAAGGCAACATTTTATAATTAATGCTGACTTTAATTGATTAAACTAATAACATGATTGTTGTGACTCATATGAAGAAAAAAATGTATGTGTTAGAAAGCACTGCCTCAGAATTTAGTACAAATAATTTGTTCCTTTAAACCAGGATAGTGAAATTGCTTTGTCTTTTCCACCTTCATGCTACTGTGGTCAAAACAGAATTCTTGTAATTTGCTCACTCTCACTGGCAAACAGAATAAATGAATAGATTTCTAGAAAAAAAGTAAAGTGTATTATGAATGAACCATTGGAAATAAGGATATGTTCGCCAACCTTTTCATTATTTAAAATATTAATCCCATTCAAACATTTCATCCCTGATGTTGAAATCACAAATGGAGTGAAAACAGGGCTTTATATATCCCCCTCCTTTTTTCAGCAATGTATATGTTTCACAAATGTATAATAGCTGTTATGTTCATTGTAACTGTAATAATACACACTATAGCTGCTTTTATAATTTTGTCTTTCACATAGAAGGAGCAGAATGATATCTGGGTATAAACAGAAACCTTTATTCCTTGGTGCAAAAATATAGAAAACATTCCCATAAATATTCTTAACATTCTTTCAGATATAATTATAAATAAAAAAATTAAATGACTTCACATAGATGTTAAATAAAATGGGATAAAGGCTAGGTCTAAGAACCCTTCATATTGGAGTAGCCAAGGTCTCAATTTTTCTTCCAAGTGGAACTGCTTGGTTTAGGAATAGAAGAAGTAAAAGAGTGCTTTCAATTCTCAAACTTCAAGAGCAGTCCAAAGGATTCTATGAATGATGGGAAGGTTGGCAGAGACAGCTAGTAAGAAGTTCAGTAGAATGACTGCACTTACCTCATTCAGGGCTTATTAAGGATATTCCACAAAGGCAACAACAAAGTTTCTTTTCCATATATATGAAACCTGGATGGCAAAGACCCAAACAACCATTTATTCAAGGATCCCTTGAAACTGAATCCCAACCATTTTATCCAATATTGAAATGGAAAAGTCTTTGAAATGGAAAAATTGGAGATGAGGTGAAAATTTGCTAGTGCTACCAAAAATGGATTTTTCTTTAAGGGGGTGGGGGGTGGGATCTATCATCACCTCCTTCAACACAGCCAACCCTTCCATCAAAGAACATCCGTAAGTGTCCTGGCCTAGTATCTTGTTTTCTCCTGGCACTTCAAAATAAGACAAATGGTCTTTGTCCATTTATTCACTGTCCACAGGATCAAATTAATTTCAGGTGATCTTACAAGATAATAAATCAAATCCTAATCAAGCCCTAATAAAATCATCAGACTCAGCAAAAGAGGCCTCAAGCTCTGGGCAAATAGGAACAGTTTATCTTGTAAATGTTTCACAAACCTGTCACAACAGCCCATGGTTTTGCCTGCTAATTTTCAGAAGTGAAAAGGTTATCTTAATCAGACTATGAATTGGCATTCCAAACATTCAATAAAGGCAGACAAGTATTAATATTTTACCATCTTTAATGTCGCTGTGTAGACTTATATATAAACTCATTGAGATTCCTCTGATTAACCAAACTTTGTTTTGCTTTTCACCATTGACAATCAGATTTTCTCTTGCCTCCTGTCTGAAAGCTACTAGGAAAAGAGCATACAGTATCTAGATTGGCAGACAGGAAAGCTTTATGTTCTAACTGAATTTGAATGCCAGAACTCTATGAGGAATTCATCCTAAATGATAGATTCTGAAATGATTCATTAAGGGGAATCAAATGGACTTGCTTTGGGAAAATCCAGATTTAGTTTATGATAGGGTTATATTGCCCCAGTGCAAGACCGATATGCAAACTGGAGGTTTTCTTCAGATTCTCTTCCTTTCTCTGTAACTGGTTTCAATCAAGAAGGCAGATGCCACCACCGATATGGGACACTTCTTGGGTGCATTAGTTGACATTTTTTAATTGACCAAAAACAAAATTGTGTTTCTCTGAAGTCTAATAATGGAATACATGGAGCTCTAGATATCAGCATTGAATTGCATTGTAATGTCCACAGAGTGACCTATACTATACTGGGTTTTTTTCAAGAACCCTGGATCTGGTCCTTGAACCAGGTCTTCTGTCAGTCCCGCCTCAACTTGAACCTCTAAATAAGAATGATCCTTAACATTATTGGGTTGAGAAAAGTATAATTTACTAGAAACCAAGTGAAATACTGTAGCGCAAAGCCAGAACTGAAATTCACACACCATTCCCCAAGTGAAAATGTTTCCCTGCTTAGGCATTTCCCAATGGCTGCCCCACCCATCATCCAATCAATCTCCAAAATGTTTTTGAAATGGCTGCTCTGATTGTAGGCTGGCTCGCAGCTGCATTTTTCTCATTGCAAGGTGACCTTGAAACACTGTCTCAAAGAGGTACCTTCAGTTGTGTAACTTTCACTTTCCCCCCAAGCACTCGCCCTCCCTCCAGGGTTCATGGCAGACTGATACCGAACACCAGGCATGAAGAAGACAAGAAGAAAAAAGGGAGAAGCTGTATCCATTTCCCTTTGTGCTAAATGAATATATAAAAAGGAGAGACCAAATTTTCTTATAACAAAAAGGAAGAGAGAATTAGTATGTTTTTTGGTAAAAACGATGAACTCACTGACTCATTGGCTTTAAAGACTATGACCTTGCTAGAAACAATGATTCATTTTACAATTACATTTTCAGTTTGCTGTCAAGAATATAATTGGGTAAAACCTCCAAACCATTAGGAGATGGAGCTCTGTGACTGGGTCCTTCAGGTTAACAACAGTGCTGATTTTCTCAAATCATACTTATCACTGAGGCTATACCAAAATAATTGATATTTGCTGGTATTTATTCTGTTTAAGATTAGACAGAAATTTCTTGAACATGGACAATGAATAGTAAAAGATGATTAAATGCTTGTTTTAACAGATTATCCTTTATTTCATATGATTTATCAATTAATAATAATGCATTCTGATTTCAGTTTAGGAGTTTATTTGAACCACAGTATTTATTTAATACACCTGTAAATTTCTTAACAGCTGATTTGGTTCTACTTTTTGTTTTTAATTATTATTACTGTAATGTTATTAATAATCATAAAAGGTGATTGTCTTGTTAGACCCACAGTTAGCCATTTTCTCAGCCAAATAAATACTCTGATCTTTTTAATCTTTCAGGTTATAACTGTTGTTCAGCCTACATTTAACAACCATAGATTCTTCTAAGCAACAGCATGAGCATTTGACAATGAAGTTAATTCACTCTTACAAAACAAGAGGCTACTTAAAAACCCTAAATTCTTCCAGCTACCTGTGCTGACTATGAGAAACATTGCTAAAAAAAATGAAGTAATATGGAACTGTTGAAGCAAAGACAGAAGCTTTACTTCAGGATCAAGACAAAATATTTTAGAAAAACAGATGTGCAAAACAGAACCCATGGATCACTGTAAATGGATTCTCAAAATGTTTAGTAGAATACTACAGTAATTCAAAGTACAATGCACTTTATATAATAATGATCTGCATGGGAGATTTGTCAAATGAAAAACTTTTCTGCATTGCACACCAAATTAATTGTCTAAATTATGTGAACTAAATCTTGATAAGTTTGAAATTTGGGATAGGTATGAGCTTTGAGCCGATAAAGCAAAATCAAATTGTTCAGCAACAGCAACATCACATATGCTTGGGGAAAAAAATGACAGGGCATTTGGAGAAAGAAGCATCTTGCCAATAGTTAAACAAAGAAATGGTTTTATTGTGCTTTGGGAATGCTCAGCAGCCAGTGCACAGGAAATACTGTGTGGGTGGAAGGAAGAATAGATTCAGCTGTATATTAACAAACTGCAAAATGCTACACAGAGACTGAAGGAAAATTAAGCTGAAAAGAGGTTGAGTATTTCAAAAGACAACAATCCAAAATATATCCTGAGATTAACCATCAAGTACCTACAGAGAAGGAAAAACAATTTTGAAAGTGGCCTTAATAGTCCCAGATTTGACTCTTACTAAAAACCTGTTGAGGGGGATATTAAGCATGGAGTGTGTAGAAGGGGATCTAAGTATATTTTTATATGAGAAGAATTCTGCAAGGAATAGTGGAAACTGTTCCTAAAGTAAAAATAGAAAACTCTTATCAGGTTATAGGGTGTGCTAGGAAGCTGTAATTTCTATCCAAAAAGGTATTACTGATTCTAATACCTTGAAATTTCTCCAGCTGCCATATTCATTGCTTTATTATTTTCAGTTATAAACAACTGTATAGAAATAATAACCTTGCATTCAGATTTTCAAAAACAATTTCCATACCATGTAGAGATTGTGTCAGCTTCTGTTCACTTGTGATTCATTGATATATATAATTTGACCTAGAGAAACTAACTATAGTAGGCAAATATAATTTTAATCTAAATGTCATTTACTTTCTGTTTGAATAATTATTATTTTACACTTTCTTAAATGCATGATCTATACTCTTCAGAAGATGACAAATTTATATTAGAACTTTAGGTTTAATTATACATCACCATTACAGCTAAGACATACAAATAATTAATATAAAGAATATGTGAGCTACATAAACAATATTAAATGAAAAATGATAAGTAATTGCTACATGGCCAAAACTGGAAAGATGGGTGTAAATCAGAAGGCATCATTTCCAAAGTGGTTTTATTTTAGAAATTAAACACTACTGCTTGGGACCAATGATATATTACAGAATATTCTGTTAGCATATTGCAGCAATTAAATATTCGAAATCTTTTGGCAGTTTCTTGCTTGCATTTCTTTGATGTTCAGTCAAATGTGCATGTAACCACACATCTATTTTTTTATACAATTTGGCTCAAGTCACATTTTCCAGACAGAGTTTCATATTTCATGACTACAATTCAAAGAAAGAGATACCTTTGATCATATTAATTAGGGAAGGCAGAACACAGAACTTATGAAACTCAAATTAATTTTGATTAATTCAATCAAAGCAGTTTAAAAATGAAACTATGTGCATTTAATAAAATAAAATGTATATGTATTAATTTAAAACAATTAAATATTAATAATGGAATTATTTTAAGGAACCTATATAAGATAAGATTTTCTTGCTGTCTACATTTTGTTATGAGCAAGGCTTTTTTGTCATAAAACGCCCAGAATGGAGTTCTGGCACCTTTTTGGGATGGAACCTTGTAGGGTAGGAAGGCAAGTTGTATGATATGTGTGAGTTCCGGCACCATTTTTTTTCTTTACAAAAAAAGCACTGGTTATGAGCATTCTCTCCTATTTTCCATCCAAATACAACTGGAGCTTATCAGAACTGGATTCAATATTCAGGCTGCTGAGAAGTAATGACCAATTTCAGAACAGACCATTCATCCCTTGAGGTTTAGTAAACATAAATACTCCTCTGTGTCTCTGACTTTTGGCTTTAAGGTGGCCTAGAGACATGTCTTACTTAGAATGTATCTGTGTTTGGTCAAAGTCCAAGACTGTTGACCTAAGGGCAGAGCAACTTGGTTTTCTGATATAGGCTTGACTTCTGGGACTCAAGCTAAACTGTTTCTTGCTTTAAAAAGTATATATTATTATTATATAAAAGTAAAAAAAATTAAGGTTTTATGTTACTATCTTATTCTACTGCACCAAAAGGAGTCAGAAGTCAATGTCTTTTTTTCCCCTCTTCCCCCTTTCCCTCTTTATCTTTCTATTATCTTTACTTTCTTGATATGTTTTGGATTTTATATTTTGATAAACCAATAAAATTTGTTAGTGAAACAGGCAATTGCTAGAGCTGCAGCCCTATACAAGACGAAAGGAAAGGAAAGGAAAGGAAAGGAAAGGAAAGAGAAAAGAAAAGAAAGGTGGATCATGACATGGTCACTGAGATTTTTTTACTCGTATAAAATAAATCAACTTCAAACTTAAACTTTTGTGCTTTAACTCTTTTAAATGTCAGTACAACGTGTATTTCCTTATTGGTTCTTCTGAACCAAAATACTTGAATAACTCCATCTTTCCTCAGTTGCAGTTAAACTGAGCAATTGGGGGAGAAAGAATTTAGTAAGAGAGGTGACCAAGAACACAATGGTTACTCTGACTGAGCTCCAGGGAACCTGTGTGGAGATGGGACAGAGTTCCAGAAGGACAACTGTTAAATATTCAGTTCAATGTGACATTGAAGAGGCAGTAGGTGAAAAACAACTCTATTTTAAAGTCAAAACAGAAACTAACAACCAATGCTCCACCCATACTTATACACTCAGCCTAAAGGTGGCAGCCAATAGGAACACAGTATTCTCCCACTTAAATGCATAATAAGTAGTCTGCAGAGAGAAAGTGTGGCTTGTTGGCCACGTGGCCTGCTAACCATTTTTCACAGTTCTCAGCAACTCAATTCTCAGATTTAACTCTATACATTACAACAACCATCACTGCAGCCCTCCATGGTAGAGTGGCTAGATGGAAGCCACTCCTGGTGCAAAACACATAAAAGCCCACTTGGAGTTTGCAAAAAACCACCTGAAGGACTTCTCAGATTATGAGGAACAAGATTCTCTGGTCTGCTGAAACCAAGATTGAACTGTTTCGCCTCAATTCTAAATGTTATGTCTGGAGGAAACCAGGCATCGCTTATCATCTGCCCAATATCATCCCAACAGTGAAGCATTGTGGTGGCAGTATCATGCTTTGAGAAAGTCTTGCAGCAACAAGGACTGGAAGACTGGTCAGGGTTGACCAAAGCTTAATGGAGCAAAGTACAGGGAAATCCTCAATGAAAACCTGTTCCACAGTGCACAGAACCTCAGACTGGGCCAAGGTTCACTTTCCAACATGACAACGATCCTAAGCACACAACCAAGACAACATAGGAGTGACTTAGGGACAACTCTGTGAATGTCCTAAAATGGCCCAGCCAAAACCCTGGCTTGACCCCTATTGAACATCTCTGAAGGGATTTGAAAATGGTTGCCCACCAATGATCGTCATCCAACCTGACTAAGCTTAAAAGGATTTGCAAGGAAGAATGGCAGAAAATCCCTCAATCCAGGTATGCCAAGGTTGTCATGTCATACTCAAAAAGACTTGAAGCTGTAATTGCTGTTAAAGGTGCTTCAACGAAGTACTGAGTGAATGGTATGAATACTTATGCCAATGTAACATTTCAGTTTTTTTTAATAAATTTACAGACATTTCTAATCTTCTGTTTTCACTTTGCCATTTTGGGGTATCAAGTGTGGATTAATGAGAAAAAAAAATGAATTTCAACAACTGTAGTATCAGTCTGCTGCATAACAAAAGTTACAAAAATGAAGGTGGTCTGAATACTTTCTGAATGCACTGTATATTGCTAACATCCATTCATCCCATACATATATCTCAGAGGTTGATACAGGTCTGCCTAACATGTGTTCCATCAATTGCCTTATGCAGCCTGTGGGCAATTTTTGAAAACTCATTATAATCACTTCCTCTAAACAAAACTGCCACCAGGAAGGATTCCTGAAGCAGTCCCATAAGATAGGCAGCTGAGCATCTCCAATACCTCCAGGCCTCACTAACATTGCCAGATTGATTGCAAGCTGCAAGACAGCTGATGGTTATGCCAGGTATTCCTTTGTGACCCAATGCTTTTATTTATGAATGAGGCCCTTCCCCCTCCACAAGCTGTGAAGATCTGAGTTAGTATTATGAGAATTTATGCACAGCACTATTAATTGCCATAAATACAAACGATAAAATTGTCCAAAGATTTCCTGGCTACCTGGCTACTATTCTATTGTGTTTTAAAACTGTCTGAAAATAAAGTAATAGCAAATTAGCAATTTTGCAGCCACATACATCCCCCAATACATTTTGCTATGGCAATTAATTGATACAAAGAAAAGTAGGTTTCAAGCAATACATATATATAGGAAGAGAGAAACTTTAGAGCAGGACCTCCATGGGGCAAGGAAGACTAATAGTTGGTTTAACCCAAAGATGATTTTTCACAAAGTAACTGGACTTTCTTGTTTTTCTTTGAAGATATTTCACTTCTCATTCAAGAAGCTTCTTTAGCTCTGAAGAAGCTTTTTGGATGAGAAGTGAAAGATCTTCAAAGAAAAACAAGAAACTCCAGTTTCTCCTGAAAAGCATCTTTGGGACAACTATGACCTGGATGACTGAGAATCACCATAGACAGAATAGCTAGTTTGAATTCAACAACCAGCAACAAAGTTCAGTGCAATGATAAAGCCAGCAAACATCCCCCAAAATCTGAAGAGTTGCAACAGTTTAAAGAAAACTACTAGTTCTGCAGTGATTTTGAGTTGACTCTTTAAAGCATCAAGGAATGAAATGAGATAGATCCAAATATCACCCAAAGTACCACAAAATATTGGTATGGAAATGCTCATTGTAAGAGAATAATTCCTATAATTAGTTATGCAGATTAGTTATGCTTGAAGGAAAAAGTTTTAGAAAGATGGAAATATATGTAAGAGAAGGTATCAACACGTGTAATAGCACTCTTTCCCAAAGTAAATTAAACTGGAAAAAAAACCTTACAAAGCTCCTTGAAGATGAAAAACTAAAGAAAATAGAAATGTTTTTGACAGATGAAACTACCGTATTTTATGGTGTTTAAGACGACTTTCTAAACCATGCAAATCTTCTCCGAAGTCGGGGGTCATCTTATACGCCCAGTCGTCTTATACGCCGGAAAATACAGTATAGCTGTTACTTTACTAGTATGTTCAGAACTGATTTCATGCTGTCTGGAATATTATGAACATGACACGAACATAGTGAAATCACATGTTTGACCTAACATTAGAAATAGGTATGAAAAAATTAGATTCCATTGTAAATATATAAAGCCCCTCTGAAAGATCAAAAGCATTATATAAATCTAATTAAAAATTGTCCAATGACTTTCAAGTAACTAGAGCACAGTATGCAAAGATGTCATGGTAATGTTAAAGAAAATGTTAAGATAAACAAAACAAGTGGAGTTTATTATTATTATCTGGTCACAGCAATGTGAACTCACAACTGCCAATTGGCTTTCATGCACATGAGTCCTTCCCAAGAATTAGGATGTCATAATGTATTGAGTAATACAAGCAATGTGGCATTTTATAATTGATATATGGAAATTTTGTCTAAGTGCTGTCCAACATTTTTGGGTATGGTACTAACCACTGGGATGACCATGGCTAGTTTCTACTATAATCTTTCAACTTCAATTTTCAGATCTTAATACTTTGTCATCTTTAATTCTTTATCTTCTATCCCACTGTCTCTTGGTATCACCACATCAATTACCCACACTTTCTTCTTTTCAACCATATTATATATGAAGTATAATTTCCAAGATTTTATAAATTTGCATTCAGATAGCCTACAATATTTTAACCTATTTTAGACTACTTTTTCAATTATACGTTCTTACCAATTTTTCATTACAAACATAATACTTTCTTCAGAGGTTCCAGTGAATCATTTTGGCAACTATATTATGTCATTGTCTATAATCAGTTTGTGCAATTTTCTGGCACAAACTGCTTATAGAGAATGACATAACACTATTTCTGTAAACAAAACCAATCCATTTGCTGCAAATACTAATTGGCCATAATAGTGGCAACTGTAATTAAAGCAAACTGTAAATTTTTAAAAAGAAAATATTTTAGAAAATTGGTTCTTTTCAAAATGTTTTTTTTTCAGAAAAATAAATTCAAAGGCACATTTCTTCACAAATTATTTAACATTTATTATTTAAAGAAAAATTGTTAAGTGTAAATATATAATATGTAGTTTGTCAAATAATATATAGTTATCTCAAAAGCCTTGAATTTAATTCCTACTGAAGCCTTATTTCAAAGCCCAGATAATCCTTTACAAAATTAAACTCATACAATTTCAATTTAAATATTTTGACTAATTGTTTATTTTCATAAGATGCTTATTCAATAATATAACCTTGTTATAATATCTGTTTTAGGAAAAATAATTGCACTGAAACTAAATAATCAACCATTTTCTTTATCTTTCTAATAAATTATTGATCACCCAAAATATATATATTCAAAGGTTATTTTGAATATGTTTCCACTGTGATAAAAATCATAGAATTATAGACTAAGAAGAAATCATTTAGATCATTAAATGCAGTGTATTTCACATAAAAATTGCTTCTTTGGAAAGACATCTGGATCTCTGAATAGTTATTACCAGTGCTTTTTTTCTTAAAAAAAAAAAAAGGTGCCGGAACTCACACACATCATACAACCCACCTTGCCTACCCTACAAGGTTCCATCCAAAAAAGGTGCCGGAACTCAGTTCTGGGTGTTCTATGAAAAAAAAAGCCCTGGTTATTACCTGGTATATATTCCTTTTACTTTTTAATTTTAATCCTGAAGGAAATACAGTACACTACATGAGATACAGTGTGATGTTACTGTATATGCCAGTGCTCCATAGATATGCAAAAACCTAATTAACTTATTTCTTAAATATAACAGCCTGATATTTTCTCTAGTTATCCCATAAATCAGTTTGATGCTAATGGAACTTAGTATTATTTCAGGTTTGATAATGTCTTGTTATTTTAGGTTGTGGTCTGTTTATTTTATTTAGCTCAATATTATGATTTCTGAAAAGCTTTCTTAGCTAATTAAATATAAATTTATCTCTAATTCTGACTTGAAACAAACAAAACATAAAGAGAAGGTCTAGAATTTCTTTTCGGGGTCCAGAACAAGATATGTTTAATTAAGCTCTGTGGCCAAACTATTAAAGCAGTTGCAATTTTCCCAAAGTTCACACAACTGCTTCTACAAACACACACATATATATTTGTAGACTTTTGAAAACAGTGAATATAATTGGGCTTGCCTTCCATGGGATTTATTGTGATCAGAAAGAAGAAGAGCAGTACATGCACAGGATCGCGCTGTATGATTAGACAGTATTATTTATCCGCTTATTGTAGATGCATTTTAATGCATAGGGACTGTAGAATACACATTGTCAAGTATCTGTAAATTCCCCATTATGATTTGCAATGGGTTCATTGTTAGTATGGTAGCCATGAAATTCTGAACTACTCAGAACCTTCCTGCATGGGCGGAAGAGTGAAATGACCCAATATCAGAAGCCCAGGTGAGATCTAGCATCTTGGACAGGATTACTGCTGAACTGGAAGGCCAATACAACAAAAGCATCCCTAGCATGTCTCTTTGGCCCAATTATACATATCCACTAACGGGCAGAACTGCAACCCAAGCCATCATCAAAGTCCTGTGCAGTGTACAAGCACTATACTCTCTCTATGTTGGATTTAGGCTAATGTAATACTTGGAGCTTATGTTGCATACATCTTATTCAAAGACACTTGCTTCCCATTCAGGTTTCAGAAGTGCATCTGCTTGTCATCCAATCTTAGACTGTGAGTTGTGCAAAGTTCTTATTAAAAGTACACCAGACATTCAGTATCATCAGCTTGAAACCAGATTCTTGAGCAATCTGGTTATATGACTCCTAAGATACCTAAGATGCATTAGGAAATGGTATCTTTAGCATTTCTCATTCTTACTTCCTTTGCAGATTGGCCACCATAATGCCATATATCATGTATTTCTGATATAAGTGATTTTCTCTTTTTCCATATTTCACAATTGCCTCCTCATTCCTGTCCCTCCAACCCCATCTCAACACTCAATATTTCAAGACTGGTTGTATTGTGTCACCTAAAATGTCATACTAAAGAGCCCTATCTCATCGACACAAATCATGTATCATGGATATACTTGTATGAACTGAACTTCTATAGTAGCTTTTATGCAGGGCTTTTTTTGTCATAGAACGTCCAGAACGGAGTTCTGGCACCTTTTTTTGGATTAAACCTTGTAGGGTAGGCAAGGCGGATTGTATGACGTGTGTGAGTTCCGGCACCTTTTTTTTTTTTTTTTTTACAAAAAAAGCACTGCTTATATAAAAGGATCATCAGTGTTCTGATAGGATTAGATTTCTAACTGGTATAATAGCTTTATAACAAAATAAAGGAAATCTGGCAGTTAATATTTGTTTGGATACAGAGAAAACTCAAGTGAGATTAGATTTATTATCTTTTATCCCAGAATTGAACTTGAATGAATTTGTATTAAAGTTAATACACACACACACACACAAACATACACATTACTTTGGGTCAGTGTTAACTCCTAGTGACTGCATGGACTAAAATGCTAGATAGATAGATAGATAGATAGATAGATAGATAGATAGATAGATAGATAGATAGATAGATAGGATAGATTTCAAAAAGGCAATTGCTGAAAATGATAAATTACAATGGCCATTTTCATTATGCTAAATCCTGGCCCTTAGCAAAGCTTTTAGAACAAAGAATATATATAAATTATATATAATTCAGCACTAGGGCTTTAAAAGTAAGATGTTAAGTACAGTTATATAAATAGGGATTTATCTTTTCATTTTGCAGCTTATAAATTCACCAGCATGAAACAGATTTTCTGCAGTTTCAATTAGTTTACATATCCCAGTTTATTAAAAAGTGGTAAATTGATATTTTTTCCCCTGAATCAGCACCAGGACTAAATAATCTACTTCTGTAAAAATGCTGACATAAAGGGGAAAACTATATAATTATTTTATTTAGTTTTATTAACAATAACAGTAGCAACAATTGTATGTGTTAATATTTGAACGAAGTTTCATTTAACACTGCACACATCTCTTACTTAGAATCATAGAGTAACAGAGTTGGAAAGGACTTAAGAGTTCTTCTTGTCCAACCCCCTCCTCAAACAGGAGACCTTATACCATTCCAGACAAATAATAATAATAATAATAATAATAATAATAATAATAATAATAATAATAATAATAATAATAATAATAATAATAATAATAGTAAAGTTGGAAGGGACCTTGGAGGTCATCTAGTCCAACCCCCTGCTCGGGCAGGAAACCCTACACCATTTCGGACAAATGGCTGTCCAGTCTCTTCTTAAAAACTTCCAGTGTTGGAGCATTTACTGCTTCTGGAGGCAAGCTGTTCCACTGATTAATTGTTCTCACTGTCAGGAAGTTTCTCCTTAGTTCTAGGTTGCTTCTCTCCTTGATTAGTTTCCACCCGTTGCTTCTTGTCCTGCCTTCAGGTGCTTTGGAAAATAGCTTAATTCCCTCTTCTTTATGGCAGCCCCTGAGGTATTGTTGTTGTCTAATCTCTTCTTGAAAACTCCAGTGATGAAGCACCCACAACCTCTGGCGGTAAGCTGTTCTACTGATTAATTGTTTTCACTGTCAGTAAATTTCTCCTTAATTCTGGATTGGATCTCTTGTCAATTATCTTCTATCCATTACTTCTTTTCCTGCACTCAGATATTTTACAGAATAGACAGACCCCCTCTATGATAGGCCTGCAAGTGTTGGAAGAATGCTATCATGTCACCATTACTCTTTCTCTTGGCTAGATTAGACATACATACTATTCATAACACAGTTTAGCATCCAGACTCCTAATCATCTTTGTTATTCTTCTCTGCACTTAACCTTTTTTTCTCTTATGATGACGAGAGCTGGATGCAGTATTCCAAGTGTAGCCTTATCAGTGCAGTATAAAGAAGTTCTATCACTTTATTGGATGTTGATGCTGTTTATTTATTGATGCAGCTTATGACTGCATAGGCTTTTTTGCAAGCTGCAGCACACTACTGCTTATATGTAAGTGGTTGTCCACTAGGACATCTAGAGCCTCTCACACTTACTGGTATAGCCAGATACTACCTATTCGATACCTGGGCATTTGGTTTTTTTTCCCTAAGTGTAATAGCTTACTTTTGTTACCAATGAACTGCATTTTATTTGGATAGGCCCCAGTGTACAAGTATTTCAAGATCCTTCTTGATCTTGAATCTATTTTCTAAAGTTTTGGCTATTTCCGTAACCTTAGTGACATCTGCAAATTTGATGATTTCCCCTTCTATTCTCTCATCTAAATTATTGATGAAGATATTGAAGAGGACTGGGCCTAAGACAGAACTTTGGGGTACTCCACTTCATGCTTCCTTCCATGTAGATGCAATTCCATTGAGGACAATTTGTTGAGTGTGATCAGCCAACTGTGAATCCATCTGGTAGTGGTACAGTCTAACTCATATTGTTCTATCTTATCAAGACGTAAGCTGTAGCCTACTTTGTCAAATGCCTTACTAAAGTCTAGGTTAACTATGTCCACATATTTCCAAGAGCCACAAAGAATGCAATTAGGTTTTTGTGGCATGATCTGTTTTTATGTTAACTTTTAGTAATAGCTTTGCTTGTTTCTAGGTGTTTGCAAGTTTATTTGATTATCTTTTCTAGAATTTTCTCAGGTATTGATGTCAGGCTGATTGGCCTGTAGTTTCCTGGATCCATTCTTTTCTCCTTTTTTGAAGATTGGAACTTTATCAGCTCTTTCCAATCACCTGGTAGTTCCATGTTGGAATGGGACACCTCATCATGGCCATCTCGCTGCAGCCAACTCACCATGGTACAACTTGTGGCAGCCAACTTGCCATGGGAAATTCAACACAGGATAACTCAGTGCAATAAGGGCAATAAATAAATGCAATAAATCCACTACTGTTTCTTTGACATTATTTCCATTGACAAAAATGTCAATGGAACATTTATTGCATTGATTTATCCTGCATGGATTATCCAATGGTGAGTTGTACCACAGAGAGTTAGCTGCAGTGAGCTGTCCAATAGTGAATTGGTCATGGCAAGATGTCCATTGTGAGATGGCCATGGCATGTTGCCGCATCTAATTGGCCGTGGTGAGATGGTTGCAGCGAGTTTTCCTAGACCCTTCTCTGTTGCTGCAGGAACATTGAAAGATTTAGTTCAGTGGTTCTGAGTTAGAGAAGACAGCTAGCAAATAATCCAAATCTCTTTAGCAACTGCCAGAAAGATTAAGAAAGATTGAGATGAAGATGCTTTCACCCATAGTTGTGCACATTAATTTCACAGTTGTACCCATAGAAAGTTCTCTGTGCGGACTAGACATCCTTCTGCTGACTGTAATTTCTGAAAGAATAACAGTTTTTTTTAATTTATTGAACCCCATGCTTCTTTATTTCTGGAATGGCCTAAAAGTAAGATCTTTAAGTGGAGATAGTAGAGTGTCTTTCTCCCCCACTATTAAACATAAAATATTTAAATATAAAAATATTTAATAGTTAAATATTTTCTCCATTCTTATTGTTACTATTCTGAGCCATCAGGAATCCATCAAGTGATAGATTCCACATCACTCACTTCACTTACTGCTTTTTCATCACATAGTCTCCCACAACAAGTGGTTAAATCTTCTGTATCCCTTGGCTTGACTATATAGATTGCTGGTTATTCATAGCTTATCCCATGGCTGCTCTTATTTTTCCTGCTTTCATACTAAATCTGTAATCTTCCTTTTTAAATGGCATATACTTCCACTAGTATAAATGATTCTATGTGATCAGTAGGAATGTGTTTCATTAACATCTCTAATACATGCTGCTTGCTGTGTACATTTCATGTAAGAACAAAGACATATAAAGCTTACTTTCCACAAAAATTAATACTGCAAATTAATCCAGCTAAAGGTCCCTTGTATTCATCTGAATTTTTATGTATCTAAGTGCACTCATAATAACAATGAACAGATTGGTTTCATTCTTAGAATATCAATGCCATTTAAATAAATTTCAGAGATGAACTATTTTTATATTTGATTGTCTGTCTAGAATGATTTGTAATTATTTTCATTTTAATGAGATCAAAACCTGTAGTTTCAAAATCATTTTAGTCTGTCTGTTTTCCTCCCTCCCTCTCTCCCTCCTCCCCTTCCCCTCTCTCCCTTTTCCCATTACATATCTAGCAGGAAACAGGATAAATTTTGGGTAGAATCCAGAACACATTAGTCTTCTGTTTCATGCTGACCTCACGCAATTAGTCCAGGAGAGAAAGGAGTCTTCTGATACAAAATTAATTAATAATGGTATAAAAGAGTCTTTCTGAATGTTACCATTCATTTAAATGTATTTTTCTAAATTCTTGGATAGACTTATCTCAAGAATTTAGGAATAAACAAAATGGTATAAAGTGATGAAACAAATCTGCACAAGAACATACAAGTTATTTAGTACACAATATTCCAATAATGACCTAATTAATACTATGGCTTTGGATTTCTTCCCAAGTGATGGATCCTGTCTGTTGTATCACTTTTGTCTAGCAAGGGACAAAAAAAAAACCTTTGGGAGCTCATAGACAGTTATCACCTGAGTCAAATGTCCAATGGCTTATCATGTCAGAATTATGGTACCTATTGATCCTATTAATATAGCATTAATTTGCCTAATACATTTTGCTGTCAGAAGTGAAAGACAAAATCATACATCCTGCTTGGTGCATACATTAAGACCAAGAAAATCAGTAATCAAATCTTATGTCAACACCATTGACAGAGTAATGTTCACCAATATATTGAAAACACAGGAAATTTAATGATCTCCAGGAGACATTCTGTGATGGATACCAATCTTTTTTCAATAAATAGAATAACCCAGATAACCTGCTGTCTGAAATGGCCATTTTATTATTTATCAATTCAGTCAATCACTCAGTCAATAATATAGGGTATGGTATGTTAGAAGGCAAAATTATTGTATTATGCAAAAAGCCATATGTAAAAGGATAATTTTAAAGAGAAGCTAGCTTTATTTTAAGGATGTGCCCAATCTAGAGATAAAAGGAAATATTTTTGTAACTATAAAAGTAAGTAGCAAAAGACATATCTACTGTAAATTGGTATTGCTACCAATTGGAACTCAATTGTGTATAAACTAAATACAATTTCATAGTAGACTGCAAAAAAGGAGAGAATTTTAACCATGAAATGTGATTATAGAAATAGATTAGCAAATAAATAAGCACTCTAGCATCATGTTGTTCCCTGGTTTGCAAAAACATTTCCACTATATCATGAACTTTCTGTAACACCCATTGACATGAACACAAAAAGATCAAAACTCTGCCTAAAATAGTAAATCTGCCAGTTTTACTTTCTTTCATATTACTGTTGATTTGAAACTCAAATAATTTCCATTTCACTTATTAACATATCTGAAATTTTAATAAATTCTCATTTTTAGAAAAATATTCAGATGAAGTTTTCACCCCTTTCTAATAGCAAATTGAACTATAATGTGATGTAATTTCAACCTGTGGATTGACCTTGCTTCTGTAAATACAGGATTATTTCCCTAGGCAAGAACTATGACAGATTCTCTAGGAAAAAACTATGACAGATAGACCATGGTACTATTTTTAAAAGTAGCATTCTCTATAATAACTGTTCATGACAGTATAAGTTCACACATGCTCATCTTAACTTGTGCAAAATAAATGTACTTTATTCTAAATTAATTCCAGATCAGAACATAAAGCTAAATAATTTAGTAGTTTTCCCATAAATATTATATATTTATAATATTTTCATATCATTATATTCTACATAGCCTCATATCATCATAGCCTTATAATGAAATTAAAATTAAATCTTTTATAAAAGTGTTGACAATGTACATAGGTTATCTAATTTATGGTGTGAATTCAAATTGACAACAGTTAATGGAGACAATTCTGAAGACAAACATCTGCAAACAGATAATACTACAATCATTTGCTTCAGGAAAAGTAGTTAAAAATGTTTGCACTGGATTCAAACATGTTAAATCTAAAGTTCATCAAAAAGTTGTATTTTTTCTTAATTGTTTTGTTTAAAAGCATCTTTGATTGTGTGTAAATCAAGAGCACAATGTTTCATTTACAGCAATTCTGTGTCCACCGTTTTTCCTCAACAGCCTGAGTTTTCTGTTATGGGATGAAGATAATAGTGGAAATCCCTAAATTCAAGATACTACTTTCACATAATTTATGACTGATAGACCCACAATGTGTGAATTAAAGCCTACTAAAATTCAGCTTTTTTTCTTTAACTTAATCTATACTGGTAATCATTTACTGAAAGAATCTAGTAACAGAAGGTTAGAAATATGTGTTTTTCTGATTTCAGAAAATTGGAAAATTGATGTTTTACAGAGTTATAATAAATTTATATTGGAAAATTAATGTTTTACAAACTGAGACTTCATATTTCCAAACAAATCTATGTAGGCAGTAATATTTTATGATAAGATGTAAAGAAAATGTGATTAGCAAAATGAGTTGTTTGGTAGTATTATCTTGTTATGGATATTTTTTTTCTAAAAAATCACCAGATATCTTACGTTTGCTGCTATGTTTAAGTCTCAAGTTAAGCTTTTATTTGCTTAAGCTTCTAAATGAACAGTAATTCATATAATTGTAAAAATAAAATGATAGGAGATTAAATGTATTCCTCTGGACTTCTTGAATGTTATGCCAAATGAAAATGGATATGATTAATTTCCAGTTGCAATAGTCTGGCACAAAGCCATTCAAGAAATTGCACTCAGATGAAAGGATTTCAGTGCCAGCTGAAAAACGAAATCATATGGTTCTTCTTAAGGAAGAAGGAAATAACCTTGGGTTAGTAATCAATACAGCAGACTACTAAACAAAGTCACCATTGGAATTCATTTCTGTGAAAAATATGTCTTTGTAATTGTATTGAAGAATTTTAAAAAGGAAAATAAGAACTAATAGAAAGTAAGAAAAAGAAAAGAAGCAAGCTAGAAAAAGCTAAAAGTGCAATAAAGTAAAAAAGTAAAAAAATTGAAAGAAAAAAGAAAAATAGCTTTCAATCTTCTATACAGCACTTATAAGTACAATAACTTAGAATTATTGAAAGACAAAAATAATATAAAGAACAAAAACTATTAAGAATCAAGTTAACTGAAAATGAAAGCAGAACCAGAAAAAATCTAATTAATTTAAAATAGAAATCTGTCACATTAAACTTATAAAAAGCAATTACAACATACAGAATACTAATTCAGTATGAGTATTAGTAGCATTAAGAATGCTAATGTTATTCTTTTAAAATATTTAAAGCCTTTTTCAATAAAATCAACATTTAAAATTAACTTGTACTCACTTTAAGAGAGTTATTAGATTTCCAATTTAATTAATTATCTATTATGCCAAAAATGCCTTGAAATAATATAATGTTTTCATTTTCTTATAAGCATTTGCTTATTTTATATGACTTTCTCACCAACCTGATTAAATTACTCTGTGTTTACTTACTTGGCATTCTCTTCTCCTATTTGGATACTGCTTGCAACATCAAATGCAATTTCTGTGGTTTCAAGTCTCTTAGCCCCAGAGAGTCTGCTGAATACATCTAGTTTATAGTAGTCTAAGATGTCTATCATTATACTTAATTGTACAATTAAGTATAATTTCACTTTGAAATTAGTGGAATGTGTGTGTGATTTCAAGCAGAGAGAAGGAGCTATTACAAAAGTAATCATATAACCAAGTGTGAGATATAGCCATGTATGCCTTCTGTGGAAACATACTGACAACATTTTATAAAATTTAAAATATTTCTATGCTTCCCTCTCTTGAAAGCTCTCAGAGGCTAACAATAAAAAGTATCATACAAAAAAAAACATTTGAAAACTGTTTGGAAGAAACAAATCAGTGCAGTGAATATATTAAGTATCTGAAAAGTATTATAAGAAATGGATATACAGTATATATTGTATATATAACATCATACATCCACGAATGCACCCCAACATTCAATGTATGCCCTTTCCCTGGGTTAAGATGGAAAGGCCAGGTATTAATTGTTCCCCTGTTACCTTAAAATGGGTTGCTGGACAACATTCAGAAGATGCAAATATTTTCTTTTTTGGTGGGCTCAAATAATAAATTTTCAACGTCTTCACTCAGCAGTGTTCTAGATGTCTCTTTGGCTGTTTCATCTCTCTAAGTTTTTCAGAGAATGCCTTCTGAAAACCAGTAGGATCTATTAACTCCTGAGGTAAAGGGAGATCTAATAGATCTTCCCTATTGCAACTGTGCATCAGATTGAAAAACTCTACCATCAGAGAATTGATGGGGCTAAGCCCATTGTCAGCCAATTTTAAATCACATTTCACCCTTCCTCCAAAACAAAAAAACAGTGTCACCCTATGTGCATTGTGGTTTCATAATGTATGGCCATCTCCAGACTTCTCATCCAAAGAAAGCAGATTGAGGTCTTCCGGCAAAACACAGTCTTTTGCAATAAGGTCCAGAAGCCTGGAAGGGATGCCAACAGACACCACAGGAAGTTGTATACAATCAACAAACCAACCAGGCCAGTATCACAAACAAGCTGACATCTGATTTTCAATGTTTGAAATATTTTCATTTTTTCAAATAACATTGGTGTTTAAAAAACAGAATGCTGGATACTTGTTCCACTATTATGTAAGGTAAGAGACTATAATGCAGTGATAGAAGTCCCAGGCTAAATTCCTGACATTTCTAGATAGCAAATCATATTAGGTGGACTTTATTTAATTGCAAAGACCAGCTGCACATTGCAGGAATACATCTGTTCATAAAAACAGTAACAGTTATTAAAAATAAAAGTATGAACAAATAGATTAGACTTGTATTTAGCATTTAGCATTTTGATTAGTCATAAATTTATTTTTAAAAAAGATTGTGTCAGAGATATCCAATCAACACAAGAACAAAAGTTTGTAATCCTCCTGAAAATCTTAATAAGTAAAAACATAAGCCTTTTCATCCCATCTTTAGCAACTATAATCACTTTAATACAAAGCCTTGTCCTTGAGTAAGATCTTCATATTCTTTTCCTCATGCATTTTTGAGCTCTTTCTTGCTTTCTGTGATTATGCCTGCTAGATTTAGAAGATAGTAAGCATAGGACAGTATGCATTGTTATGCATTAGTTCGTCTATTATATTGTCAGAGTTGCTCACAATTAATTAACATGCTCTCATACTTTGGTTTTAGATCATCCATGTCATTTATTATTGTTTTGTATGTTGAAATCTTATGGGATGCAAGCTGAAACTTTTATGCCATCTCATCAAATGGCATTTTTCTAAGGAAAATCAAGATGGAGGAAACTCCAGATCTTATCATCCTGAGACTCCATGTTATCAACATCAAGTTCTCCCTCTAAATGACACATTATCTCATATTTTAGGATACCAAACTTTTGTTTGGCCCCACTGAACAATTTTCTTTGCCAAATAATTAGCATTTTATTTTATTTTTCATTTGTTCTATTTAATGTAGGCTTTTAAGTAGTTTTATTACAGAACAAATATGATGGCATATCTAATTTTTTATTACAATTGTAATTTGCAGAGAAATTTGCACATTATATGAGAATGAATTGTACTGAAATTTTACAAAAAGTAATACAGAAGTTTTACACTCCTTTAAATTCATTATTTAGGGTTAGAACAGTGATGGCGAACCTTTTAGAGACCAAATGCCCAAACTGCAACCCAAAATCCACTTATTTATCACCGGGTGCCAGGTGATAAAGGTAGGTGTGGCCCACTGAGTGGGTGTGGCTGTGGTGGTCATGACAGATTGGGTGGGTGTGGCCAAGGTTGGCATGGTCACCTCAATGTTGCTCGTGTGGAGGGACGCCTGTGGGGACCGGGCAGGGTTGGGGGAGATCCAGGGGGTCTCTCTCAGGTGGGGCAGTGGGCAGGAGGCTCGTCCTATGGGGAGAGGCGAGCCAAGGTGAGGCAGGGTGGGGGTGCCATTGTCGCAGGGCAAGGTGAGGTAGGGGCTGGAGTCGCTGTTGCCTGAGACCATTGCCCCCACACACACAGAAGCCAATGAGCGCATGGGGGCTGACAGTGTCCGTCAGCAGCCACAGCCTGCTGGCTCCTCGACCGGCGCACTCTGTGGCTTCACAGCCCTCCACCAGCAGTTCAGAGAAGCCGTCTCTGAGCTGGATGGCCATCTGACAGCTGAGGAGGCGATGCAGTGCGTCGTGCCCAGAAGAAAGGAGAGCATGCCAGGCCAGGAGGGATGGGACAGGGGGAGGGAAATCAGCCATGCTAGGATGCATCCGGCCATGTGGGACCTCAGTGAATTAGTGGGCAGCTGGTTGAAGACGGATGGTTGCCATCTCCGGGGCATGGCGCGCGTGCCCACAGAGAGGACTCTGAGTACCACCTCTGACACACGTGCCATAGGTTCACCATCACTGGGTTAGAACACCACTGTATGAAATTGGCAGCACCAGTAACTTTTATGGGACTAAAACCCATATCAAAATTTAAAATGGTAGGTTAATTTGTTATAGTTGTTGAAATGAACAGTTCTTTGGATATGGTGTTTATTGTTTGGCTTGAAACAGAAAGGATGAATGATCATAAATTATTTTATACTTTCATGAAATTCAACTAATTAATGCATTAAAATGATGCACAACAATTTAAAAGAAAAGATTGGTGAAGCACAGCTATTACATGGAACATAAAGCAAAGCTCTAACCTTACTATCTTCACAATGTCAATGTCTTAGTGCAAGTATGATATTACTAAGAATCAGTCACAGAATCCAGCACATTTATTTATTCAATCATCCATTTATTCACTCATTTATTTAATTACATTTCTGGATCTCCCCCCCACCCATCTCAATGAAAGAGGGACTCTTTTCCCCATTAAGTTTACATAATATAGTAGTTCCAAGTTAATGAGTTTGGGGTAGCAGTTTCAGTCAAAGTTTCTGGGTTATTTATGTTTAGATCATATGTTAGAATTTTGAAGTATATCTGACTAACCACAAAGTAGAAAAACAAATTCATATTAATTATTCAAGAACTCTATTATAAACCTGTGTCAGGAAGGTATACATGAAAATTTTATTGTAATTCCAGAGATTTGAAGTTACAATATTGTGACACATGTTTAATTAATTGCAGTCATCATATGTATGTGTACATCATAAAAATAAAACTGCTGAGAAGTTGTAGTGGATTGTTGAAGGAAAAGTCTTCATCAGGGTTCAGTCCAAGCCGGGAATAAACAACATGATGACTGTTTAGAAAGAAGGTTGCAGTTTATTGAAGAGGAGAGCCAGACAGAAAGATGGCTCTGGAAGAAAAGAGAGGGAGCACATGTACGGAGTGGGTTTTATACCCTCTGAGGCTCTTGAGTTTGTTTTCTGTTCCTGTTTGAGGCTTTGTATTTCTTGTGTCATGTACTTTGACCTGAGTCTGAGTGTGCCCCTTTGGCATCTGTGGGTTAATCCTATTAGTCCTGTCTTAGAATTTGGGTGGGGTATGCAGATTTTAGGTGTCTTTGTCTTCTTAATCTTCTATCTGGAGATCTTCAACTTTCCTGAATGGATTATTAATCTGCATTTCTACAGAGCTGGTTTCTGTTTGGGGGAGGGAGACTTGGGGCTATTAAGAAAAACTGGGCATGCTTTTCTGCCTCTTTAAGATCCTTGGAAGAAATATAATATTCTGTCCTTTTAATATTTCCTTCTCTAGGGGGACTGACTTTCCACAGAATGAATCAAACAATCTCAGGATTAAAAGATAATCTGATCCAACTTTTAAAAATATTATTTTAATCATAATTTTACAATATGCATATTAATACTGTGGTATGTATATTAATCCTTTTTATGATTCAGAACTAACCTGAATACCATGTCAATATATTTTCTCTGTCTCTGTGTCTATGTATTCAGCTAAAGGATGGTGATGTTTCACAACAAGAGAGAATGTCTCAATATATCTTCATTTATTAATATATTAATAACCTATATTTATTCCCATGTATGGGAATCTTTTGTGTTACCAATATTATATCATTATTACTGTTATTGCTCCATTGTTTGTTTAGAGTAGCAGTGATGTGATAATAATGCTGCAGATGACATTGTCAAATATATAACAGAGAAAATTTCAGGAACTTGATTGCAAACTAAGTACATTAAATCTATCAGAAGCTGAGCTACCTAATTTCATCCCTATTTTGACAAAATCACAACTCCAGATACTGGCATTCTGCAATGAATTTAAACAGTACAATCAAATATTGGGAAGAATGGCCATTCAACTGATTTTTTTTTTTTAATAGAGGCTTGTGTTTTTAATCCAGATTTTTACAGAGAGTAACAATCTATTCTAGAATCAGGCTGTCTTTTAGATTGCCAGATTATCATTCCCATTCCCCTTTAAGATTGTTTTATGAGTTTAGAAAAAGCAATACAGAAATAAAATATTTGATGAGGTTGGTAATAGATGTTGGATTGTGAATACTTTTTTTAAAGTTTACTTTCTTTCCTTTTTTATTTTTCCACTGTTCTAAGAAATCTACATAGATGGAAAAGGAATGGAATAATTGGGAAATTTTGTGTTTCAGACATGAAGAAACCAACATTTTATTTTTTCTTCTTCTAAGTAAATCTGAATAATAGATACAATCTTAATAAGATCTGGTAAAACGTAATGTAAATGCTAGCAATCTGTTCAGCAATTAAATCCATTCCCTTTGTTATCTGGCCTTCCTTACCATTTCTTAAACACTGTAGATTGTATATACAAATAAGAAAGCATAGGAAATATTAGTCTATTCAAACATTTCACTCAGTTTCTGCTGCCATAATGCCAGATTTAACCATTTTTGACAGGATCATCCATAACTATGAGCAGCCAAAGAGTCTTGATCTCTATTCCTGAGTTTCAACCCCTATAATATTTCCATTGTTTCTAAAATCAAAACAAAACATATTAATGGCATATCTTGTTTAGAGAAATGGCTGAGATATTAAGTCCATCTCCTTTGAGACCATGGTTATTTCTTTTTCTTTTTTGTGGACACTTAAAAGGCAAAATTAGAGCTAATCACCCATTCTTTTGTGTGAGCTTTTAAATTTTTCCCCAATTCTAGATATCTGAATATGTCTTAATTGCTGATTATCAACACTGAATTTTTCAAGCATATATTAGGTAAAAACCTATTTGTGTCAATGCAGCATATCTTTCTGCTTCTATATAATGGAAGTTAATTAATGGAACATGTTGCTAATTTCTGATATCATAAATCCTATTGAATTTGCACCCTTGCATATATTTGGCTGCAACAGTTGTTTAATTCTTCTCCAGTTTACTACCAGTTCCTATGTTTAAAGTTCCTGCAGCAAATGAAGTGATTTCTATGTCACTCTTTTTAATGAAAATGTCGTTGGTTGTTGGCAGTGAGAAGCTGACAATCCCTGAACATATTATTGTAAAAGGCAATACCAGGATTTTAAAAACTGCTCTGAAATTCATGAATGTTGGCTCCAGATTATTGTATGCAGTTGAGGCTGGTTTCTACTGAGCTATAGAAATCAGATTACTCAAACAAAACCAATTCTATTATGAAATAAAAGTACTAAAGTGTTAGACACAGGGAAAGGTGCAATTGGCTATTAAAGGTGCATTTGGCCATTATGTTATGAAACACCTTTTCAAATGGAGAGAAAAATCAGGCATGAGAATAATTCAGCAAGAATATTTCTGCCTCCCAATATCATCCAAAACAAGAAAAGATTTTTTCAGATGGTCAGTTGCATTAATCAAAACGGAATTTGCTTCAAACTCTTTCACATAGCTATGTTCTTGCAGCCAGTGAGTTATAACATTTATTGATCAAACTGCGAATGGTCATTTTCGGAATTAATCTATATGAAGATTATTTGGTGATTGATTTTTCCAGCCTGTTATTTTTCCTGATATATTTAATGCCATGTGAATTCATTCTATTTCCTAGTACTTTTTTTTGTATTGCCAAATAACTTATCAAGCCCCGACACCTATTTTCCAGAGAATTAGCCTTTATTATCAACTCTGACTTGCCTCTATATTGTCAGCTGAGATTACATGAAACTGTAATTATATTCTTTGTCATTTCAATAACAAAAAAGAATTGACTCTAGTCAAATGACTAGGACAGTGATGGCGAATCCTTTAAAGACCGAGTGCCCAAACTGCAACCCAAAACCCACGAATGCATCATCAGGTGCCAGGTGGGCATGGCCCATTGGGTGGGCCGACTATGGTGGTAACAGCAGACTGGGTGGGATTAAAAAGTTCAATCAATCAATTCCAACTTTGCAAGATCTTTTTTTTCCCGCGAGTAGTTGAAATTAACTGATTGAACCTTTTTTTTTTTTTGGTGCACGGCGGCAGAGGCCTAAAGCAAAAAGATTTTATAAAAGCCAGCTGAAGGCCTAGGACTGGGGCGACGGCACGTGTGCCCACAGAGAGGGCTCTGAGTGCCGTCTCTGGCACTCATGCTATACATTCGCCATCACTGGACTAGGATCTAAAGAAAGCCAACAACATGTGCACAAAAGAAGAAAACGCTGCCTCAACAAGTGTAGGAAAAACAACTGAAAATTTCCAAAGGTGTGTCTATTTGAATTTTCTTGTAGCTGACAACAAATTGTCTCATGTTTATTAATAGGCTGACAAATGGATTTAGTGGACTTAAGATCTTCACATTTAGTGCCTGATGTTATTACAGTACAAAAATATTTCTGACCAGGGGATGTCCAGGCAAGGAATCAAAAAAATCAAGATGGCAGCTACGAGTAAAGTTTTTTTATGTGGTTCATATTGCACACTCAAAGACCCCACTTTGATATTTGATCTTTTTAACACTACTGCCCCACCATGAATAATCCTATTCCTGATGGAGTAACAGACACCTAGAATGTCCAGGAAGAAATTATTTTTGGAATTCTGAACTAAAGCACTTCACGCTATAAATTTTTGTCAGAAACCTTGCTTATGTAATTATGATATGAAAACAAATCTGCTATGAACATGTGAATTTGAGAAGCCTAAATGCAATGGGGAGAGATGAAACAAAGCAGTGTTGACTGTTGTATCATGTTATAGACAACACTTCCAGAATATTAGCCGTGAGCCTTGTTCAGTGCTCAGAGCTATGACATGCTGATTCCATTACCATGAGAGAACAAAGCTAAGATTTGTAGCTGGCCACATTAAAGAAGCCAAAGCAACATTATCATTATCATCCCATAAAGTTCTGATAGGCAGAGAATACAATGGGGTAAAGAACTCATTGCCTGATTATTCATATCAATGTCAGAAAGCACATCATAAATATTTATAAATAAATATTCAGCGCTTCCTACCATCAGTATTTTCTGTTTTGAAAGATGCTTGCAACACTGTATATTATCTGTATTCATTCCAGAAGCAGCAGAAAATTCACTGAATCTGCAAAGCTCTTTACATCAAAGGAACTCTCCATTTCAATTCACGTGTCCATCATAGCAGGTTGCTGCTTCAATTCACAGATACTCCAGTGTAGATTCAGACAAACCTTTATCAATTTGAAGTGAAATTTAAAAGCTTTATATATATCTAGTTCTCAAATCAGCAATCAATCATATCACACTCTTCCTCACCAATAGATAAACAGAAGGATCTCTAGCAAATCAGTTTTCATCAGCTAGCCCAGAAGGGGAGAAGGCCTTCCTTATCTCCCCATTCCACCCCAAAGTGAAAGATAATAAATTTCAAATGTGTTATCAGTCTGCTATAGGGATATTTCCCATGACATGGCTATGTATTAAAACCACGTGACATATTTGAACTTTCTACTATAATTGGACAACAAAATTGGAATGCAGAAAGATATTCACCTTATCGGGCGACTCTATCAAAATAATACTGCAAATTTCTTTCCTTTAAATATCACATCTGTAGTAGAAGGAAACCAAGACCAAGTATAATACATTTTCAATGACAGCATTGGCTGCCGCATGGCAGTGTGAGCTTCCATCACTCGTTCCAGCTCCTGCCAACCCAACAGTTTGAAAGCATACAACCATGAGTACATAGATGGGTACCACTTTGGTGGCAATTTAACAGGGATATGAAGTGAGTCCCCAACTGGGTATCCTCTGGCAACAGTGTTGTCACTGGCTGATCATGGAAATGATTTGGTGCTTCTTACACAAATGTACAGTAATACAGAGACATCATTGGCTGATCTTTGGATTGAAGTGAACATCTCAGTTAGTTTAGAGAGCAGATCTGAACCAACATCCAATAGTGTCCAGGGGCTGTTGTCATCATACAGCTAGAGAAAACAAATATAATCAGAGGAAAAAGTGGAATCAGCCCAAATCCCTTCACATTTAATTGCATTTGTATTTACAAAAAAGCATATTTTCAATGGCAAAAGAGGGGAAAAGATATTTATTTATTAAATTTATGTGCCCCTCATCTCACAATTTGATGACAGCATCCATACAGGCATGTTTCATATTCATTTATTTCATTAAATTTATTATAAGGAGGTGCAGTGGTTCAGTGGTTAATGATGCTGAGCTTGTTAGCTGGAAAGCTGACAGCCCCAGTTCAAGACCCAAGTACCGTGCAATGGGACAAGCTCACATTACTTGTCCCAGCTCCTGCCCACTAGCAGTTTGAGTAGATAAATAGGTATTACTTTGTGGGAAGGTAACATTATTCCATGCACCTTGGCGTATAGTCATGCTGGCCACAATGCTGGCTCCCTCGGCTAAGAAATGGGGATGAGCACTGTCCCTTAGAGTTGGACATGACTGGACAGGGGAAATTTATATCTTTAAATTTATTATATCTGCCCATTGCAACAGTCTCTGGGCAGCTTACAAACATACTTTTGCAAAGTGCTGTAATATTAAATTTAGTGTATAAAACATCTCCAATACAATAGTCATTGAACTGAGTAAAGACAAAAATTTTGCATTAGATTAATAAATAATTTAAATTTAGAAAAAAGCCATATTTGGCTGCTCATGCCAGTGTTTGACAACAATACTTTTAGGAGTAGCAAAAATGATACCAAACCAATTTACATGGACAATTCATTTCCAAGCTATTATATCAGACTCATTCAAATTCCATACCATGTTCTTCCCAAAATCATCATCATTAGATCCTGGGGAGAGCACATTGGGCAGCAAGTGTATTGAAGCAGTTTCTATCATTCTCAGCATCGTTTGCATCATCCCAAGGTACATTACTAATCTTCCTTAAATGTTTTGCGCCAAGTTTTCCAAGGCTGGCCTCGTTTTCTCTTTCCTTCTCTTCCCTTCAGTACAATTTCTGGATGTCGGTCTTTAAGCATACATAAGACATGGCCAACAAACTGGAGTCAATGTTCATTCACAGTTCTTGATATGTGTTCTCAATCTGATCTTTGTAGTACCTCTTAATTAGTGATGTGGTCACAATATGATACATAGAATATTCTTCTCAAGCAGCATTGTTGGAAAACATTTAACCGTTTAATCATTTTGGCTGTACGCTTCAATGTTTCACAAGTATATGTTGCAGTTGGTATAGCAACACTCTTGAAGAATTTTATCTTTGTGGCAATACCTATAGTTATCATAGACCAAACTGGAAGCAAGCATTGAAACACAGTTGCTGCCATTCCAGTTTGATGGTTAATGTCCTTATCTGTACCTCCATCAATAGACATAATTATACCATGTTAAGCACATTGTTGGACTTGTTCTATAGCCTGGCTATGGACTGTTATAGGCATATTATCCTGAGCACTTCCAACTTGCATAAACTTTGTCTTTTCAAAATTTATACATAAGCCAATCTTTTTGGCTTCAGTAACTAAATTGGAGGTAATTTCTTGAAAGCACCCCTTTGTTTCACCAACCAATGCAATATCACCTGCAAAATCTAAAACCACAATTGTTGGAGATGAGGAAGATGACACAAGTGAAATATATACATCACAGTATGAACTTTGCCCTTAGCATTTGCATGGGATGTTGCCCTGCAAGTATGAAAGGACAAAGTTCTCAAGTCACAAGGAGTCTTCATGCCATCTTGGAGAATGGTTGTCCAATCTGTTCTTGAAAACCTCCATCAATGGAACACCCACGACTGTGGGACGCAAGCCATTTCAGTGATTTAATAATTCTCAATATCAGGAAATTGTTCCTTATTTACAGTAGTTCACTTTCTATTTTCCAGTCATTTCAAAGAATTTTAAAGTTGGCCATAAGGTCATCTTCTTGCTGACTTTTGAAAGCTGAGGATAGTCAAGGAAACCATAATTAGTGGTTCAGAATCAATATGCTCTTCAATATGCTCTTGACAAATAGAAAATGCAATCTCCTACCTCTTGAGTTATAGTACCCCTGAATAAGGGGGAAAAACGTAGTTTCATATGTAAACCCAATCAAGAGCAATTGCTACTATTCCCTAATGTGTTGTTTGCATATGCTTGCCTTAGCTCTGAGCTATGTTATAAGAAAATGGTATCATCCTTTGTATATCTATATCCCCACTGAAAATGAGTATCACATACTACCACAGTTTTGCAGCAAAGTATTTTTCTCAACATCTGCAACTGTGGTGATGGATTATAGCGTAGACTCTCTATGTAGATAAAGTTGAGAGGAAAAACAAGTAATAGCTTGCTTGAACCACCAGAAAGGCCATATTTCAGTGTCTGCTGTTTATATGAGATAGAAAAATCAAGACAAATTTGGAAAAGGGAATATTATTACTTGGAATAGTGAAGATGATTAGAAGGATTAAGGTTGTCCAGTACTGTTTGTTCCAAGCTCAGGCTGCATAGTCAAGTTAGCCAAAAATTCTTACCACTGGACAATGCTTCAAGTGAAGCCCTACACAGCACATGCAATTGCTTGAGTTGGTTTGTAGAAGAAATGAGTTTGGCTCCCAAGGAAGACAACTCCTATGAGCGGAGGCATGTAGTGCCAATACTGAAGTGATGTCAAATCCCTGTATGTCAATATTCTAATTCCTTAACGGCAGTTTTACAACATGTTTCACAGTTGCAGTGAATAACTGTGATCAGAGGGGCATGGAGCTGGTGACAAAATAGTGCCAAAGTCCCATGTAGAAATATCCTTAATCCTATGCCATTATAACTCTAACTGGCACAAATTAGAGTTCTGAAGAGTTAATGCTTGGCGGAGGGACAGACCACCTGCTTGAAAATGCGTCTGAAACAGCTGGATTTTCTTTGAATATTATGAGAGAGTGTGATGCTGCTGAAAGAGAAAGAGCATAAAGGATAAAAAAGAAAGCGTCTTTACCTAACTAGATCAGAGCCAGAAAAGGATTAATTTATGAAAGAAGAGTTGCTAGAGACCCAAGTATTAAACTGTACAGTAAGCTATTTTGGGAAGAGGGGACTTGCAACAGGATATCAATATTTTTAAAGGCAATTCTTTCAAGACTCATCTATGGGCAATATCCCTACGCAGACACCAAATTAACAAAGCTGGAGAAAGCAACAATCTGCACTGTTATCAACTGAATCCAGCAATTAAGACTTTGCAATTGCTGTACTATACAGTAGGTGGTAAAGCATCACTGCCTTTTACATGTCTCCTTGTCTCAGCAGATAAGAGTGCTTGTCTGATCTTGCCTGGGCTTGAGAGCTTAGAGTTGGGCTTAGTAGCTAATATTAAGCAATGCATTTAGATGGAAGACTTCTAAGGAATACTTAGAAGGTTATAGGCTAGACTGGGAATTTAAAAAAAAAAAAAAAGGGATTTCCAGATTGTTTTCAAAGGACACTGCATAGATATGTCCACAAACACAGCAAGGATACAAGGAATGTATCAAGAGATGCATTCATTTTTTGAGGATTTTTTTAACACACATCTTATGTTTCTCAATCAACATGTACTGGTTTTGAATGACACAAACAGAAGAAAAAATATATTAAGACATCAACATTACAACAAGACTTAAAATTTGTTGATGCAAAGAACAGGGCAAGTGAGACAGGCTCCCATGATCAGCTGGGAAAAGTTAAAATATAATTAACAATTTGGCCAAATTAAGATTGGTAGCTGAAAATGGAAGCAAGAAAGGACACATGTGGATCTTTTGCTTTTTTCATGGTCTTCTTCAAACCAGAAGGATCAGCCATGAAATCCTTCTTTGCAAATAAGGAATTCTGACATTATTGCTTATTGAATAATGATTATTATTGATAATAATAATAATAATCAATTATTACTAATAATCAACAATGTTATTATTATTTGAAATACCACATTATTGCTGTTATTAAAAGTAACAAATTTGATAACTATATTAATCTATTGAAGTAAAAGCAAATAAGAACCTTTTTACATCTTAAGGATTAAAATACGTATTTGGCATAAACTTTCAGGCATAACGTTTGATCCAAAAATATTCAAACTGTAATACTTTTGTTAATATTTAAGATATTACATATTTAAGAAAAAATAATCAAGCTTAAATATGTTCATAAGCAAATTCACTTGGAAATATGTCCTGATACACCTAAATGGAACTTACTGCTTGATAAATGGGTTTAGGATTACAATGTCAATTTTACTGGAAAACTGTATGCATGTTTTCCTGAAATGTCTTACAATCATTAATTCAGCCTACTAAACAATAACAGTTTTTGGGATTGTAATAATATTTATTAGCATCACAATTACTTAGAATGATGCCACACAGTAAGCCTTGCTGGAGGTATGCTTGACAAAGTGATGCTGCATTTTACCCAACTGAAAGTTACAAAGTATCAAACAGGCACAAGAGCTTAGTAGTTAAGAGATAAGATTCTAGCATGATGTAATATCAGAAGGTATCGTAGTATAATTAAAATTCTTTTCAAAATATTTGTTCACTGAAGTGTCTTTCTTGCTTTTCAAGTTTTATCACTGATGTGGAACTCCACCCTTATGTGATTTTTTTTGTTGTTGTAAGCCTTATGACAACTGAGGTAATTTCTAAAAATAATCTCTATTAAAACTATTTTACATTGGTTCATCATCTTGAAAAAAATATCTTGGATGTTATTCTGAATTTTTAACATACCAAATTTGAAGCTAGTTCTGGACTTACCTTTTTCTTTCTACTAGTGTATTCATGATTACAATCAATGTAGCAATTTATAAATTTCCAGGCTGGGAGAGAAAAGATAACGATAAGATCAAGTATATTTTTTCATAAACCATATTTTAGAGCTTCTTTTTATCAGAACACCTTAACATCTCTAGAATTATTAATTCTAGAAAGGTAAGCTTTGATTCCCAGGAATGCCTGCTATGGCTGAATAAGAGTTTACTCACTTCTCAAAGGGCAAATTTGAAAATAGCACGGTTACTGACAAAGCAATTGCTGTGCAAAGAATACATAATAATCCTGACTGTTCTCTTTTAAGTATAACTTGATTATACCATCCACTAAGAGGACTTCTATTTCCTGAGTAATATTCACTTGCCAATATAAGCTAAGGCATTTGGACATGCAAAGTTACTAATGAGTCTTGTGATAGTTAACAGTTTAAATTTCATATGTTGTTGACAACATATGCTATAGACAACAGTGCTATAAAATCTGCAACTTGAAGCCACCACTTCATTGTCAAGGCCAACTATATTGACTTTGGCATTCGCTACAAATACTTTTCACCTCAATTAGTATTTTTATTACCTTATAAAATGTAATGATTCATCCACTTACCATATACAAAATCAGGGAAAATCCCTACTCCATGTGCCTTGATTATTTCAAAAGGAAGGAGGGCTGAAACTAGGTAACTTCCAATGTGCCTTTTTAATTCAATCTGGTTATAGTGATCAAAAGAGGCAAATTTTCATTTTATCTTAACTCTGTTATACAAAGTTTCACTGAGAATAACAGAGCAAATCAAATCATACATACTATATATTCATTACTAACACATGTGACACAAATGATGCAACACAAGCAACTCTGGAACTTACAAACATACACAGGTATTTGCTTCCTTTCTAATACATAAAATTTAGGAATTATAGATTTATTATGGGAATGCTATATATATCCACAGAAAACTTAAATCTTTGATAAATGACAAATTTAAACTTGGTTTAACAATAACAACACAGACTTGTACCTATCTCCCTCAGCAAAAGGTTTTGTATAGTTCAGATTTTTTTTATTTAGTAAAATGCATTTTGAAACTTTGATCTATTCCCATTCTCTGCAGCTGCTTTTTGTGAAATATTAAAAAATGCTAAGAATTTATAAAATATTTGCAATTTTCCTTTCATCCCAAGAAGTTGTTGAAAGAAAAATGTTTATCAGGGTCCAGTCTGAGCAGGGAATAAACAAAATGGAGATTGCTTCAGTAAGAAGGTTGTGGTTTATTGAAGAGCAAAGCCAGACAAGCATGGTTCTGGGAAAGCTGACCACATGTAACTGGGAATGGTGGGTTTTTATACCTTCTGGGGCTTTTGAGGTTGTTTCCTGTTCCTGTTTGAGGCTTTGTATTTTCTGTGTCATGTACTTTGACCTGAGTCTGAGTGTGCCTTTTTGGTACTGGTGGGTTAATCCTACTATGTTTCCTATCCTTAGAGTTTGGGTGGGGAATGTAGATTTTAGGGGTCTTTGTCTTTCTAATCTCATCAGCTTCTAGCTTCTTGGCTAAACCATTCTGAAAGGATTATCACATCTGCATTTTTAAAAGTTGGTTTCTGCTGAGCTTTCTGGCTGGGGGGGGGAGAGGTTTCTGTCTTTTTAAAAATCTTCTCCATTATTCCTTTGGATAAATATATTCTGCCTTTTTAATATTCCCCAAAATATTTCTTTCTCTGGATTCTTCCCACAAAGTCCAAAATAAATTTATTGTCAATTCACTCCTACTTGTCACCAAAACAACTGAACAACTAAGCATGCTCACCTCCGTTTTTGTTTTGAATATGGATAGGAATGGTGGTGGAAATTGTCAAATTCAAATAGCCAGAAGTTTTCTATTCTATTTTCTACATAACAAGAATCCTGTGTGGTGAATTGGGCTGAGTGAGAGTGACTGTCCCAAAGTGACCCATGTCACTTTCATGTCTAAAGTAGGATTAAAAGTCCCAGTTTCCTGGTTTTTAGTCTGATCCCTTAACCACTACTAGACCATGCCTTTCCATCATTTTCATATTAAGAGTGCAACTTTATTGCTATGTCAAAAAGAGCTTCTAGGCAAATTAATTTGTAAGCCTGAATCTTATTTTTCTCACATTTTCCCTCCCTCTCTTTCTCCCCCCTTTTTTTTAAAAAATATTCCAATATAAAAACCCATCTCTGTGTTATGATGTAGAATGTTTTGCTGCTGCTTACTTCAGAGCAAATCGGGTAGTAAAAAAAAAAAAAAAAATCCTGCTACAAATTCACAAAGAAGTAAAAATAGCGAAGAGAATGAAAAGGGTGGCTGAAGCCAACCGAACACAAACGAGCAAAGGCAATATGCCAGCCAGAGTGGTTACTCAGCCGGTAGCTTTCTGACCTGGCCGGGGGGCTTTTTTTCCCCCTCAGGTGATGTAAAGCAGCATCTTCGCGGCCTAACCACACCCCTTCCCAGCCCCAGGATAAACACAAAACAGCTTCCACCCGGAACAAAAGAGGTGTGGCCAACAGCGGAAGGCGTGGCTTCGGAGCCGAGCAGGAGGCGGGCTAATGAGGCAGGTTAAAAGAGGGACGGAAGAGAAAAGGGGGCGGAGGGTGTTTGGCGTTGGAACCGTTGGGCTCCGGAGGGCCGGCGCTGCGGGGCATCGCTAGGCTTTCGGCGAGGGAAGAGCGGCGGCCACGCCTGTCTAAGCCTTCGCCCGCCTTGGGGGAGCGGCTTGAGCGCGGGAGGGGAAGAGCCAGCAGCTGCTACCGCTAGTGCCGCCTTGTCCAAAGAAGAGGAAGCGGGGGAGGTAATTGAACGGAGGGCCGCCGCTCCTTTGCCAACCTCAGTTGGTCAGGCTGGGTGTGGAGGGAGCGCCGGGGAAGGGCCGCATACAGCCGGCGAGCCAGTCAACCAGCCTGTGCCGCTCTTGTGGTCGGGACAGGGCTGAAGATAGTGCCGCGCCTTCGGTTCTGCAAAGACATTTCAAGCCTGAGCTACAAATATGTTCTTTTATCTCGGTGCAAAGACAGCGTCAGGAAGGAAGAGGACGCCGGAGATTTACCTTGGGCTGTCTTCCCCGAGTAGGGCTTTGCTACTTGCTATTTTCCAAAACTCTCCGGCCGGCCCTTCCTGTCATTTTCCTGCCCGGACGCCAGAGCCGTGCAGAGCGCCGAAGGCACCGCCGTGTCTGCGTTGTCTTCGTCAGCGCGCGCCTTCTGCGTCCGGCACATTTGCTGGCTTCTGCGTGCACCGGAGCTCTTCCGTGCTTTGTCTTGCGGTGCTTGTCCTGCAGCCCCTGCCCGTTCGCTCGCATCTTAGCACCTTCGGCGCCAGGCGTCGCTTCCTCGATTTGTTAGCCAGGGTCCCTCGCTTCGTCTCGGTTTAGCCCCGGTATTAAGCGGGGAGAAAGGGCGGGGGTGGCGAGAGAGGGTGAAGAAACGAGCATCGGGACCTGGAAGGGAGATCTAGTGAGTTGTGGGGCGTGTTTGCGATCCGGAATCTCGCGAACTAGAAAGAAGAGAAAGCGTGTGATCGAAGTTGGGGAGGGGGTAGAGGAGGAGAACGAAGAAGCTGGGCTCTTGGCTCCTCTTCTATTTCCTCCCCTCCTCACCCGAATTTCGAGAGCCAAGTGTATCGATTGGAGGCGAGGCGGAACAGAGCGGTCGTTTCTCTTCGCCGGTCCGGCTCTTTCTGCCGTCGAGCCCTGTATGCGTGTCCCCTCTGTATGGTCTCCGTTGTGCTGGCGCTGGGGGAGGAGGAGGCAGGCGGGGGGGGGGATGGGGACAGGGCGTGTGTCTGTGTCGAGTGGTGGATCCGAGAAGCAGACGGGCCGCGCTTGGGCCGCTCGAGTGAGTCCACTTTTTTCTCGGCCTCCTCCCCCGCCCTTGCTCCTTGTTCTTATCCAGTGGCCAAAAAGCGTTTTAATATCGAGAGCAGGATGAAAGGGGCTTGTTGCGTCCTGCCAGTTTTATC
Organism: Crotalus tigris; assembly: GCF_016545835.1. Classification (NCBI taxonomy): domain Eukaryota; kingdom Metazoa; phylum Chordata; class Lepidosauria; order Squamata; family Viperidae; genus Crotalus; species Crotalus tigris. The sequence continues at coordinate 38,613 of NW_024097146.1, read as the reverse complement.
AGCTGAAACGCGAAGCCTAGTCGTGTGAGGCTGAGAGACAAAAGCCTGGGGACGAATGAAAAGAAAGCGTTGCTGTAGGGAGCAGCCGAACAGATGACAGAAACGGCAAGCTGCAGAGCGACAATGCGAAGGGAGCGGGAGGGGGAGCCGGACGGTAAGTTCAAACGTGGCTTTGGAAAGCTCCGGTGTTTCCTAAGGCTTCCAGGCTTTGAACAAAGAAGGCTAAGAAAAACTGTAGGGGAAGTCCTGAGGTATAAAGGGAGAGAAGCAGGTACAGAGTGGGTTCAGATGGCAGAGTCTCATGGGCGATTCGAAGCTGGAGGTCTGTTCAGAATGAGACGGGGCTGTTCATGGTTTCAAGGTCACTTGCGGTCCAGATAGAAGACAGGAATGTAATTCTAGGTATCAGCAAAGCTTTAATGCTTCTTATTTTGGAGAGAGAGAGAGAGAGAGACTGCTTTGTTTATAATTTTTTTTGCTGGCTATCTTAAACCACAGGACAATATATTATTTATCATTCCGGTGTCGCTGTGTTGCTAGCCTGTATACAGGAAATAGATTTGGGGGGGGGGGTCATCCTGTTTATACATTATACAGACGAGTGGCTCTGTTATGCAAAATGAAGTTCACTGTTATGTATAAGCTAACAAATGTTTGGTACTTTTATTCTCAGGCCAGGACAGAAATCCTGTGGTTTAACGGTTGCAATTGAAAAGAGGTTTACTGAAACACGGGATGACAAAGAAAGCACTGGAAAGAAAAGTTCTTCTATTTCTACTTTACTGGGTTCCTGAAGCACCATGATTTGAAGGACGGATTTGGACTACAGAACTTTGGAAATCTACGTATCAAATGAGGCACAGCCATATGTTTGCAATATATGCTGCATTTGCTGATGGAAAAAATGATCTGTTTTTAGAAGATGCTATTCTGGGGAAATCTAAAAGCCACATATATTTGGGAATGACTGGAATTTAGAGAAGAAACTTGGGAATTCTTCATGTTATCTCTACTTTGGATGCATTAATCTCATATAATAGCATGCAGCATTGTAAGTAGCAACTATAGTCATGGCATTGTGCAACCTTTTAAATGATGCATCATTGAGCTTTGCTACAAACATAGCTATATCTCTAAAGAGGATTTCCAGCAAAACAAGATCAGACATATTTGGATTGAAAGGTGCTTCTTGCCCAAAGATGCCACTGACTATTATGTGAAGGCATGAACAGATTTGTGGATTGCATTCTGTCCTGTGGCATAATTCCATACACCAGGCACTTTGGCTTGGATTTAAGAATCTGTTGTCTTCAGTGAAACCTAAGATGTGCCCTTGATTTGGACCTGTCTCAGAAGGTAGTCTGTAAAATGGCTCAGACCAGCTTGCTGCAGGGGAAACAGTTTTATTGCAGAGAGTGGGTTTTTCACAAACTACAGCACTGCCTCCAGGAAAAGACAAGCTTCAGCAATAGCTCTGCCAACAAACCATCCATTGTGCTGAATTCTGGATCTAATGCTTGTGTTGTCCCTGGCAAAGGTGCATCCTGGGGTGTATTGTTAGTAGGAGGTCCTGGTAGTGGCAAGACAGCAGTTTGCACTGAATTATTATGGCCAAGCTCACCTGCAAACTTACAAAGAGGTTTACACCACCAAGCACTAGCCTTCCATTTTTGTAGGGCACAGGACTCTGATACTCTCTGTGTGGGGAGGTTTATTAGAGGCTTAGTTGCCCAGATCTGTCAGAGTGGACTGATTCAGGGTTACGAGGACAAAGTGAGAGATCCTGCTGTTCAAAGTCTCCTGCAACCTGGGGAATGTGAGAGAAACCCTGCTGAAGCTTTTAAAAGGTAATAAATGACACTTGAGTATGTTTCCTTCATACTGCTTGATCAAATAAGGCGCTTTCATAAAAACAGAAATTGCTTTTCATGTGGGTGGTATTTTCTGCTTACAGGAATTGCTCAAATAAGCCTGTGGAAAAAAGTTCACATGGAAAGATAAATATTGGGGATGGTATCCTGAGAAGTTGGTATGAAACACATTCTAGATTGGCATCTTCTGATAACTGGGACTGGGAGTTGGGAGGGAAGAAGAAACATGAAAGGTAGTTAAAGATTAGAATGTCTCCATGGTTATATTGATAGAAGCCCTTGCTTTTAAAGATAAATATCTGTTTAAAGTTTTCTCAGTGGCTTTCTGGGAACTCTACAACAGTAGACAAATACCAAACAAATTTGGCAGGTTGATCAAAGCATGCGCTCTGGTGCTATCTTGTTGATAATTCATTTTCAATTATAGTTTATGTTCAAGTATAATTTGAAGTTTATTCAAGATAGGAAAGTGTTAAAGAATGTTGATGTTGCTGCCCAAAAATCTGAAATACCTTTTTGCAGCTATAGTGTTGAAGGATGAAAAGCTGGTAGGAGCATTTTATTCCTGAGTAAAGGTGCTTCTACCCCCAAAACTGAAATTCTTCCTTCAGATTATAGAAATGGAAAAGCTAGCAAAGGTTGAAAATGAAATAGTATCTTGAGCATATGTCATGAAATTCAGTAAGTGCTGCTCTGAAACTTTACAATATTTGATGACTTAGTCTGTTTTATTGTCTGTAAAATAAACAATATATGAAATAGATTTTTGAGGCTATTTCATTGGAGTTGGATTTGCTGAGCCCTGGGCAATGTGTACACCTGTAAAGAACTTGCTTTTAAACAAAGTGCATCATTAACAATTTTTAATATATTAGGCTGTATAAATATATAAGTAACTTTCATTCTTGATTTGAAGGCCTGCAGGAATACCTTTTTTATGATAACAGTATGAGTGAATACAGGATCATTATTGACAATGATGTATATTGAAACATTTGGTAGTCTGACTGTGTAAGTTTTATTGTTAAATCATGCACTAGATATAAATTTCATGCAAGTTAAAAGCATCATAATATTTGCAGTGTAACTACTGATTTTATAAGAAGCAACAGTAGATATTAAAAGCTTACTATAATTTGCCAAGGAGGACTATTAAGAATATAAGTCATGATGGCATTTTATCTTTTGTGAAATTTAAGTTGTAACCAGAGGAAGAAAACTTGCATTGGTAGCTATGATCTATAATTCTTTAATGTTCTAGATCACGGGTCCCCAATCCCCAGTCTATGGACCGGTACCGGGCCATGGCATGCTAGCAACCGGACCACACAAACAAAGCCCCATCTGTGTGATGCAGGCAACACACAAAACCATGCCCACTCTGGTCTGTAGAAAAACCTCTCTCCATGTAACCAGTCCCTGGTGCCCAAAAGGTTGCGGACCTCTGTTCTAGATCAAAGCTCACCCCAGATGTTTTGTGTTATAGATCCTATTAGCACTCCCCTGTATATTCACTGATGAGCAATTGAAAATTTGTAATCCAATGCACTTAGGAGGTATCATGAACCTTACTGTAGTAGTAGTAGTAATAGTGATGGAGACCTGCATCCTTATATAGTGCTTTCACAATATATGAGAAATCATTGTGCACTTCCCAATGAGGAGAATTTCCCCCTCCAAATCAGAATGTAAAAGAACAAATAAATAGAAGAACCCTAGTACTTTCATTGTTGATGAGGAATAGCGTTTGCCCCTTACTTTTAGTTAATTCCATTCATGCAGAAATTGATGGGAGCTTCTCCTCTCCTACTTTACTTGATCCTTTATAATTGATTTCAGTTGAGTTATACAGGTCTTTCCTAGTGTAGCCTATATAAATTTTGCATATATAGTCTTTTTGAACGTCTACAAATTTCATATATTGGTGGACATCAACTCCTAGAATTCCATTCATCTTCAAGCTGCCAAGATTGAGAAATACTGATCTTTATGGAATGCGTGTACAGCAGTCTTCTAGACAATTGTATATGGAATTGGGTAAATGCCAGGTGAAAGAACTACCCCAAGTGGTGATGAACAACATAGGAGTATTTGTAAAATAGTCTACAAAATTTCTGTTTAATAGATTGCCTTAATGGTTGTATTTTTCTATCTGCTCAATTACTCCTAACACCTTCTGTGCATAGAAGCAGTCTTTTATTATTTGTAGGCTAAATTATTTACTATTGTTATCTGTTACTTCTTTTTAGAACCATTGTGACATCAACTTGATAAAAATCCTCTTGGAAAGGCTGTGCTACTTTTGTGATTCTACAATACTTAGCACAATAATGCTAAGGAAGTACTGAATAATCGCTATTTGTTTTTCTGAAATAATCCTGTTTAGGTAATACTGTGAATTAAAAAAAAATGTAGGAAACTATGGTTTTTCACCTGAAGTTCCAGTAGAAGTATGGTGAATGATGAGGGGATATTGAAAATTGCTAGTCAAGCAAGCCATACAATAGGCTCTTCATCCCTAAATTGAGTAGTAACACTAGAAAAGAAATGGCATCTGGATTTGATACCCCAAGGTTATTGCCATTTTTCTGTCTTTTGCAATCAGAATCTTAAGAAGAGCTTTTCTTTATCTCTTTGATAAAAATACATGATACTTACAAACCTTAAAAGCAGCAACGGTTATTATGACTAGCAACATTGATGATAGACAAACTCAGGGGAATATCTCACACTGTATTTCAGAAACTGATTGTTTCGCCAAAACCTAAGAATTGTTTTATTATTTCTGCTCCATACTAAAATCTTGGTTTCAGGTTATTGCGGCTTTAAAACCCGTAAACAAAGCTGCAGCTTGAAGTTCTGCTTTTGAAATGCCTATAAAGTCAGTCAGTCAATCCTCTCTTTAATAAAATCACAAACTAGAAATGGAGTTTGAATCTTCAATTGTGGCACAACAAAATGAGAGTAATTTCTTTTTTTGCACAGACATGCTAGTAATGTGAAATTTGTGTGCTTTAACATGTAAATAAGAAGGTTTCCTAGAAATATATTTTAAGATTAACTTTATAAAAGAGGAGGTAACAAAGGCTTGCCCATTAATGGGGCTGAGAAGGTAATATTCATACTTACTAATTTTCATAGTCCTATATGGAACATATTAATCTGAAAGTCCCAATGATTTCATTTAATACTTTAAAACACACAATACCAACACACATTATAAAGTACCATTATATGTAACCAGAAAATAATTTGAGCAGTTATCTTTTATGTACATTTGTTGTATAATTCCCAACCTTCAGTACTGGCTGAAAATCCTGGAGTTGAAGTTCTAGATCGTATGAGAACATAATGTTGAGGGAAATGTCTTTATGTCTTAGTGTGCTCACATCGGAATTTCCAAATGTGTGGTATTAGTGCAGTTATGTTCAATTTGTTTAGGCTAGTCCAAACATAGTAAGACTTGTACCAGTGTGGTGGGAATCTTCACATAGTGTTTATATTCTGAGAGCAACTTTCCAACAGAGATAATAAAATGCATCTACATGCTTTAAGTGCTCCGATGACATTTAGGAAAATCCCTTCAACTTGGTGAGAAAATATTGTTAGCAACTACAGGTCTCTTTAGAGCTGCTAGTGGTGGATGTTCTTTGAACTGGACAACTATACTGGAATCATGAGCAGCGTTTCTAAGTACATTAAAAATGCAGGATTATGTTTCTATTCAGCTATTTGAATATGGTAGAATTTAGAATATTAAACTTACCTAGAAAGAAAATATATGGATGTGCCATGTATAACTTCTATAATTATTTAATTTTCATTTTATTCATTTTTAACTCAAGATGGTGAACCTATCTAATACTCTTTCCTCCTCCTATTTTCCTTTCAACAACAACTGGGTGAAGTGACTTGGGCTGAGAGAGAGTGATTGGGTCAAACTCACCCACCCAGTTTTCGTGTCTAAGGCAAGACCTGAACTCACAGTCTCCGGGTTTCTAGCTGGGTGCCTTAAACACTAGACCAGTGGTTCTCAACCTATGGGTCGGGACCCCATTTGGGGTCGAACGACCATTTCATAGGGGTTGCCAAACAAGGCTGTCCGCCATTTTTTCCCCTTTTCTTTGGCCACGCCCCTGGCATCCGATGATGTATAAGTGGTTGGGGGTCACCACAACATGGGGAACTGTATTATGGGGTCGCAGCATTAGAAAGGTTGAGAACCACTGCACTAGACCATAATGGCTCTGTCAGATTCTGATTGCTTTCAGATGAAAGAGGTTGTATGAAATATATTATTACTACAGGACATGTAAGATCCAGTTTCCTAAAATGATACTATGTATGTGTTGTTGTTGGTGGTGCATTATAATATTCATTGGCATGATCTAGGTTGTAGCTTGAAAAGAAAATCTATAAATAGCAAGTCATGTATTTTAAAGACATGTCTGTACCAAAGCAGTTCATATATTATGTGGTTTTGTGAAGGGTAGTTTCCTGACTAAACTACAATTTGCTGGGTGTGCACAATATGCTCCTATCAAACAAATCATATTATAGAGGAGTTTGATACCATATTAAAGTGGTGATTTCTTAAGATCTGTATATATTGAACTGGTAAGGCTCAAGTCTCAGTCTATATATGGGTTGCATACACTGGAAGTGTGATACAGTCTTTAAAAGTGAGCAAAACTTCTAGATTACAGTCACTTTAAAGATAGGTGTAGATTTTTTTTAAATTGAAATGTTTAGTATACTATGTTCTTGAGTCATTCCATCATCTATCTGTGGGGCTTAAGTGCCTTTGTATCTATTATATTTTAATTAGTGCACCTGACCAACAGTTGCTCAATTTCTGTGAATTCAAATAAAGAAAAACACTTTGAAGACTTTGTGGCCTCCAGAGATTGACAGCCAGTTCTGTCATAGTATGTTGAAGGAGGAAAAATGGAGTATGTTGAAGGAAACCATTTTCAGGGCAGTTATTCAGCAAGATTTGGATGGGAAGCCAAGTATAAAAGACAAGACTCTTTATGCACAATTGTAAACTGCTTACTTAAAATGCCTTTAATTGCAGACTGAAGTAAAAATGTGGAGGGGAAATGTTTTAATTACTATTGAATACAGTTCAGTTTGTCTATAAATCACCTAAAACTTTTATCCTTGGAGGAGTCAATTTTTAACTAGGGGAGTCAGAATGAAGTGTACATTTGTAGTACTAACTTGGTGATGGAATATATTACACATGAAAGACAATAATATCTTTGACAAAACTAGTATATTTTGGCTGCAATCCGATATATGCACCTGGAGGCAAGTACAGTGATAAGGCTTAGTTTGATAGAGAATAAATATGTTGCATTGATTAGGTGTGAAAACCATTGTTTTATGCAGAATCGAATTCCTTCAGATGTGCATATGTGTATTTTCTATGTGTTAGCAATAGCAGTAAGACTTATATACCACTTCATAGTGCTTTACAGCACTCTCTGAGCAGTTTACAAATATCAGCATATTGCCCCCAACAATCTGGGGCCTCATTTTACCAACCTTGGAAAGATGGAAGGCTGAGTTGATCAGGATCAAATTGCTGGTAGTTAGTCATTCCTAATATTTTTTTTTTCTTTCTCATAGTATTTTAGATTGGTTCTTTCTACTATTTCAGGAGGGACCTGTTGGGTAAATATCACTTGGGCCAGACCTTGCTATAAATGACAGATTTGAAATAGGTCCATGTTAGTGAGAAACAATTAAAAATATGTTTCACTTCTTATTTAGTTCTCTCTATAAAAACTATTGCAAAGTGACATTTAACATAAAATAATTGGAGCAGTGATATGCCTCAGATTGATAAGACATTTTGGTTCAGATCTTAAATTACACTGCTGTAAGGTATCAGATCAAGATTTTTTTTGTGTACTGATTTTGAAGTTTGTGTCTTTGCACAAACTACACAGTCATACAATAATATTCACACAATATTATTAAATCTTGTAACCTCAAAATGACTGTTTTACCTTCTGGCTTCAGGGTTTGAGACAAAGTTCTGAATAAAATCTTGATGCAAAAGTGTGCTTTTCGAAAATAATAGCTTTTTGAAGACTAGTGAGTAACTTCTACTTGTAATTTCACACAAGCACTCACTGTTTTGTCTACAGTAGTAACTTTTAAATAATTGGTTCAGAAAAACTACATTTTACACCAACTAGATAAGTTAAGAATTGCAATAAAATACCTTATAGCAGTGTAATTTAAGTTCTAATAGTCTGCAGTTGCAATGCCAGTCTAATGTTATTGTGTCATTGCAGTTTTGAATCAGTGTAGCTATGTCAGTGAAGACTTAAAGCACTGGCCACCAAACTTTTGGGCACCAGCGACCGGTTCTGTGGAAAGAGGTTTTTCCACAGACCACAGAGGGCATGGTTTCATGTGCTGCCCGCATCCCGTGGCCCAGTTTCTGCCATGCTGAGGGCTGATAACCCCTACTTTAAGGTGTGTGGGGGAAGATTTTGAATCCTTTGATTCTTAGTTGCCCTTTGCAAATTCCCACATTCCCAATGAAACATAAATTTAGTAATTCTGACGAGCAGAAATTCATACGAGATACCTTTTACCCTCTTTGTTTGTTTGTTTGCTTCTGTCTGCACATGCAACACAGGATAACTGTAAGTCAAACTGTATCAACAGAAAGTTACAGCTTCACATAATCATTGCCAGTAAAGGAACAGCTGTAAAAGTCTGGATTCTGTGTGTTGCTTTGGGGCTGCCAAAGTGTGGGACGACATTTTTGAATTAACACTGAATCATACAGATGTGGATTTCTGGGTTAAAAGGTCTCTTGAGTAATTGTAAGCAAAGTGCTCTAAGCAAAAACCAACTATTTGCGTTCCACAGTATTTCATATTTTGACATCCTTGGCTTGTCTTATTTTTGTTTTTAATTTAGGGAGGTACACTAGAAAACAAAGTAGCAAATCTTTTTTCTTTCTGGTTGTTACCTGGAGCTGGTTGAAGGAATGAAGAAAAGTAGAGAAATCTATTTAAATTTATATTCCCTATGTGTTATATAGTGATTTCATTTTCAGGAAGAGTCTAGATGTGAGAGTATATAATGCAGATACATTAAAGAAATGTTATGATGCATTTCAAGCTGCAGTTGTAAAAACAAAAACTCCAAAGCCACTTTCAAGTTTGCAGGAAAAGAGGTTTATTCTAATTTTAGTTTCTTGCACATTTTGGACTTTAGATCATCAGTTCGTTTTGGCTTTTGAAAAAATGTATAAGCAACCCACTCTTTTCTTTTCTCCAGCACTGGAGATGGATAATCCACGCAGTGGGTTGAGACTGTATTCCTGGCCAATCAGATCAGTCAGCCAAAGTTGCCACGCCCCGTCTTGGACCATGATCCTTTAGTCTTGACTGATCTGGCCATGCAGAGACATCTACAACTTTTGGCTCCTGGGCAGGTATAGTTCCTTTCCATTAGGGGGGATTTTTTCTAGTAGCTGAAATTGCTTAGTTTAAAAGTTAATTAGAGATAATTTAATTCAATTTAATTGACCACTCAAAAATTTCCTTGCTAAATTGTAAAACTCAGGAAGTCAGATTCCTACAGGGGAAACCACCCCCACTTAAAAGGGGGAAATCCCTAACTCCCCTCCCTAACCAACCCCAGCCACCTTCCAGCAGCCGGCAGCCGCCTTAAACAAATGGGGAGGCTCGGACAACCCCTCGCGTTTAAAACAAACCAAAAAAAAAAAAAAAAAAGACAGAAAGGCAAGCAGTTAGTGAGGGAAGCGGAGGACAAAGGGGACGCATGCTGGGAGGGAGATTGATTAAGGGAAACAGCTGGCGTGCGAAGGAGCAGTCTTTTCACTCCAGGCTGCTCAGGATTTTTTAAACGAGGCGCCATTGTCTGCACAGCTGGAAGCACGCGCAGCTCTTTGTTACAACCGCACGTGGCATAGGCAGCCTTGTTAACACATGCGCAGTAGTTTCCTGGCAGCGGCGGCCATATTTTTTGTCCAAACAGGGGAGTTAAAGTTCCTTAAGAAAGCTAGGTTCAGCCGCTGGAGTGAATTAATAGGCAAGCAGTACTGGGGTACTAAAGCATCTATTATTCATTCAGAGACATTCAAATCAGACACATAGCTACTGGTTCCAGGACTTGGTGTCTTCTACCTAAAGTAAATAAGAACCTTTCATAACTAACTGTGTTTAGTTGCCTTTGGCTCCTTCCAGACTTCGGGTCCCCCATTAGTGGCCCGTACGCCTCTGGATTTAGTGGTGGGTTCCAGGCATCCCCAGTCGCGTGCCTGTCCTTACCCACCATAGTCAAGCCGGGTTCCAGGCATTCCCATTAGCGTGCCTGTTCTTATCCGTGCACAGTGACTAACTCTGACAATTTGGCAGAGTCTGCTCCTGAGTTCCAGACGCCCCCAGTAGTGCGCCTGTCCTTACTCAAAGTTGGAGCTCTCCTACTACCTGGGTCCCCCCTATCGTGGCCCAGCGTTAGTGGAGAATGGAGGAAGCAATCATTCCCTCCACTGGAGCCCCGCCTTCATCCTCTGGAGCACCTGCTTCAGAGGATTCGGAATCCTCTGCAGCCCCTAGAAAGGCTGCAAGGAAGTCATCAAAGAAGGCTGACAAACAGGCAATCAGAAGACACCAAGCCCTAGAAAAAGAGTTCGACAGAGCCCAGAAAAGGGCCAGAATTGAAAATAGGCAGAATGGGGGAATAGGTCCTGATCTACCGCTGGGTCTCCCTTCATCCCCACGGGCCATTTGGTCATTAGGGAGCTCATCACAGTCCCAAACAGAGGGTGGGATAGGCGAATTCTCATCGCTCTCCCGATCCCCCTCCCCACGGAGGTTACAGGAAACCCCGAGGACCATGCTAACCACAGCACCTGCAGGGTCGCAGGCAATGGTCACTCCTCCTGCATTGACGGGGGATCTGCTAGCTACCCTAATAGCACAGGCAGTGGACCGTGCATTTGAGGCCAGGGCTCAAACTTCAAAAGCCAAGTCTCTAGGACTTAGAATGAGGCATCGGGAGAAAACGGAGGACCATCAGGACCTCTCCTCCGTCTCAGACTCGTCGGTCTCTGAGGAAGCTTACCTGGACCAGCCAGGTACGTCACAAGGGATTCAAATGTCTGAGGAGGAGGAGGACACCTCACCTCAAGGGCCGTCCTTCAGCGGCCTGTTTAACCCTTCTCTTTTTGTTACTATTCTGCGCAAGGCTGAGGCCACAGCCCATCTGGGGCATGGGACACCAGCGGAGCCTGTCACAGTTGACACGGAGGCTGAGCCGACGTTCGCCGAAAAGGTAACCACTCAACACCGCATACCATGCCCGACCATGTTCCTAAACACAATAAGGAAACAGTGGGCAGCGCCAACCTCCCTACCGCTTCCTAGCAATGCGGAGAGGAAGCTATTTAACGTAGCAAGGGAGCTAGAGGGAACATTGGAGGTGCCGGTGGTGGACGAACCCATAGGTCCCCTGATATCGGACACGGCCATATCAGGAGATTTTGCTGAGGCTCTTAAAGCCGAGGACCGAAAGAGTGAGTCCAACTACAGGAGAACGCACCAGGCAATAGCTTGGGCTACCAGGGCGTCTACCTCCGCGTCCTTTTTCACCAGAGCCACACTTTGTTGGCTCCGTGAGCTACAGGGCCGGGTTCCCATGGAAGATATACGCACTCATCAGGAACTCAGCAAAATGGTAGCGGCCACGGAATATGCGTCGGACGCAACACTTTTAGCGACCAAGTTTTCAGCCAAGGCAATGGCGGCAAACAACACGAGCAGGCGCATCCTCTGGCTAAAGAACTGGCAGGCGGATACCAAATCCAAGTGGAAATTGGCTTCGGCTCCGTACCAAGGGGCAAAGCTGTTTGGTGAGGCACTAACGCCATACCTGACAGAGAACAAGGACAAGCGCAAGGTCCTTAAACACATGCTTAAAAGGCAGGACAAGAGACCCGGCTCCTGGGGAAGGAAACAATCCTTTCGTACGGAAGCCAGGGTCAACTACTTTCAAAATTCCCAACCCTTCCAAGCTAGACAGGATAGGGAAAGACAGGGGGACAGACAGAACACAAGACATAGGCAAACACAGGGAAGACGGCCCTTTCGGGGGAACAACCGCCCCTTCCGCCGTACCAGATGACTCCCGCCCAGACCTTCCCATAGGGGGCAGACTAGCAGGGTTTGCTCCCCAGTGGGAAGAGACCACCACGGACGTATGGGTCAGGAACACCATACGTCATGGTCTATCTCTAGAATTTCTCTCAAAGCCCCCGAACCGCTTCCGCCCGTGCCCCTGTCCCACAAACCCAACAAAGAGAAGGCTCATGAACGAGGCCGTTCAGCACCTTCTAAACATACGGGCCGTAGAGCCGGTGCCTATGAACCAGAGAGACCAGGGGTTTTATTCTATCCTCTTCGTGGTCCCAAAACCCTCGGGGGGTTGGAGAGCCGTTTTGGATTTGAAAAGGCTAAATTTCTACATAAAATACCGCAAATTCAAAATGCAGACACTACGCTCCATCCTTGGAAGCGTAAGGAAAGGGGATTTTCTGGCATCGATCGACCTCACGGAGGCATACTTGCACATCCCTATCTCTCTGGCTCACCGCCGCTTTCTACGGTTTGCCTACAGGGGGCACCATTTTCAATACAGGGCACTTCCATTCGGCCTGTCATCAGCGCCCAGGGTGTTCACCAAGATTCTGGCGGTTCTGGCAGCACAACTAAGAAACGTACCAGTCAGAGTCCAGTGCTACCTGGACGATATTCTAATCCAGTCATCGTCCGCCCAGCAGTCTCGGGCGGACCTAAAGTTAGTGATAAAAATGCTGCAGGACCACGGCTTCTCGGTGAACTTTCCAAAGAGCCATCTAACCCCAACTACGAGAATACTCCATCTGGGAGCGGTCATAGACACACAGGAGTGCAAGGTGTACCTATCACAGGAACGCCTCAGCAGCATAAAAAAAGCCGTAAAACAGGTAAGCCGCGGTCAGTCAGTGACGCTGGTCTTCCTCTCCCAGCTGCTAGGGAAGATGATATCGACCATAGCAATAGTTCCTTGGGCAAGGCTGCACTCAAGAGAACTGCAGTGGTTCATGCTCCCGTTTCAGAGACAGCAAATCAGTGCATCCCGGAAGAGGGTAGGCATACCTCTGAGAGTACGACACTCCCTCAGGTGGTGGCTATCTCCAGCTCTCCTCAGGGGGTCCCCCTTCAGGGAACCAGACAGAGTAGTAGTCACAACAGATGCGAGCTTATTCGGCTGGGGAGGCCACTTGGGGACCAAGTGGACACAGGGCCGCTGGTCAGCGGTGGATCTCTGACACAACATAAACTGACTCGAGCTGCGGGCTATTCACCTAGCGTTAAGGCATTTTCACAGCATAAAAGGCAGGCACGTACTGGTCCTGACGGACAACGTGACAGCCAAGGCCCACATAAACCGTCAGGGGGGCTCACACTCTCGCTTGCTCTTGGCCGAGGCCCTCCTACTGGGGGCCTGGGCGGAACAAAATCTGGCCTCCATAAAGGCCGACCACATATCGGGGGAGGCAAACATCCAAGCAGATCTGTTGAGCAGATCAACAATAGATCACTCAGAGTGGCAACTACACCCGAGGATCTTCAGGGAGATCTGTCACCTCTTCGGGCTTCCCCAGGTGGACCTTTTTGCCTCTCCTTCCAATGCCCACCTAACTTGCTTCTTCTCCCGATTCCCATCCAGGGGAGCAGAGCAGACGGACGCGTTACGGAGCCCATGGCCAAGGGGACTCCTGTACGCGTTTCCACCCTTACCTCTCCTTCCAGCGGTAGTACGCAAGATTCTGCGGGAAAGGGCCGAGGTAATCCTTGTGGCCCCTTATTGGCCAAGGAGACCTTGGTTCGCAGACTTGAGGAGTCTCTCCCGCACGAATCCATGGCGGATTCCTCCGGAGAGGATCTCCCTCAAGCAGGGGGAGATCTCCCACCCAGAGCCACAATGGCTACAACTAGCCGTCTGGCTCTTGAACGGTCAATTTTAGCCAAGGGGGCTTGCTCACAGGGTGTAATTAGGGTCATACAGGCATCAAGGCGCCCCTCCACGAACCGTATCTACGAGGCCACGTGGAGAAGCTTCCAATCATGGTGCTCTAAACAGGAATTGTTACTCGAAGGGATCACAATTCCCAAGATCCTAGAATTTTTACTAGATGGCCTAGAGAGGGACCTCTCGCCAAACACACTGCGCAGGCAAATCGCCGCCCTCTCAACTATACTTTCTGCCAGCCCCGGTGAATCCTGGGGCAAGCATCCCTTAATACGATCCTTCCTCAAGGGGTCTGCAAACATCAGACCGCCAACCGTGCACAGGTATCCATCGTGGGAACTACCACGAGTACTACAAGCTCTTATCAGAGCGCCCTTCGAACCACTCAAAACATGTGACATTCGCTATCTGACCCATAAGGTAGCATTCTTGGTAGCCATCACGTCAGCTCGGCGGATATCCGAGTTAGCTTCTCTCTCAATGAGGAAGGACCTGTGCCATTTTCACAGGGACAAGGTAGTCCTAAGAATAGACCATTCATTCCAAAGGTCAACTCCCTTTTTCAAAGATCACAGGAAATAGTCCTACCAGACTTCTGTCCAAACCCAGCTCATCCCCTGGAACAACAATGGCACACCTTGGACGTACGCAGGGCACTAAGACATTACATTTCACGCACAGCGGAATTCCGATGCTCGGAAGCGCTTTTCATATCCTTCCACCCTGCTACTAGGGGCCGGAAGGTCTCGTCCTCTACCATCGGTAGGTGGATTAGGGCATGCATCACGGGGGCATACCAGGCGGGGTCCTTGCAAGTCCCCAAGCATATCACAGCCCATTCCACAAGGAGTGCTGCCACCTCAGCAGCATGGGCCATGCAGGCTTCTATTGAAGAGGTATGCAGGGCAGCCACTTGGGCCTCGCCCTCTCCATTCATTCGTCATTACAAATTCAACAGGTACTCCTCTGCAGAGGCCTCCTTCGGTAGGAGGGTTCTCCAGCAGGTGCTAGACCAAAGTTGCACACGGGACCAGTCTATTCCCCAACCCAAGGGACAATAGGCTTTGGTATGTCCCACTGCGTGGATTATCCATCTCCAGTGCTGGAGAAGGGGCGTTGACTTACCTGAACGCCTTTTCTCAGCACGGAGATGGATAATCCACACCCACCCTTATAGACTAGAATAATGGGGTATATTTAGTGGAGCCAAAACGTCTTACTGTCAGTCAGTGGCTGCGCTCGAGTCAAGACTAAAGGATCATGGTCCAAGACGGGGCGTGGCAACTTTGGCTGACTGATCTGATTGGCCAGGAATACAGTCTCAACCCACTGCGTGGATTATCCATCTCCGTGCTGAGAAAAAGCGTTCAGGTAAGTCAACGCCCCTTTTCTTCATCATTATCTTGAAAGGTATTTATTTATTTATGAGACTTATATACCGCTTTAAGTGCAAGCACTCTCTAAGCGGTGTACACCAGTAAGCAATGTATATATATATATATATATATATATATACACATTGCCCCAACAATCTGGGTCCTCATTTTACCTACCCCGGAAGGATGGAAGGCTGAGTCAACCTTGAGCCGGTGAGATTTGAACCGCTGACCTGCTGAACACAGTCGACCAAAATGGCCTGCAGTACTGCACTCTAACTGCTGCGCCACCTCGGCTCTTTTTAATAGGTATCCCAGAGCAATCTTCCTTCATCTTTTTAGTTACCCAATTTTTCAGAATGTCATTCTTGCAACAATATTTGGCATGAAGAAGAACTTGGACAATTAGAAATAAGCCATCTTACTTTGTGTTTTCTGCTTTTATTTTATGCTAGTGTGGACAGTTTGACAAAAATGAATAAGAATTGCACCCTAAATTGTATGGAATTGTAAATTAGAGACATTGTAATACCTATAATACCAGAGCAGTTTTGTTACCATTTACATTGTGTAGACATTTTGAGGCCTGTTCTAACACATGTGAAGAAATAGCATGCAATAGATTAACTTATTACATAATGATCTAAAAGTTAACTTTAAACTTTAAAACTTTTAACTGTACCAGTTACTTAGGAATTAGCCAGACTGAGTCAGATATCCATATATAATTGCAGTGTTGAATGTTGATCTACTTATCAGTGTTATTGCAATTTATGCTACACTTGATCTGCATCAATTTCTTAAATTATTTATTAATAAATTATTAGAGGAAGAGTGAACCATAGTAAAATAGACTATTTTACAACATTGACAAAATAGTTTATTTGTGTTAATTTATGATTAGTATTACATTAGAGAATCTGGACAAAGTGTAGCAGAGTGAAAGAAATGTTTAATTAAAATGTGTAAAGGAGAGGGTGATGTAACTAAGGTAGAAATGATAATATTCTAATCTAATATTCTGGAAAAGAGCAGCAGCCTTCAGCTCGGGATATCATCAATTGAACTAGCATTTTCTGCACAGAA
This sequence comes from Crotalus tigris, assembly GCF_016545835.1. Taxonomy (NCBI): domain Eukaryota; kingdom Metazoa; phylum Chordata; class Lepidosauria; order Squamata; family Viperidae; genus Crotalus; species Crotalus tigris. The sequence goes on along the minus strand of NW_024097146.1, from coordinate 22,211 downwards.
ATAATTTGATTTAGTAAGGAGCCAAGTCCTTCTGATTAATGATGATCACTTGGTTTCTACTGCAAATTTACTAAATGAAAACTTAGGCTGATCAAAATCTTTCCACCTAAAGGCAAGTTGAAAGAGTAGAAATGATGCAATCATAAATGTTTTCTAAGGTAGTGTTGAGGGTTTTAATGTAGAAATTTTGTAATTACAAATATTTCATCTATAGAAAAACATTTTATAGTTTATGATTGCTGTAAACCAGGGGTCCCCAACCCCTGATCCATGGACTGGTACCGGGCCGCAGCATGCCAGCAACAGATCCACACAAACAAGCAAAGCCCCATTCCTGGAATGTAGGCAGCACACAAAACCATGTACTCTCCGGTCGGTGGAAAAACCTTTCTCCACAGAACCAGTCCCTGGTACCCAAAAGGTTGGGTACCGCTGCTGTAAACTATAGTTGCTGTATTAAGTTTTTGTTTCAGACTCTGAGGTACGTGAGAAATTTGATTTAATAGATTTCTCTGCTAGATCTCCCATTTCACATATCCATTAAGAGAGAAGTGTCTAATTGCCATACATGGTAGTGCTAAATATTGCTATTGATATAAATCAAAATGGTATAGACAAAAAGAATTTGGCTTGCTTTAGCATATATTATAATCTAGAGAAGTACTTGTGACTGGAAGAGGTCAAATAAGAGATTTTGAATTGCATGTTACCATAAATGGAAAGATGTTGTATCTGCTACAATGTTCCATTTTAAAAGCATGTCATAATAAACTTGTTACTGACTGTTTTAGTATAAACTTCAGGAATTTAAATGACTTGTGTTTAACATCTTAATGATTTGTGAAGTGATAAAGAGGTATATTTAAAATAGACTACAGCTAAAGCAAATGTTTATAAAGCTATATTGCTAGTAGATTATTATGGAACACTGAATTTATTAGCTATTGTTGCTATATTAGTTTTCAGAAGTATAGTTTTACATTTCATCTTATTACCTTGACTATGTTAGCTGTGAGTATTCAGAAAAAAAACCTCAATACGAATAAAAGCAGACTCTTGTGTAGTCAGGAAGGGAGGTATTCTAAGAAATACCTCTTACTCCTAGTCTCTGCATCTTCAATTCAACAAAGTAGACTATTTTTATATTTTAGCAGGACATTTGCTGTTGTCAAAAAGGTTGTGCATAATTCTGTAGAATATAGATATACCGTAAATAGTTTTTGCTATTAAATTAAATTTTGCTGTTAAATTATATAAAAGAGGTTTCCATAATAATTCAAGGTTGAAGTGTATTGCAAATCCAAAGTAGCTCTTGGAAGATAGTCCGTAAACGAAGAGGACTCAGAATGTGGAGGCATGCTTCATGAGTTTTTAGTTTTGGAAGTGTCATGCCATTTCCATGTGAAACAGTTATCCTGGTTGCTCATTGCCTTTGCAAACCAAGTGAAGCTGCTGGCTTTGATGAACAAACTGTGTACAGCTTACATGCAAGCTATCACCACTCTCTGGTCATTAGCAAGTCACCTTTTACTGTTCCCCTTTAGATGTGTATAAAATCAACAATAAACTCTGCTTTTTTCCTACATTGAAATCTTTTGTGAGTGGAGAAGAAAGTTTCTGATATGTTCCTTTCTTTTTATAGTTATAGAATCAGGACATATAGAATATAGTGAACATCGATGCTAATCAGTTATTGAAATATAGTCATAGAAAAACATCTTTACAGAGTGAAGGATAATAAAGCATTTAAATATTGTCTGGAAAGCTTATTAAATGGTATGTTTTTCTTCTATAATCTGCCATAATGGGTGATGATCTAGTAATTTCTTCAGAGACAGTTTGGAAACAGTGAATTCTAGTCACACCTTGAGCACAACTCAAGTTATCTTGGGCCAGTTGCAGACTCTCAGCCCTAGGAAGAAGGCAATGACAAACCACTTCTGAAAAAACTTGCCAAGAAAACTGTAGGAACTGGCTCAGGCAGTTGCCAGAGTTAAAAATTGATTCAAAGACACACACAACACAAAGATTTTTCCCATGTTTCCAATAATGTGAAGTAGAAAAGAGCTTCTCTGTGAGTTCTAACATGGTATTAAATTATTTTGAAAGCATTCCCTCCACCTAGTTAACTTTTGTAGTCTTCTGAATTTTTTAACTTTGGTTTTTCACTTTTAACTTGTACATTTTAACCTTGTTCTTAATCTTGTTTTTAACTGGGTTTCCAGTCATGTGTTCATATTATTCATATTGCGAGATTTTGATATAAGATGGGTGGGTGTATAAATGTTTTAAACAAATACTACTATACCTGCTGCTGAATCTTGATAGTTTATCGTGTTTCCAAACTGCTTATGGCTTTTAATGACTTCATTTTCCCTTGAATGAAGGTATTGTCAGAGCACGCAGTTATCTTACAACAGGTATTATTAATTCTGCATATTACTGACAACTGTGCATTTGTCAAATTGTGCACTGACTGCCTTTTCTGTACTGATTTGAGGACAATCTAATGTAGATCATTACTAGCAGCCAATTATTTCTGCCTAAGAATGGTCATAGTTATGTGGCAGGGCAGTTGAAGCTGGCCAAAATCAATTTAGGCCACTGTGGCTGTTGTTATTACATCTTGTTAGAAAGGAAGCTGGAACTTTTATTTTCTGAAAGACTGTAATTCAGTTCTCATAATTGGAAGTTATTAAACACAAACTGTACACTTGATTGTCTTCAAGAGTTCAATGTTTGATTTGTTTTTCTCCAGCAGGATGACTGTAGAGTCCAAATGGATGGGTTCTATGACGGCCTTCCTGCCTGGCAGACTGGGTAAAAACTTCGGCCACACCCCTTCCTTTGGGCGTGACCCCAGTTTTTGACTCAGTCTCGAAGCCTGGTAGAAGTGCGAGAAGCAGCTCTCAGAACAAACTAACTTAACTTAAAAAAAAAAAAAAAAAAAAAAAAAATCCCCTCTTCCTCCAGTTGAACGAAAATTTGTCTGGCAGCGGATAGGACTCGAGAGAGGCAGCCGGGATCGGCGGATTCGTGAGTGGGGCGTCAGGGACTAACGGGAGGCTTGGAGCCGGACCGGATCGCTCGCCCGCCGATAACCGGCCCACCGAGCAGCTGTTGGGGCGGGGGTTTCACTACCGGATTGCTCGCCGCTCTCCGGGGCCGCCAAACAGCTGAGCGGTTCGGGCGATAGAACGAGGCGCCGCTCAGCGCCAAACAGCTGAGCCGCGCGGAAAGCGTGATTGGGGCCGATAGAACGAGGCGCCGCTCAGCGCGAAACAGCTGAGCCGCGCGGAAAGCGGCTAAACCGCGGCGCCGCTCGGCATAGACCAGCGGAGCGGCGCGAGAGCCTCAGAGTCAAAGATCCGCCATTGTTTGAACCTCGTGGATTCCCGGGCTAACATTAGGAGGCGTGGTTTCTTCCCCATTCGCCATTTTGAGCGAACGGACCTTCCCGCCGTTTTCCCCTTGGGGGCGGGGCCATCCGGACTCCATTCCCTTGCAGACAAAGGGGCAGCCCTTAAGCTAAAATCCGGGATTATCGCAAGAAACTGAGACAGGAGGAAGGAAGAGGGAAAAGGAAGAGAACCTTTCTGATCGTGGTCTGCTGCCACAGCCACAGACAGGGGGAGAGAGAGGTATAAACTGCACTTTCTCTGGACTAAGTGAGGAGGTGAGGAGGAGTATTTTTCTCTGACTGTTCCTATAGTGACCTTTAGTCACTGCCTTGCAGGATCTTCTGTCCAAAGACTCCTGTCTGTCCGGCCATTGTTTGTATAGGCAGAGGAGGGCTCAGCCCCAAACATCTGCATCTGATCTGCGTATCCTGTCCCCCACTCCAGGCACTACCTACTCGGGGTGTCTGGCACAATGGCAGACAATGTCTCGTATTCAGTCACACAGGTCCCTCAATTGTCCCCCCCACAGCAACAACAAAAACGCAGATCTTCTGAATCTGAGGTGGGGGGGAAGAAGAAAGCTAAAACAAAACACCTTTCTCAGAAGGGACAGTCTAAAACGGCTGAGCGAGAGGCTTTGAGGAGACATTTGGCTTTAGAAAGACAAATTAGCAGGGCACAGAGAACCAATGCCAATGGGACAAATTCGGTTTCCCCTGTCCCAGCGGTGGCACCCAGCACAGACCCTACTGCCGAGGAAGTGCTTAAGACTTGGTCTCCTCCTGGGGAAACTGAACAGTTAGACTCCTCCAACCCCTCCTCACCAGCTTCTTCACCCGACCGCACCCCAGCGCCTCACTCTAACGACAAAGCGCAGGAGGGCATTTGGTCGGCACAATTCCATGCATTCATGCAGGATGCATTCTCCCAGTTCATGGCTTCTAAGGGACAAGTGGCCTTTCACACACCCCGTAAGGGTCGGGCTAGGCCACCCCCTACCAGCACCTCTGAAACTTCCTCTCAACTGGGAGAGGGTGACTCAGTGGACCTCGACATGTCAGACATGCCCCTCTCGGAGGACGAGGAGACGGCACCTGAGCAGGCAACGAGCTCTGGACTCTTTAACCCAGCGCTCCTAAAATCACTCCTGGTAAAGGCTGTTTCCACAGTCAACCTAACATCAGTACAGGATGAGAAGCCCTCAACAAGCAAGGAGGCCAATCCTCTGTTTGCCAAAAAGGTTCCACAAGATAAGTACATCCCATGTGCGGAGGTCTTCATGACCACGCTGGAGGAACAATGGTCCTCACTTGCAAGCCCACCGGCACCAAACAGCGCGGAAAGAAAGCTTTTCAACCTATCTCCCTCCTTCTCTAACATGTTAGAGGTTCCCACTGTCGATAACCCATTAATCTCATTATTTTCTACCTCCGCGATTCCAGGAGACATGGCGGAGGTCTTGAGGCCTGAGGAGAAGAAATTTGAACACTCACTCCGGCGTTCCCATATGGCTGCAGCCTGGGCGGCCAGAGCAGCCACTTCCTCATCTTTCTTCGCGAGGGCCAGCATCATGTGGCTGAGGGAACTGCAAGGCACGGTGCCTCCAGACCAGGTCAGAATACACCAAACATTGGCCAAGCTCCTCGCGGCCTCGCAATTTGTCTCAGACGCTTCACTGTACGCAACAAAGTATGCGGCTAGATCCATTGCGGCCACAGTGGCCTCACGTAGGCTACTATGGCTCAAAAATTGGAAGACAGACCTGAGGTCCAAATGGCGTCTTTCGACGTCCAAATACAGTGGAGTAGACCTATTTGGTTCCATTCTGGACCCACATGTCAGCGAAGGCAGAGACAAGAAAAAAATCCTAGTACACCCATCAAAGAAGTTAGACAGGAGAGGCAGTCAGGACTTCCGGAGACAGGGTTCCCGCCCAGGAAGCCCCTGGGAATGGAGGCAGCCCTTTCGATCAGGGCAATCCTGGGACTGGCCCAGAGGCTCACGATCCTTCTACCCCAGACAGGATCGAACCCAGGATCGCCAGAGCCCGGGAGCCAGGGGCCAGTTCCAGTCCAGACGCCCATATAGGGGAGCGGGAGGCAGATCCTTTAAACGCACCAAGTGACGCCAAACAGGATACTCCCATTGGGGGTCGGTTAGGAAATTTCATCAGGGTCTGGGAGCAGACCACGACCGACTCCTGGGTCCTGGAAACGATCAGACATGGCCTGACCTTAGACTTCTGCTCTCCCCCACCAAACCGGTTCATCAGATGTCCCATCTCCAGAAGAGCACACAAGACGAGGCTGATAACTTCGGCTATAGTCCACCTCCTGTCAATTCAGGCCATAGAGAAGGTACCAAAGGAGGAGGAGGGAAGAGGATTTTACTCTATCCTCTTCGTCATCCCAAAGACATCAGGAGGGTGGAGAGCAATCTTGGACCTGAAGGGCCTGAACTATTTCATAAAGTACAGGAGGTTCAAGATGCACTCCTTAAAGTCCATACTAGCCAGCGTCAGGGAAGACGATCTACTATCCTCAATAGATCTCACAGAGGCGTACCTACACATCCCCATCCACCCCAGCTACCGGAAATTCCTCAGATTTACCTACGCGGGGCGACATTACCAATACAGGGCATTACCCTTCGGACTGTCGTCAGCACCAAGGGTATTCACAAAGATCTTAGCTGTACTAGCGGCCCATCTCAGGTTGATTCCGGTTCGCGTCCAGTTTTATCTGGACGACATCTTGATTCAGTCCAGATCTCGGGAACAAGCAAGGACAGATCTCAAGACCACAATCCGAACCCTACAGGGGCACGGATTTTCGGTCAATCTAAACAAGAGCCACCTCATTCCCTCAAGGAGACTGCAACACCTGGGCGCGGTGATAGACACGTCACAGTGCAGGGTATTCCTTTCCCAGGAGCGACTGATCAGCATATCCAAGCTAATCCACCAAATTCAAAAGATCAGGAGAGTGCCCTTGCTACAACTCTCGAAGCTCCTGGGAAAGATGATATCTTGCATGGGCATCATCCCATGGGCAAGGCTCCACTCGAGGGAGTTGCAGTGGTTCCTCCTACCCTACCAGAGGAGGAACCTCAGCACCTCAAACAGGAGTGTGCTGGTACCAGCACAGGTGATGAAATCACTAAAATGGTGGCTATCCCCCATGACACTCAAGGGGAGCATATTCAGGGAACCGAACAGGGTCACGCTCACGACAGATGCGAGCCTGTTCGGATGGGGAGCCCATCTGGGGACCCAGATAGCACAGGGCCAGTGGGGTCAAAAGGACCTGTCACACAGCATCAACTGGCTAGAGCTCCGGGCCATACACCTGGCCCTCCGTCATTTCTCACACCTAGTAACGAGGAGACACGTCCTCGTGCTTACAGACAATGTAGCAGCCAAGGCACATGTAAACAAGGAGGGAGGAACGAGATCAGTGGAACTAATGAAAGAAGCATTGGTTCTGGCTCGGTGGGCAGAAGCCAATGTGAGTTCCATCAGAGCGGAACACATCTCAGGGGAAACAAACACCCAGGCGGACTCCCTGAGCAGAGCCAAGGTGGACCAGTCGGAATGGCGTCTGGACCCGGCTCTCTTCGAGGAGATCTCCCGGAGGTTCGGACAACCGCACCTAGATCTATTTGCCAACCACAAGAATACACAACTCCCCAGGTTCTTCTCCAGATTCCCGTCCCCGGGATCGGAGGGAACGGATGCTCTCAGGTGCCGGTGGCCGGCGCAACTCCTGTACGCCTTCCCACCGCTGCCACTAATACCGGCAACCATACGCAAGATGATCCTGGAGGGCGCAGAAATGGTCTGCATTGCCCCTCACTGGCCACGGCGCCCGTGGTTTGCCGACCTCGTGGACCTTTCGATATCACCTCCGTGGAGGATTCCCCCGGACAGGGTAAAACTCAGTCAGGGCAAGCTTGTACACCCAGATCCCCAGTGGCTACAACTAGCCGCTTGGCATTTGAGCGGCAAAGCTTAACTAAACAATCTTATTCTGCAGGGGTGATATCGATCATACAGGCATCACGAAGGGCGTCCACCAATAGGATTTACGACGCTACATGGAAGGGATTCTGTAGGTGGTGCGCTTCGCTTCACCTAGACCCGACCGCAGTATCTATCCCCAATATCCTAGACTACCTATTGGAGGGTCTTAATAGGGGCCTGTCAGTCAATACCATCCGCAGACAGATATCGGCCCTCTCAACCGTACTCTCCTGCGACAACTTAACTTCCCTAGCACAACATCCAGCGATTAATGCCTTTTTAAAAGGGGCGTCTAACACAAAGCCCCCAGTCATACACAGGTACCCGTCCTGGAACCTGCCTAGGGTCCTTCTAGCCTTGACATCTGCACCCTTCGAACCTCTTGAAACATGCTCACTCCATCACCTATCACTGAAGGTAGCTTTCCTTGTGGCAATTACTTCGGCAAGGAGAATTTCAGAACTAGCAGCTCTGTCAGTAAGGAAGGATCTGTGTACCTTTTTCAAAGACAGGGTCGTTCTTAGACCAGACCCGACCTTCATCCCGAAGGTAAATAGCACCTTTCACAGATCTCAGGAACTTACGCTTCCTGATTTCTGTCCAAGACCCAAACATAAGCTAGAACACAGATGGCACAAGCTAGACGTACGGAGAGCACTGTGTTTCTACGTGAAACGCACCTCGGCTTTCCGAAAGACTGAAGCATTATTTGTGTCCTTTCAACCATCAACTATGGGAAAGAAGGTATCTTCTTCCACCATAGGCAGGTGGATCAGAGCCTGCATAGCGCAGGCCTACGTCTCACAGGATTTGCCAGCACCCACTCAGGTGACTGCCCACTCAACTCGGAGCGCAGCCACATCTGCGGCGTGGCTAACGCAAGCTCCGGTGGAAGAGATTTGCAGGGCCGCAACCTGGTCCTCACCTTCGGTTTTCATTCGACACTACCGTTTAGACTCCCTAGCAGCAGCAGACGCGGCTTTTGGCAGAAGAGTTCTTCAACAGGTCGTATCTGCTCAGAGTTCGGTAGCCTAGACATTCCCTCCCAGGGGGACATGAGGGCTTTGGTATGTCCCATCCATTTGGACTCTACAGTCATCCTGCTGGAGAAGGGGCGTTGTCTTACCTGAACGCCTTTTCTCAGCAGGATGATGTAGAGTCCAAGCCCACCCAGAGGATAGGTCTAGGCAGGGATATAATAAAGATATAATAAAGAGCTGCAAGGTTAATTCCAACAAAGTTTCTCGCCTAAGTCAAAACTGGGGTCACGCCCAAAGGAAGGGGTGTGGCCGAAGTTTTTACCCAGTCTGCCAGGCAGGAAGGCCGTCATAGAACCCATCCATTTGGACTCTACATCATCCTGCTGAGAAAAGGCGTTCAGGTAAGACAACGCCCCTTTCAATCAGCGGGTTTCTGGCTATATTAGGTATACAATTTCCAGAAGTCTAAATTAGTGTGACTAATACCTGCTTCAAGTTATAAAGAATGCTAGTGCCAATCTATAACACTTGCATAATAAACAAATTGTAAAAAATTAGGAGTCCTCAACAATATCAAGAAAATATTTTAATGTGTATAGTAAGGATAATTTTTAGATGCAAGTTCCACTCACATAATTTCTAATAATGTGACAGAATGTATTTATTGGACAAATTCCAAAGAGGCTCTTTGTGTGCTATGTTTACATATTGAACTCCTTTTCAAAGTTTAAAATAGCTTCTTTTTTTACAATATGTTTGATTACTTTAGAAACTCTTTTGAAGTGTCTGAATATCATATATTGAAGCAGAATCAGAGCTTTTTTTCTCATAGAGCACCCAAAACAGAGTTCCGGCACCTTTTTTGGATGGAACCTTGTAGGATAAGCAAGGCGGGTTGTATGACGTGTGTGAGTTCTGGCACCTTTTTTTTTTTTTTTAAGAAAAAAAGCACTGAGCAGAATTGGTGTAGAAATGCAGAGTTAGCTGGGAAAGAAGAGCTTCTGAAGCAGCAATAAAAGCCTGGAAAAATTGCAGATACTTTAATTATTTGAAAATAGATACTTCTCACATATTTGTGCATGTTCTTTTTAAGCCATTGCTTAACCCTGGTATTAATGTACAAACAATGATTTTTATATTTCTTCCTTTTTTGTTTCAGGTGCATTTTGCTTCCACTTCTGGGAACCAAGAGCCCCCAACAAAGTTACTTTCTCTTGGTGGATTCGGTAGATGAGGGGTGCAATATTGCTGAAGGTGACCAGACCTCTACAACCTTATCTGGAACTATAGCTGAACTTCTAGCTACTCACTATGAATTTTTCCCCCCATGGTTGCTGCTCCTCTGTTCTGCTCGAAAGCAGAATAAAGCTGTCACTAAGTTGTTTACAGGTAAGTACATGTTTTAGTGACATAACAGTTATTTCTAATTTGTGCAGTGTTTTAAGAGGATTATATAAGAAGCAATATACAGAAAGTAGTATGAAGAATACTGTATATTAAAACATAGATAACTATACCATTAACTTATATGAACAATCTATATTCTTGGGATATGTACATTTTGTTTAGGATTTATAAACTCCAGATTTTACAACCTGATTGACCTTATTGTTATTTGACAAAAAGAACTTAAATGGGATCAGACTTGGTTTGTAATTAAATGTGAAATCACCAGGAAATCTTAGGATAATAGTCTAGATCAGTGGTTCTCAACCTATGGGTCGGAACGACCATTTCATAGGGGTCGCCAAACAAGGCTATCCACCATTTTTTTCCCCTTTTCTTTGGCCACGCCCCTGGCATCCGATGATGTATAAGTGGTTGGGGGTCACCACAACACGGGGAACTGTATTATGGGGTCGCGGCATTAGAAAGGTTGAGAACCACTGGTCTAGATTGTTCTTACCAAAGAGCACCTGGAAAAAGGCAATGGCAATTGACTTTCATACCTAGATTTTCCCATTTAGACCCCAGAGTCAAACGTGAACTAAACAAATGTTCTGTTTAGTCTAAATATAAATGCAGGTATTCCACAACTTATGACCATATGTTTAACAATGTTTCAAAGTTGGAAAAAAAATAAAAACCTGTCCTCAGGTTACAACTATCATATTACCCCAGCCAGTCATGTGATTGCTATTGGGGCACTTTGCAACCAGCTCAAATTTACCATCGTTGCAACATCTTGTTATGTGATCATGATCTGCAGCTTCTGATAAGCAAAATCAATTGGGTAGCTGGATTTGTTAAGCTTAACAACCACGTGACTTGCTTAATGACCCCAGTGATTCATTTAATGGCCACAGTAAAAATGGTCATAAAATTAGGTCCAGTCACATGATTACTTTCTTAACAACTGCAATCCTTAAGAACCAAAATTATGGGCTTAACTAACCATAATTTACAAGTCGTAAATCAAGGACTACCTACATTTGAAAAGTACTGGGTTTAAGAATGGTGGTACATACATTTGTTTGTCTTTCTAAACATTCTAGATTTATTACTTTACATTTTAGGAATGGAAATTGCATTTTGCAAGTTTATTGAATGGGTGTAGCTGCATTTGATTATGGGAGTGCTGTTGGCAAAAGCTATTGGGAGTCTTCTACAACTTGTTGTTCCAGTCTTGACTGACTTGTAAGCTTATTTTGTCACTCTGCTGCTATTGTTCCTGAGACTTTTCTTAAATGCAAAGAAGTGTAAGCAGTGGATTTCTAGCTTGCCTACAAAGTTGCTTATTTTAAGAAAAGAACTTCAGAAAAACCTCTTTTTTTAAAAAAAGGCAAATTAGTAAGACAAGCAATATGTTTATTTTTCTCTGTTAATAACACATGTAATATCTAATTGGCACCAATGCTCTGGTAAAAAAATGTTTTGGTAAAAAAAAATGTTATGGTAAAGGAAAAAAAGGTGTGGATTGGGGGTACTGAGAAAGAAAAGATTGAAATAACTCCCTATGACAGGAATTCATTTTGTTTTGTGTTGTATTTTTTTTCTTTCTTGCGTTTTTAAGGAATTAATTTTCTATTCTCAGAGCAAAAGTTCACAACTTGAAATGAATGAATCATAATTAAACTTCTAAAACAATAAAATATATGGGTCCAAATATCAGATAGGTTGATTTAGCTAATGAAAGAAGAGAGGAAGACAGTATCTGGTCCTCTTAACTTTACTTGAATTGCTTTACAATTATGTAGTAGAACTCATGGAATCTAAACAAACATTTTGCACAATCATGTCTTGGTGTATATGTATACATGCATATGGTTAAACAAGATTTTCCTTAAAACTACCCACAGCTATTTTAGCTTTGCCTCAATGATGAAGTGTAAGAGTGAACATACAAAGCTATGCAACATGCTCATTCATGCTTCCTGTTGCTTTTTGTTTTACCTTTGCTATTTGTCTCTTATTGCATAACTTTCTTACCTTATCCTACTTCACTATTACAGAGAAAAATGGTTACATATATATACATCTGTCCTCAAATACAATATAAGATCCTCAATTTTTTAGAAATCTAGAATAAGCCAAGATAGATAAGAAACTCCAGTGGCTTAATGGCTCTACCTGAATCTTTTCTGTTGTAGAGATGTACAATCAAAGCTTTCAAGAGTGTCTTCCAAAATTATGTCTGTATGCAAATCTTAATATAAGTGAACTATGTCAACCAAGGTATTTGGATAAGCCATGAAATATCAGGAGATCTATGATTATCTATTGAACTATTGGAGGCCATAGGAGGCTCCTGAATATCATTTGTACATTTAATAGAACAATTTTATGTTGGGGAGGAACTAGGACAGTGGGGAATTAGTGTTAATTGTTGGACAGAATTAAGAAATAACCTGGTGAATTGTGGAACAGATTCACTGAGTTTGGGAAAGGCTCTCTGGTCATTTGTTTTCTGACCAGATAATATGTGTTTGCTAAGCGCAGAGAGAGAGGTCTGTCTATCTGAAGGCCCGCAATGTAAGAGCACCAATGAGAAAAGAACACTGGCAGCTGTCCAAGAGGAGATGTGGTGGGCTGCCCTTCAGAAGGACAAGAAAAACTGTACTTGTCAATAGTCATGCATTAATGGAAGATTTAAATTAAAGTGGAGAGAGATATGCAACGACTCAGTGGAGAATGCTGGGCATTGAGAAAATGGCTGTATACCATAATGGTGGAGCCACTAGTCCAGGAATGTCAAAGTCGGGACGTCACATGATGTCGTGCAATGTATCGGGCCAGTTTTGCCAACAATGGGGTGGGTGCGGCTTCCATGTGACGTGTCCAACCCGTGGGCCGGCAATTTGACACCCCTGCACTAGTCAGAAAGCAGTACTTAAAATCCAACACATCAGTGCTAACTAGATAGATTTGTAAACAACAATCTTTCTAATCTTCAGTGTCTATACACTATTGCCCAGAGAATACATAACAAGAAGACAGAAGTAAATACTAACCTGGGAAATCAGATATTGCTTGGTTAAAAGAAATCTCATGGGATGAGAATCAAGATTAGATAACACTAGTGAAAAGATACGGCTTGTTCAAAAGATATATACCCTATAAAGAAGGAGGCAAAATAGCTCTGTATGTATAATAGCAATAGGCTTGTGAACAAATATATGCCCCCAAACTGGAAATCTTGTGGAAAGCATCTGCATCAAATTAAAAAGAAAAAGAAATAAATCTGACACTGTTGTAGAAATTTGCTGTTGGCCAGTTACTAAAGCAAAGGAAGAGGACATTCAACAAATTGATTTAGGCAATGGTAGTAAATGATATACTCAAATGATTCTTAACAAGATTCTTAACAAGCCTTAAGAAAGTCCAGCTTTAATTCTTTTTTCTCTTGCTGCCAATTTCTTTTTTTTAAAAAAGAAGAAATCATGGTGCCAGTTATCTTAGATTTAATACTAATGAGCAGAAAATAATCACTGAATAGATGGAAGGTATTTAGCATCTTGGGAGAGCACAGCAATATCAATGCAGCATAGAATTGTTTGAAATCTGGAAGAAGAAATAAGTTGGTAAATGAACTTCCAAAACCGGATTCTAAAAACATTATGTACAAACATATTCCTTATTAGAAGAAAATATAAAAAAAGCTTTTAAGGGCTTCAATAGATGAACTGTAGAGTACTTGTTATAATTAGATCCAGTTTAGTGCAGTGATGAAGTGACATAAAACTTAAGTCCTGGTCCTGTCCAGCCAGCGGTGATCTTGGGCCAAACCCATATATTCAGCCCTAGGAAGGAGGCAACAGTAAAGCATTTCTGAAATCCTGTGAAGAAAACTACAGGCAGTAGTTCAGATATGGGTGAGATAGATATGTAGATCACAGATGTTGAGAAACAAAAAATAAAATAAAATAAAGAAATTGTCTCAAGATCTGATACAAAAGGAAGAATAAAAATTGGCAGCTTATTGTTATAGTAAAGGAGCCAGAAAATCCAAACCTCAGAATAAGATGAGGCTAATAAACGCTCTAAAGTACTGAAACAACAAAGATCACCAAACTGAAATTAAAAGACAAAAAAAAAAAAGCTGATTTTGAGGAAGAAATTAGAACGAGCTGTGAAACAGATGTGACTTGTTTTCCCTGGAAGATTAGTGATAATAGACTTTATTAAAGAACCCATCTTTAGGAACAGATTTTCACTTTTGAAATCCTTACATTCACATTCACCTTTAAAAAAAACTATGCTATGAAACATTCAATCTTGTGGAACAGCATCTATTTACTTTAGCTTGCGTATCAAGTAGCATCCCATATTTAAACTTTATTAAATGAAAAACCACAATTTTGTGGTAATAAATATTTGTAGACAACCATATGGTCCAACTTTGCATTAGAAAATTCCAAGTGACTTTCCTTAACTTAGTCTTGTATTCTAAATTCTAAGTTCAATACCATCTCTATCTTGTCAGATTAAATTTGCTTTACATCTGATATTTCTTCAATAACATTTTTTGGATATAGTCTGTTCATAGAAACAGACATTATTATCGAAATGGTTGATATTGTGGCTACCATTTTCTGATTCCATTTTTTAAAAGTCTCCTTCACTATTTTTATTGGCATAAGGATCTTGTAAGAAATTTTCTACCAAAATCCTTTAATCCTGCCTAGCGTACAATTCTTGAAATCATAAAATTATTTATGTTGTGTCTTATAAAAATCAAAACAGAATTTATTTCCCATGAGAAGTTGTTTGTACTTTATAATTAATTCCAAAATCTTACTATAAATTTCAATATTTCAATTTTATCTGAGCCCTTAGTCAATTTATAACTTTTTAAGATCAAAATTTTATTTAGTTTTTTGCTGTTTATATCAGACTGTAAATTATTGAGCTCATAATTAGTGTTTTTTCATTCAGGAATGAAGACAGACTCATCAGGTGTTGTCATGCACAAGGTCTTTTCAATATTAAACAAAAACCAAGAACATGGGGACTTAGTCGCAAGCTGACAGGAGGAAAATTCAAAACCAATATTAGACAGTATTAGTTCACAGAAAGAATAGCAGAAACCTGGACCCAATTTCCAACAGAGGTAGTGGGTCAGTTATCAGTAACTGAGTTTAAACATGCTTGGGATAAACGCATGTCCGTTATCTGACAAAAAAATTAAAAATAAAAAAAAATTCAAAGAGCAAACTCTGGATCACTAGGTCTTTGTCTGCCATCAGTTTTCTATGTTTCTATGTTTCTGTAGTTAATTCCATTGTTTCCCATTGCTCAAACCCATGGAAACCTCTTGTCCACAGCCACGTTTAGGCAATCTCCTGTCTTCTCCTTATCTTTCCGACCTGTCCTTATCCATAATAGTCCCAAGCATCTGATCTACTCACCACTTCCTTGGTCTTTGTCACAATCAGTTCACTGCCCCAGCCCTAGAAATTTCAATGCAACGTCCCGAGCCTGCTTTTGCAGGCTCAGGACACAACAGCTAACTTAATAATAATTGCATAATTTTGGTTGATAGAATTGTTAATTATATTAGTGTTTTGTGGTTATAGAAGGAAAATTTATTATCAACAATAATTTTGCAATTATGGTAAAGTTATGGAAGCAAAATTGTAGGTGGCAAAATCAGTCCATGGCTTCTAACTTGCCTTAGGAATGAGAAAGCATTCTTCATTATCATGATATTGCCTACTTGGTTGATTGCTTGCAGATCTTTCATTACCCAAATTCAGAGACCATCAAGGCTCCACATTCTACTTTATGTCCACATTGTGTATTGATTTCCTCATAGAGATAAAACAAGGGTAAAATATTTGCCTCAATAGTTATCTATCAAAATTGCCAGTTGTCTTATAAATTAAGATACTGATATTGTTAAGTATTACTTTAACCCATTATTGATAGATTTTGTTATTTTTATTGTAAATTAATGGGATTGAATAAAAAGAAACATAAATTATTTTAAGGTTGAAAAAGAAGCAATACATTATATTAAGCTCAAAAGAACAGACTAAGGTTTGGGAAGATTTGGCCTGCATTGTTATTAAAGTAGATCTACACAGAATTTTGGGCTTTGTGATATATATATATATGTTCAAAAGGATAGTATTGAAGTAAGCATATATATTCGAAAGGATAGTGTTGAAATTTACCCAAGGCTCACAAAAGCCACAACCAGAAGCAGTAGAATCTCAGAAATATTGTGCTTTGGGAAAAATAAGACATAAATGTATTTTTAAAACTAGAGAGCAGAAAACTGGAAGACCCTGTTTTACTTCATATTATTAAGTATAAAGGATGATGGATGTGTCTTGTGATGTCCTTGTCAGAATGTTTTGAGGAAAACCAATATGTATTTCAATCTAAACTGCTTGAGAGAAAAGGGTCTGAAGCTACAGTCTTCAGTTATACTGTATAAAATCTGTGAACCCAGAGGTCTCAAGAGCAAGTGTGGCATATTGTACAGACTTATTTTGCAAAAAATATAGTTATTGAAATTACAGATCCTCAAACATTCCTATGGAAATGCAAATTCCATCTACCAAAAATCTGTCTGGTTTCTGCATACTCGCTTATCTTGGAGTAAGGACCAAAGTCAATTGAAATCCTTTGATATTTTTTTTTCTTGTTGATCTCGCCTTTGAACTTTTATTATTTCAGATTAGTGACTGCATCCCAGGTTTAAATTAGACTGACTTAGACTAGAATATGTTATCAGTAGATATGTTTGCCAGAAGAGTAAGGAATGTTGCTTAAATACATGCATTCAAGTTATACAGAAGAAACTAATGGGTTCCATCGCATCTTGCTTCATACAATTATTATTTGGGGAAAGTTGTACTTATTATTACCAGATTATAGAAAAGGTGTGGTGCAGAGTTAATATATACAAAAGGGAAGTAAATCTCCCAGAACTTTTCATAATTTATCTGATGTTGTTATAGACTTCAGCATTCAGGATTATGAAGTCTGCAGATATTTGTACCTATCCAAAGTCTGAGGTTTTTAAAAACTGAATGTTACTTTCCCATTCTGCTTCCACTGGAAATATTATTTAACAATATCTGACTCAAGATCCTGCAGGAAAAGGGCAGTGTGGACAACCGTGGGATCTGGCAGGGTGAGAGCTGTGAACCATAAACACAAAGCTTTCGCTGTGTCCCTGCACAACAGCTACAGTGCCCTTGCTGACCTTAATAGGGACATTAAGGAGACTTGTAAAGGTATTTGTGAAGATAACTCAAATAAGCAGGGGATTGTGGTCCGAGATGAAGAACTAGATTTTGACAGGGAGAAGTGTGAATCAGGTATTGCAAATCAGTCATGCAAGAATAGAAAGGCTCCCAAAAAGAGAAGCTACCTTCTGGTAGGTGATTCAATTATAAGGGATGTAAATTTAGGAAAGGACACAGAGGCTTCGAAAGAGGTCAGGTGTCTTCCAGGTGCTACTGCCAGTAGGGACAAGAAGCGCATTTCTAAAATAATCAAGAATGGCAGCAAGGACTGTGATGTGGAGGCTATTGTACATCTTGGCACTAATGATCTATCCCAAAAAGATGTACTCTCTGTGCAGAATGATTTCCAGAGCTTGGGGAAGGAACTTAGCAGAATAGGCTGTAGGCTTACTTTCTCAGAGGTTTTACCAGTGGATAAGGAGCAAAACGGAAAAGGCCAGCGCATAGCACAATTCAATATGTGGCTAAAGGAGTGGTGTAAAGGGGAAGGCTTCGGATATATTAGTCACGATTCAGTAGCTGGTACAATCAAAAAGATGTACAAAGAGAGGTTTCATCCATCACAAAGGGACCTGAGTTACCGGCTATAAAATTCACAGATCTTTCTGAGGGAAATTTAAACTAAACAGCGGGACAGGGAGTAATGATACGGAAACAACCCTGTCCGGCAATTTTAAAAAAACTATAGGCTATCAGTGATGTAGCATAGATGGTGGGGACAAGAATACCAACCTTGCTACCAATCAAAATGAAGCCTCTAATAGCGAGTGCCACATAAAGTGCAATAACCAAATAGGTGGTAAGACAATAGGGGAACTCAGGCACCACACAGGTTATGTAGAAAGGAAACACAGGGCCACCCACAAAGGACTCAAATGTTTATACACCAAAGCACAGAGTATGAACAGCAAACAGGGTGAACTAGAAATTCAGGTTAACGAGGGCAGATACGATATTGTTGCCATTACGGAAACATGGTGGGATGAAACTCACACATGGAACACACAGCTAGAGGGATTTAAATTATTTAAAAGAAACAGACCAAATAAAAGAGGAGGTGGAGTTGATCTCTATATAAGAAATAACTACATCTTCACAGAAATAGAGTACAACAATGATAAAAACTGTCTGACGCATTGGTCAATATAAAAGGGGGGGGCGGAAAGACCTGCCATAGGTGATTACTACAGACCACCAACAAACAGAGGAAATTAGATGAAACTTTTTGTGTCAGCTAAGAAGGTATGTAGGCAAGCACACCACCATAGTATGGGGGAGACTTAATTACACGAAATTAAACTGGAGACAACTCCGCACAAGTGGAAGATCAAATCAGGTTTTTTTCCTGGCAACAACCTAGCAGACAAACTTTGTCTCCCGCTCTTCCCTGTCTCATGTTTTTTTTTTTTTTCCTTCTTCCTGTCTCCCAAAAAGTAGAGAAGGGAACTAGGGGATTAGCCATTTTGTATCTAATTCTCACGAACAGAGATGAAATGATAGACGGTGTTGAAGCCATAGGAACCCTGGGAGGAAGTGATCATGCAATATTAGAATTCAACATTATAGAAGCACAACCAATAGAACACAGTCAAACTAGAGTCTTGGACTTCAAGAGAGCTAATTTCAATAAAATTAGAGAGGGCTTGGGAAGGATTCCATGGATGAGAATCCTCAAGGGGAAAACAACTCAAGAAGCTTGGAAATTTTGAAAAATGAGATAATAAAAGCACAGTCTAGCACAATACCAACAAAGAGGAAAAACAACAGCTCTCAAAAGAAACCAGCATGGCTGCATAAAGAACTCTCTGACAAATTGAAAGATAAAAAGGACAAGTACAGAAAGTGGAAAGAGGGGAACATAACTAAGTCAGAATCTCAGCAAATAGCCCGAGCCTGCAAAGATGAAGTGAAGAAAGCCAAGGCTCAAAATGAACTAAGGCTTGCGACCAAAGTCAAAAATAACCAAAAAAGCTTCTTTCAACATGTAAAAAACAAGAAAAAAGTGAAGGAAATGATTGGTCCATTAGTGGGTGGAAGTGGCAAGAAGGTGACAAGCAACAGGGAGAAAGCAGAACTATTTAACTCATTTTTTGCATCTGTCTTTACACAAAGGGAAAAAACAGACCAACCTATCAAAAATAGTGCCATAAACAACAAAACAGAAACACAAGTTAAGATAGGCAAGAAAATGGTTAGGGAGCACCTGTCCAGCCTAGATGAGTTCAAATTGCCAGGACCAGATGGATTACACCCCCGAGTTCTCAAGGAACTGGCAGATGTGATATCGGAGCCACTGAACTATATTTTTCAAAGATCCTGGAACACAGGGGAACTACCAGAGGACTGGAAAAGAGCTGATATAGTTCCCATCCTCAAAAAAGGAAAAAAAATGGATCCAGGAAATTACAGACCTATCAGCCTGACCTCAATACCTGGGAAGATCCCGGAAAAGATAATCAAACAACGAATCAACGAACACCTAGAGGCAAACAAAGTCATTACTAAAAGCCAACATGGGTTTGTCAAAAATAGATCATGCCAGATAAATCTTATTGCATTCTTTGACCAAGTGACAAAATTAGTGGATCAGAGGAATGCTGTGGACATAATTTACTTGGACTTCAGTAAGGCATTTGATAAAGTAGATCACAACCTACTACTTGACAAGATAGAAAATGTGGGGTAGACAGCATCACCACCAGATGGATCCGTAGCTGGCTGACCGGCCGTACTCAGCGAGTGGTCCTCAATCGGAACTGCATTATTATGGAGGGAGCCAAGTTCGGGGCGTGGTTGGCTTCACCGTGTAGTGGGGTGCCCAGGGGCTCTGTTTCTGGGGCCCAGTTACTCTTCAAACATCTTCATCAACGATTTGGATGAAGGGATAGATGGGGAACTCATCAAATCTGCAGGATGACACCAAGCTGAGGAATAGCCAACACTCCAGAGATAGGCTTCAGCTACAGGAAGGATCTGGACAGACTTGAACACGGCACAACTAAACAAAATGAAATTAATGGTGAAAAAAAGCAAGGTTCTACATGAGGCAAGAAAAAACCAAACCCTGACAAATACCAGCATAGGTGGCACCATGCTCAATAGTAGTAACTGTGAGAGGGACCTCGGAGTCCTAGTAACAATCACCTAAATATGAGCCAGCAGTGTGCTGCAGCTGCCAAAAAGGCCAACACAGTGCTAGGCTCCATTAACAGAGGGATAGACTCAAGATCACGTGAAGTATTAATACCATCTTCAATGCCTTGGTAAGGCCACACTTGGAATACTGCATCCAGTTTAGGTCACCACGATGTAAAAAAGATATTGAGACTCTAGAAAGAGTACAGAGAAGAGCAACAAAGATGATTAGGGGACTGGAGGCTAAAACATATAAGGAACGGTTGCGAGAATTGGGTATGTCTAGTTTAACGAAGAGAAGGACAAGGGGGGACATGATAGAAGTATTCCAATATCTCAGGGGCTGCCATAAAGAAGAGGGAATTAAGCTATTTTCCAAAGCACCTGAAGCCAGGACAAGAAGCAACGGGTGGAAACTAATCAAGGAGAGAAGCAAACTAGAACTAAGGAGAAACTTCCTGACAGTGAGAACAATTAATCAGTGGAACAGCTTGCCTCCAGAAGCAGTAAATGCTCCAACACTGGAAGTTTTTAAGAAGAGACTGGACAGCCATTTGTCCGAAATGGTGTAGGGTTTCCTGCCCGAGCAGGGGGTTGGACTAGATGACCTCCAAGGTCCCTTCCAACTTTACTATTATTATTATTATTATTATAGTGACAAAGGAAATGGATTTTTTTCAAAATAAACAAGAAAAAAGAAACATCACTTCAAAATGTATGGGATATGGCTAAAGCATATTTCAGAGGGTTGGCTATAACCTATGCCGCTAAAAAGAATAAAGAAAAGAAACAACAACAGTTAAAGTTGAAGGAAGAATTCAGAAATTTAGAATCAGAATGAAAAATAGAGTCACAAAAGAAAATACTTAAAAAACAAATGGAGATAATAAAACACAGATTAAATCGAGCTGAGATGGAAATAATGGCTCAACAGATTAAAAGGATTAAACAGAACTTTTTTGAAAATGCCAACAAACTGGGGAGGTGGTTAGTACATGGACTGAAAAAAGAAAAAGAAAAAAAACTGATAAATAAGGTGCAAGATTCAAAAGATGAATTATAGTTTCAAAATGATACAATTAAAAAAATTATCAAAGACTATTACGAGATACAATGCAGAGGAAATTCCAAAAGAAAAAATACAGCAATATTTTAAAAAAGCAGACTTACCAAAAATTTCAGAGAATATTCAAAATATATTAAATGGAAAAATATCAGTGATGGAGATTATAGAGGCTATAAAAAGGCAAAAAATATGATAAGACTCTGGGTCCTGATGGATTACCTGCAGAGCTTTATAAATCATTACAAGATATACTAAGTCCTATATTAAAAGAACTGTGTAATGAAATACTTTTGGAGGCTAAAATATCAAATACATGGATTTGGAAAAGTGGCAGGGTTGAAAATAAACAGAGAAAAGACTAAAGTGCTAACAAAAAATCTAATAGAAAAACAAAGAAACCAACTAGGAAAAAAAAAACAAATCCTCAAATAGTTAAAAAAGCTAAATACTTGGAAATTTATCTAACAGCAAGATGTGTAACAATAAAAGAAGATAACTATGTAAGATTGCTAAAATAACTAAAATTGGATCTGGAAAAGTGTAAAAACTTATAACTTTCAGTGCTGGGGAGATGAAAACGAATATCTTACCAAAAATACTCTTTCTATTTCAAACAATTCCTGTAAGACGGGGAAAGGCCTTTTTTGATGAACTGAATACAATACTGAAATTTATCTGGCAAGGAAAAAAAGCTAGAATTAGACTGAAAATGCTACAAGAAGTGAAAGAAAGTGGAGGATTTGGACTGCCAGACTGGATGTTGTACTACTAAGCAACTATTTTAACATGGCTTAAAGAATGGATAATGCTTAGAGACAAAAGACTATTATATCTAGAGGGACATGACCTACAACTTGGTTGGCATGTCTTTCTGTGGTATAGGAAGAATAAAATATATAAATACTTTCA